>NC_059079.1:1940500-2256991 GCF_020497125.1 Mauremys mutica
AGCTCTGCCTGTGCCCCTCACTCCTGACCCACAGCCCCCTGCTAGCCCAGCCCTGGGCTCCCGGTTCTCCCCCAGCTCACTTGCAGGCAGTGAAACCAGGCGGCCTTTTGCCCATGTGGGTAACCGTTTAAACCTCTGGCTGAAATTCACTCACCAAGCCCCAGCAGTGTGCCAAGGAGCTGGAAGGTGCTGCAGATCTCAGCACAGGTGGAGCTGCCCTGCCGCTGTGGCCCAGGGCGGGAACCTGGGCAGCGAGCTGGGTGGGGTGCTCCTCGGGGCTGGGGCAGGGCTCTGACTTGGGGTGTCTCTCTGCCCCGGTAGCACACGGAAGCCTTACTCTACGGGTTCCAGTCCATCGCAGAGACCATCGACGTGAACTACTCTGACGTGGTGCCGGGTCTGATTGGCCTCATCCCCCGGATCAGTATCAGCAACGTGCAGCTGGCCGACACTGTCATGTTCACCATCGGTGAGATGTCTGGGGGGGAGGGCTGTGCTCGCCGGGGGGGCGCACGCTAGGGGAGGAGCTGAGCCTTCCCTCTGCTCCTCCTTCCAGGCTCCAGCTGCTAGGCCCTGCTTCCTCCTCCCCACTGGCAGCACTTCACGGTGCAGTGTTGTGCCTTGAGTGCCACAAGCCACTGGCTGCAGGGCCAGGCCTTCTGCTGCCTTGACGCTGAGCGTCTCCCCTCCACCTGTCCTTTCCGGGGAGCAGGGCTGGGATCTGGCAGGGCTCTCCTGGGGAAAGAGGCTGCGCTGCTGGTTGCAGTGAGAGGTAAGAGCAGGATGAGTGACCTGTGGCGTGGTGGCGCCACCCTGCACTCCCTGACCCTGCCTCCCGTCCGCTGTGCGCAGGGGCCCTGTCCGAGTGGCTGGCTGACCACCCCGTCATGATCAACAACGTGCTGCCCCTGGTGCTCCAGGCCTTGGGCAACCCAGAGCTCTCCATCTCCAGCGTCTCCACCCTGAAGAAGATCTGCCGGGAGTGCAAGTACGACCTGCCCCCCTACGCTGCCAACATCGTTGCTGTGTCCCAGGTAAGGCGTAGGTGTGGCTGGGCAGCAAGCGGGAGCCTGGAGCGCGCCCTTGGTCTCCTGAGCCAGGCCAGAATCGGGGGGCAAGGAGGGGTGGGGCTGCCCAGCATGGCACTGGCCCAACGGTGCAAGGGCAGCGTGGGGCTAAGGAGCGGAAGTGGACAGCGGAGCAGGAAGCGGAAGTGAGTAGTGGGGAGGGTACTTGGCAGGCCACTGAGCAAGTGACACCAGCAAGGGGGCAGGACTGCATTGAATTCAGTCTGGGCCTTTGGTGCTGCCTTCGGTGGGGACTGTTCTCCATGCCACGAGGGGGAGCTCTGCCCACCCAGTGGGCTGCTTCCTGAGCCCTGGAGGAGGCGCCTGTCGGGAAAGCCCAGCCCTTCAAAAGCTGCCTGCTGAGCTCCCTTCTGCAGTGCTGCCGTGGGGTGTTCCCTGGGGCCTGCTCAGTGCCAGAGATCAGCCGCTCTGTGCACTAAAGATCTAGGAGCAAAGAGTGGGTTCGTTCTCTCCTAGTCCAGCCTTACGCCCTGGCTAGCTCTTTCAGGGCTGTAGGGCTGCCACAGGGCTCCCGCAGCGCCCTGCCTGTGAGTGGAAAATGGCAGGCAGAGGCCAGGAGCTCACGGGAGCCCCGTCCTCGCTGTTAGAAACCAGGGAAGGCCCCGCCCCAGAGCCCAGTGCTCGCTCACTGCCCTGGCACCACGGGGCCGGCACTCAGAGCACAGACTGGTGCACAGCTGGCATCAGCACGTCCCACACCGGGAGAGCTGTGAGACTGGGGGGTGGTTTGAGTTATCCAGCCACACAACTGGGCCATAGCACGGGGTCAGGTGCAGCGGGAAAGCTCCGACCGCCCACCTTCCTCTGGGACTTGGACTGGTAGGGCCAGCAGGTGCGAGGCCCGGGGACTCCAGAGCTTGGCCAGTTTCAGCCCCACGGTGAACAAGCCGTGTTCAGATGGCACCAAGGGAAGCGGGGTCTGGGCCCTGCCATCCTGCTGGGCTCTGACCCAGCCCTGGGGCTCCCCAGCACCCGGTGCTGCACAGGGGAAGGGAATCGGCCGGAGAGCCCCTGCCCGGGACAGAGATGGATTTAACAACTCCTCCTCCTGCTGCCCCAGCCCAGCGCTCGGGTGCATGGAGAGCCGCACACTGCTCCCGTCTGCTGAGCGGCACAGAGTTGAATTTGGTCAGCAGTTGTAACTTGCTCTCCCCTGGCAATGGGGGAGGGCACTCCTGAGATTCAGCCCCTCTCTCTCTCTCTGCCCCTTTAGGACGTGTTAATGAAGCAGATCCACAAGGTAAGGTGTCCTCCTTCCCCTCCTCGGTAGTGCTGCCAGCCCCCAGAGCAAGGCTTCCCCGGGGCCCGCAGTGCAGCACAGCTCAGCATCCTGGCAAGGCAGAGAGGGGCAAGACCAGGATGGGGGCAGCCTGAGGCAGCTGCCATGCGCTGGCTGTCGTGGGAAGGTGTGGTCCCTCCCGAGGAGGAGCGGGAGACCTAACGGCTGCCTCTGCAGCACAGCTCGTCTCCAGGCTGCCTCCCTAGCTTGACCTGGCAGCAAAGCACATTGCAGAAAGGGAAGCACTCCTCGGTGCGACGCACGGGGCCAGACTGGAATGGGCCTCACAGTTCCTCCGCCCTTAACGTCTGCGATGGCTCCCTGCCACTCTGTGGGCTGCCTACCAGCCACCCCCAGCCTGAGGGGATGGCAGGTCTCCCCCTCTGTCCAGCCAGGAGCCTCTCCACCTCGCCCATTCAGCAGGCAGGCCGAGGGCAGCTGTCACCCCAGAGATGAGTTAGCAGAGGCAGGTGGCAGCCGGAGGACATTTGTTGTTCTTTGCGCCATGGAGGTGGTGTCCCTCTCTACCCAGCTTGGGGCAGGCACTCCTAGCATATTCTAGTCAGTGCTGGGCCTCTCGTCCCGGCCCGGTGCTGCAGCACTTCAGAGTCCCCTGGCCTCTCCCCAGCCCAGAGCTCTCAGAGTGCTGACCACAGTGTGTGCTGGGCCGTGACCTGTCCCCTAAATCTTCTCCCCAGACGAGTCAGTGCATGTGGCTGATGCAGGCTCTGGGCTTCCTGCTCTCGGCGCTGCAAGTGGAGGAGATCCTGAAGAACCTGCATTCTCTCATCACTCCCTACGTCCAGCAGCTGGAAAAGCTGGCTGACGAAACAGTGAGTCACCAGCCCCTGGGGTTCCTCCTCTCTCTGGCCAGCCCTGCCCGGCCCCGCTCCAGCTCGGCTGGCCCAGGCTCCCTTTGGAGGGAGGAGCTGCTGAGCAAAAGGTGCTTTTCCTCCTGGCCTAGCCCCCCATCAGACCCAGAGGTGCGGGGCCCTCGCCATGGGGCCGGCCCTTGGGGTGCAGGTTGCCTTTGCCGTCCCCTCTGCACCGGTGGATCTGCGAGCCTCCATCCCTCACACCAGAGACTCCCTGGGCTCTCATGGGCAGCAGTCCCCTGGCTCCTCGGGGTCGTCCCACGTGGCACCCATGCCACCTCCCTAGGGTGTCCCGGGGCACACTGGTGCCAGACGGGCTGCCTGTTAGCTCTGCCACCTGGCCTGGCTCACAGTAAGCGTCCCCACCTCCTGCTGCTGCCAACAGCTGGGACTTCGCTTCTTCCAGGGGAGGCACACGGGGCTCCCGGAAGTCACTGGGGCTCCTCAGCTGGTGGGGGGGTGTGGTGGGGTGAAGGTGGGGGTGCATTGACCAGATGTGAGGAGTGACTTGGGCAGGGAATCCCGGTGTGGTTCTGGGCTGGGAGAGGCTCCGTCCCAGGTGCAGGCAGGGGGGACTGATGGCTTTGCTTCCCCTGCCAGCCCAACCCCTCCAACAAACTGGCCATCATCCACATCCTGGGCCTGCTCTCCAACCTCTTCACCACGCTGGACATCAGCCACCATGACGACGACCACGAGAGCACAGAGGTCAAGAAGCTGCCTGTGCCGCAGGGACCCAACCCGGTGGGTGTAGCAGATGTTAGGCTCCAACACTTCCCCACCCTCCCTTAGCGACAGGCTCTGGGCGAAGGGCAGCCCTGCTGGGGCTCTCTCACTGCCGCCTTCACCCGCCCACGGAGCAGCTGGCCTGCAGCCCAGCCGGAGCCGCCCCTGCCGGCTGGCAGCGTGAGGCTGGTACAGCCAGGCAAAAGGAGAGGCAGCTAGCGCAGGTCGTGTCCTGTGGATGATGGTGCTAGGGGAGCCCAGCTGCACTGCTTCCCTCCTCGCGGCCTCTCCTCAGCAGCATCCTCGTGGGCTGCTCTGGCTGGTGGCTGCATTGTGGGTTGCCCACCTGGTGGGGGGGAGGAAAGGGTGTCACAGTCTCTGAATGGCAAAGGTTTGGGTCTGGGCCTTGTTTAACACCCACGAACCCTGGACATGGGCAGAGCCCTGTCCGTGACGGGGACTCTGGGTAGGGCAGCTGGGTGCAGTACAGCCGAGTGACTGGGCCGTCCCCTCTCCTCCCTGGCAGGTGGTGGTGGTTCTGCAGCAAGTCTTCCAGCTCATCCAGAAGGTTCTGAGCAAGTGGCTGAACGATGCCCAGGTGGTGGAGGTAACTGGCACCTGCTGGGTCAGACTGACGTGCCATACTGCAGCCTCACCCAGAGCGGGCAGTCCGATGGGCAGGGTGCTGGGTGACACCGCTGGTCACCAGCTGTGGGCAGACCCTTTCTGTTCAGCAGATTGAGGGGCACCAGCAGAGCTGGGGGAACCCTGGGCAGGGATAGCAGGGGGTTGTGGGTCGGGAGTGAGGGGCACCGGCAGAGCTGAGGGGAGCCCAGGGCGGGGCTGGCAGGCGGCTGTGGGTCGGGAGTGAGGGGCACCAGCAGAGCTGGAGGAGTCTGGGGCTGGGCTAGCAGGGACTGTGGGTTGGGAGTGAGGGGCTCCGGCAGAGCTGAGAGGAGCCCAGGGCTGGGATAGCAGGGGGTTGCAGGTTGGGAGTGAGGGGCACCGACAGAGCTGTGGGTGGGGGAGCCCGGGATTGGGAGAGCAGGGGGCTGTGGGTCAGTGAGGGGCACCGGCAGAGCTGGGGGAGCCCAGGGCTGGGCTAGCAGGGGCTGCGGGTCAGGAGTGAGGGGCACCGGCAGAGCTGTGGGTGGGGGAGCCCAGGGCTGGGATAGCAGGGGCTGTGGGTCGGGAGTGAGGGGCACCGGCAGAGCTGAGAGGAGCCCAGGGCGGGGCTGGCAGGGGGCTGCGGGTCGGGAGTGAGGGGCACCGGCAGAGCTGAGAGGAGCCCAGGGCTGGGCTGGCAGGGGCTGCGGGTCAGGAGTGAGGGGCACCGGCAGAGCTGAGGGGAGCCCAGGGCTGGGCTGGCAGGGGCTGCGGGTCAGGATTGAGGGGCACCGGCAGAGCTGAGAGGAGCCCAGGGCTGGGCTTGCAGGGGGCTGCGGGTCAGGAGTGAGGGGCACCGGCAGAGCTGAGGGGAGCCCAGGGCTGGGCTGGCAGGGGCTGCGGGTCAGGAGTGAGGGGCACCGGCAGAGCTGAGGGGAGCCCAGGGCTGGGCTGGCAGGGGCTGCGGGTCAGGATTGAGGGGCACCGGCAGAGCTGAGAGGAGCCCAGGGCTGGGCTAGCAGGGGGCTGCGGGTCAGGAGTGAGGGGCACCGGCAGAGCTGAGGGGAGCCCAGGGCTGGGCTGGCAGGGGCTGCGGGTCAGGATTGAGGGGCACCGGCAGAGCTGAGGGGAGCCCAGGGCTGGGCTGGCAGGGGCTGCGGGTCAGGAGTGAGGGGCACCGGCAGAGCTGTGGGTGGGGGAGCCCAGGGCTGGGCTGGCAGGGGCTGCGGGTCAGGAGTGAGGGGCACCGGCAGAGCTGTGGGTGGGGGAGCCCAGGGCTGGGATACTGTGGGGAGGGAGGTGCATTGCCGGTGGAGTTAATCTGCACAATGCAGCATGCTTCTCGGTCTAGCTGTCTCTGAGCCCGTAATGCTGGCTCCTTCCCTCCCCCTGAGCCAGTTCTGCCCTGCGCGGTGCTGGGTGCGTGCTCTGAAGTGTGACTTACGAGGCCCCTCCTCTCGGCAGTCCGTCTGCGCCATCTTTGAGAAGTCCGTGAAGACCCTGCTCGACGACTTTGCCCCCATGGTTCCCCAGCTGTGTGAGATGCTGGGTCAGATGTACAGCACCATCCCTCAAGCGTCTGCGCTGGACCTCACTCGGCAGGTAAGTGTCAGTGCTGCACGGCCCCCAGCGTGTGCCAGGCGCTGGGATCTCAGAGCTGGGGCCAGAACCCCACTTGCTGTTTTTGCTGGCTTGGCCTCTTCTCTTCTCTCCAGTTGCCTCCCTTGCTCCTGCTGCGCGAGGGCCTCCCACACAGGCCTCACGATCCAGCCCTGCTGCTGGGGGCTGATCCCCCCACCTCGGAGAGCAGGCTGTGTTGTCGAGGTGAGCCCCCAGCTGCTCCCTTGGCCTCCAGCACCCTGTAAGCGGGGAAGGGCAGGGGTCTCTCTGCCCGTCCAGTCTGGCCGCAGGCCAGGCATCGCTGCTGGGACAAAGCGAGGCCTGCAGCCAGGCTCGCAGCTCCGCCTGGCCGCCCTGCAGCCCTGGCTGGGTCACAGGCCACCCATAGCTTCCATCCCTCTCTCTCTTCCAGCTGGTTCACATCTTTGCTCATGAGCCTGCCCACTTCCCTCCCATCAAAGCCCTCTTCCTGCTCGTCACCTCCGTCACGCTCACCCTCTTCCAGCAAGGTACGTGTACGAGCTCTCCCTCCTGCTGGGGGCCTGGTCAGCCTGTTACGTGCATGGGCTCTCGGGTGTCTTCCCAGGAATGGCCATTTTCACTCCTAGCCAAGCTCACGGGGCCCCCTCTGCTCCTGGGAGGCGGGTCCCTTCCCCTCCGGCCCAGTGGAAGTGATGGGCATCTCCTCCCGCAGCACAGAACTGAGAGTTCAGCTCACAGCCCAGCCCCACGCAAGCCGCTGAGAGCACGTTCCAGGGGGCTGGTGTACGTCGCAGGAAAGCAGGGCCTCAGTCCAGGGTTGAGGGTGCCCTGGAGTAGGGAGCGGCCTCGCTGGCAGTTCTAGCCGTGCCTGTGCTGCTCTCATGGGACGAGGCGCACTGGCTGGCACCAAAGGGTTAATGTAAAGCTGGTATCGGGGTTCTTCTCACAGGCCAGTGGCGTTCTAGTTACCCCGGCACCCAGCAGGTGCAGGAGCAGACAGGGACATCCCTCTTCAAAGCTCCTGCTCCCCTTCCATGGGCTGACCCCGGAGCCTGGGTTCCGTGGGGGCAGGGTCGCCCCGACCCAGCCCAGAGCTGGGCTCTCAGGGGTTCTGCTCCCCTGGTGTGTGGTGGAGCTGGGAGCTCTGGAGCCAGCCCTCTCCGCTTTCTCCCACTGGTGGAACCGGGTGCACGGGGCCCCTGGCCTCTCAGACCATGTTGGCTGTGCTGTGCGCTGCCCCCCACCGGGTTTGGGGACATGCAGCCAGCCCCTGCACTCCCTGGCGTGGTGTGCCCTGAGCCCTCGGGGGCTTGCTGGGGTGAGGGGCCTGTGCTCACGATCTAGTTCTGGGTCTCTGGCAACCGGCTGGGCCTGCTCCCCTGGAAGTCGGTGCAGAACTCTGCTGATGTCAGCGGGAGCAGCCTCGGGTGGGGTCCCAGTGGGCACGGCACCCCCCAGGGCAGCGATGGTCCCGACTCTGAGGAGCGGGGGGTAGAGAGCCTCACCCGTTTCAAAGGGCTGGGAAGTGAGCGAACCAGCCCCAGGGGAGACTGCCTGCCCGAGTGCAGCCCAGCGCCCCGCCCATGGGGGCTTCCCCCCTTCAGGATACAGGGACCCTGTTCTGTGGCAAACAGCCCTGAGCCGAGCAAGTGGATGCTGCGTGCGTGCTGGCCGTGCCTGCGCAGGGAGCTGGACTGAATGCCTCACCTGTGTTAGCGGAGAGAGGCTTGTGTAGAATCAGAGGCCAGGTGGCCGTCCCGTGGAGTTCGCGAAGCTGTGAGCGCTAGCACGGAAGGGACGCGGGGAGCCGGCTCTCGGGTTCCTGCACGCAGAGTGGATCGCAAAGCCAGCCGAGCGTCTGGGGAGCAGGGCCGGGGAGGGTGGCTGTTCCGGAGGCTCCGGTGACTTGGGCCCCTCCTGGCCTGTTGAGCATTTGCTGAGGTTTGTCATTTATTTGTAGTTATTTTTTCAGGACCAAATGGTTTTGCAGACTCCCGTTCAGTCCCCCAGTGCAAACGCTCTAACTCTCCTTGTGGAGATGGTGCCCAGTGAGCCCCCCACCGCTTCTCCTCCCGCTCCTCCTCCTCTCTGAGACACGAAGAGCTCCTCCCGGGCGCTTGGCCGCAGTCCCTGGGGGCTTCGGACCCTTTCCTTTGCGGTTTCTTTTTGTTCTTGGGTTCTCCAGTTTCATGATTTTTGTATGTTTTGTTTCTTTAACTTGCTTCAAGCTGCTCATGTCCCCCCCTCCTCCCCCCTCGCACTCCTCCCCCGTCCCCCCACACTCCTGTTTTCACTTGTAAATTCTTTCCGTATCACATAACTATATGATGTTGAGTTGCTGTTTGTATGATTTTCTCTTAAGTTACATCTTTATTATATTTTTAGGGCCCAGGGATCATCCTGATATTGTTGATTCATTTATGCAACTCCTGGCACAGGTGTGTTTTAGTTTCTTATTCATTCACTTTCTGTTCTCTCTCTTTCTCTTATTTAATTCAATTTAAACCTATTTTTAGCTTTCTGTTGACAACGTTTTTTTCCTTTTAGTTGAATATCGAGTTTCTCCATCTGTTTCCGTGGAAGTTGAAAACAAAACATTCTCCTTTAGTTCTGGGTTTGCGCCATCCCCCGGGCAGTGCCCTGCTCTGCAGGAGCCTCGGAGCTGCCGCCTCCCGGCGAAATGCAGGGGGGTGGGGGCGGCCAGAGCCGGGACGGGATCCTCACGCTGCTCCGAGCTCAGACTTGTTCTAAAGAAAACTAGAGCGTTTTCCACTCCTCCAGCTGCCTCTCTGCCAGGTGGGAGGTCCCCTGGAGCCGAGACCAGCCTAGCTAGATGGCTCTCTCAGGGGGACAGAGCTTCCTTGCCCCCAGCCATCGCACCGTGGCCCCAAACTGCCCTTTAGAAAGGCAGTCTCCCTCCACGCCTGCAGGGGGAGCAGCATCTGGGGTTCCATCTGGAGCCGTCTGGTAATGGGAGCAAGATGTCTGTGGTGGCAGCTGGGCATCAGCCCATCTGCCCTGTGTGCCGCCTGGGCAGAGCCCCTACTGTTGGAGGCTGGTGTCTGGATCGGGGAGAGCCCTGCACCTGTTCTGTGCTGCTCTCACGCTGGGAGCCGTCCTGGGGCACCGGCTCGGGGAGGCTGAGACCCGAGCCCAGCAGGGTGGTGCTAGAAATGCAGTTTCTGAGGGCAGGCCCTGAAGCTCCATGGGGAGATGCTGCCTGGCTCTTTGGCACGGGAGGAGACGGGGCTGTCTGTCCCAGGGACGGCAGAGCTGGTGTCTGCAGGTCTCTGACACACCATGCGCTGGCCACCCCTCTTCATATGTCTGGGCTCAGTGCCGTTCTCTTGGCCGCTGAGTCTCGAGCTGAGGGCAGCCGCCTGCCCGCCAGAGGTGGGCCACGCAGGGCTTTGATCGCTGCGGCTCTGCCGGCATGGCAGTGTGAAAGGCCACCGCGCCTGGAGTGTGCTTCACCAGAGGCAGCGCTGGCTGCCGTCACAAGGAGCAGTGTCCAAGCCAGCCCAGCTGTCAGAACGCCCATGGTTTGGAGGGGCTGGAGCACAGGGCTGTGCAGAGGCAGGAGTCTGTGTTATGCTGGTGTGTATATACACCTGTCGGGGGAGACACCGGATGCCAGCGCCTCGCCCCCACCTGGGAGCCAGCTTCCCAAGAGAACGTCTAACACCTCCGCAGGAGGGGGGCAGCCTCCAGGCACAATGCTGTGTGCAGCTCCAGCTTCCCAGGACAGGGGGACCCCTCACCAGGGCCTCTCCATCGTGGTGGGTTTGAAGAAACCCCACCAAGGAGCTGGCATGCGGCTCTCCTCAGTAACAAAATGGCCAGGCCTTTGATGTGTGCCCGCATTGCCAGGAGCCATGCGGGTGCCTCAGACAGGGCCGGGCCTCTCTGAACTAGCGGGTAGAGCAGCCTCCTGACTGGGTTGGTGGGATCCCAGCCCCAGGGCCCTACAGACATGGTGGCCATGGCCTGGCCTAGGCAGTCGGTGGGGTGGGGTGGGGCTGGACGCAGTTGCGATGAGTGGTCCCCATGGTCCTGAGTCGTGTGTGGGTCCCGCCTGGCTGGTTCACTCGCTGTGGCCATGTCTGCCATTGGGAGTGGATTGAGACTGCACCTGCTGCTCCAGGGGAGCCAGGCTGGTCAGCAAGTCACAACCCCAGCCCCCTCCAGTGCATGGTGCCTCTGTGGGGAATGCTGGCACCAGCTTCTTCCTCCAGTCTGATGTTCTTACAGGGGCTCTGCCTGCCTGCACAGTGATGCGCCAGCGCATGTCTGGCCCCACAAACCCGCGTGGCTGGAGCACACACTGCAGTGGGCTGTAGATACAGGTACGTCTGTCCTGCGCTGCTCCTAACCGGGCTCCGCTCCCTCCTCCTGCGCTCCCTAGCATAGACCAATACAAGCCCAGTCACCACTTGGCTTTTGTTTTCCAGCTGTGCACCTCCTCCCAGCCCCTGCCCCAGCTGCTGTAGCCCTGCAGCCAGCAAGAGCGCTGGGCAGCCGGGGCCTGGGCACAGCGGAGTGTCTGGGATCGCTGCCTTCTGCCTCTGAAATGTGCCCAGTTCTTTCAAGTGCAGAACTGGCTGGTGCTGGAACGGGGCGGTTAGTACAGGGGCCATCCTGGCAGCCCTCCTGAGCTCTTCCTAGCATTCCCGGCTACCAATTCCCTGCCACCTTCCTGCCCGCCCTGGCTTTCCCCTGTAGATTGTCCGGCTGCCCCCTCTAGTGGGTGGAGCTGCCAAAGGAGTGGGCGGTGAATTATCTTGCATTTCACAGACTCGCTTTGCCTGACACTGCTGTAATGAAAACCAATGCATAAGAGTGGTGTTTTGAAACTCAGCCTTCCGACCCCAGCCTAGTTCTACCCACCTGCGCGAGAGGGACTTTCAGGGGCTGGTCGCTTCCCATTGAAATCCATGAGTCATGAGACAATTGCAGTGTCTTGAAAATGTTGGGTCTCCTCTGAGCCCTCCCAAGCCGTGGTGACCCCTCCTCTGTGCAGGGATGCAGCAAAGGTGCAGCCTGGCTACTCCATCCTTTGATGCTCATGCTGTGCCCTCTGCCCATCCTAGATAGTGCCACACCCGCTGGCTTCCCGAGGCCAGAATCAGCATGTTTCTCTAGACATTGCCCCAGCCCTACCAGAACCTGGTAGATGCCCACGCGCCCAGCCTTCCTGCCCCCAGGAGCACTGCTGGCAGCTGGCACCATGTCTGCTGCTTCTGGGAACGCCTGCGCCAGCATCTCTGTCAGTGGAGGGGAAGGACTTCGCACCAGGGGTGGCTGTTGGGCTCAGGTGGGAGATGCAGCGACTGCACCCCACCCCTCCCAAAGCCAGCCTCTGCCTCAGCATCTGTTGGATGCTCGTCACCCCCCGGCCCTTCCTCACCCCTCTCTTGCAGCCCCATGCATTCCCCTCTAGGACGGCAGCCTCTCGGGCATGGGGCACAGCATTTCTCCACCACACGTTGTGGCTGAAGGCCACATGTTTTATTGCAGCCTCCCAAGTCCTTCCAGCTTGCCATAGCTGCCACCTCTTTTCTGGCCAAGGCCAGGGCAGCTCTCCACATGCCCAAACCCAAGACTTGGAGGAATTGCCTTGTGCAGAGGAAGGCAAAATCTCCTCCTCCTGAGGACTCTGCTTCCAGGAGCTGATCTGACGTTGTGGGCCTGGGCGGCCTCGCTCACCACATCCAAGTGCAGCAGTTTTCTGATGGAGAATCCACCCCTGCCCTGGCGCTTTGGTCCAGCGGTTAATCACCGTCCCCGTTCGAAATCTGGCCTGATCTCTGATTGAATTTGTCCAGTTTCAGCTTCCAGCCCTGGGTCCTTGGCCAGCTTTTCTCTGCTCGGTTCAAGAGCCCTTTTCTCCCCGGGAAGGTACCTGGAGATAGTTGTCAGGTCAACTGTCAGCCTTTGTTTTTATAAACTGAACAGACTGAGCTCTTTAAATCTCTCCCTGTCAGGCATTTCCTCCAGCCCTCCAAACAGAGTCTCTCTTTCCTGCACCCTTTTCAGTTTTTCCACATCCTTTTAAACATGTGGCCCCCAGTGTGCCAATGTGAGTCGTGCCAATGCTGTGTACAGAGCTGCAGTCCTGCTCTCCTCCCACTCCCTGCTCTTCTGTGGCTTTATCCCTCTGTGCCACAGCAGGGCACTGGGAGCTCCTATTGAGTGGCTTGTCCGCTGTGACCACGGGATCCTTTTTCCAGGCCCTGCTTTCCAGGATACAGCCGCAGGCTGCAGGGGTGGCTGGCATTCCCTGTTCTCAGATGGATGACTTGGCATTCGGCTGCATTAAAGCACAGTTTGGTTCCCTGGGCCCAGCTTGCCAAGCCATCCGGTTTGCTCCATATGACTGTCCTCATTACGTAACATGCTGCCAGACTTCGTGCCACCCACAGATCTGCTCAGCAGTGATTCTGTTTTTATTTCCAGGCCACTGACGGTGGTGTCAGGCCTTGAGCCGGTCCCTGGGGGACCCCACTAGAAACACCCCATTCAATGAGATCGGTCAGCCAGGCAATTCTTTTCTTTAAGAACATGACAACATGAGAATGGCCAGACTGGGTCAGACCAGTGGTCCGGCTAGCCCAATATCCTCAGATGGAAAGAACAGGACAGGTATCAAGTGATCCATCCCATCGCCCAGACCCAGCTCCTAGCAGTCATTTATTTATAACTCCTGTTTATATATTTATATTTTTCACTTTCTTATACTAACCCAAACATTCTAGGTGCCAGCCTATAAAAGCACTCTACACACCAGAAGTGAGAGAGCAATAGATTCCTGAAATCCTGGGTTCCCACATACTAACCGTACTGGTTCTAGAACATGGATCTTTAGGGTATTGGGGAGGAGAAAGAAGTTAGCCAGTTCTTAACCCATTTATCAGGTGCTTTCTTGAAGGTGTGTAGTGGTGGTTTTTAATCCGAATTTCATTACAAACCTCTACAAAAGTCGAAATATTCTATCTGTGCCCTCACCTCTACCATCCGGACTTGGCATCTCAGCAAAGAACGAAATGCGTTTGTGTAGCAGAGCCTGCTGTCCATAAGGCCATGCTGTCTGGCATTGAGTACATCACCATTCTTTATCCACTGAACCAAGGCCTGCCTGGGATTGGTGTCTCCTCCCGAACTGAGCAAGCCACTGCCCATGTCTGCCGTGTGCTTTAGAAGGTCCAGAAGCACTTGTGCCTCCAGACCAATGTGGATGCCTCGGGCCTGAAGCCACCCAGAAAGTTTGGGTTTCTGGCTGAGGGCTCTGCCTCCTGCTCAGACCCAGCAGTGCATGCGGGAGCGGTTGCTCCAACACCAGTATGGGGCCTCCCTACCTCCTTTGCATGACGCTGGCCCTGTGGGACACAGATAGACTCACCTCTCACCCTAGCCTGGAGAAGGAGGAGAGGCCATGTTTTTCATTATCTGGGCAGCCCTCGTTCCCACTGGCTCTGTCTTAGCGGAGCCGTCTGTCAGCAGCAGGAAGACGCGCACTCTGGCTCCTTCCCAAGCTTTGAGCTGCCTGGGGGCCCGGTTCCTGGTTCAGCAGCGCCCCTCCTTCCATTCACCAGTGCCTCCCAGGCGTGTCCCAGGCCTGCCTTTCCTGTCCACGTGTCACAGCAGGCCAGGGGCTCAGGACTGTGCTCCAGGCCTTCCTTCTCTCTGTCAGTCTCTGGGATGGGGGCTGCTGGGGAGAAATGTGACTTCCAGGAAGCCTCACCCAGAATCCCAGCGGATGCCAGCCTGCCCAAAGGGGGCAGGACCGGGGCGTGAGCTCCTGGAGAGAGTCCACGCGCCCAGGCTCGGAGCAGAGGGCCCAGACCCTCCGCACTTTCTCCACCACTCTTGATTCAAACAGAATGTCACAGTTGGGCAACAGGTGCCGGTTACTGCCTGGGCAGCCCCAAGAGTTTCTTCCTCAGGACCCAGGCTCTCTGCATCTCAGCCCAAGTAGAGCGCGCCCATCGGACCAGCCTGGCCCCCGGCGTCCATGGGACGCTGGAACTAGGCAGCTGGGATGAGCAGAACAGCCCTTTGCTCAGCTGAATCCTGCAACCCTCAGCAATGCTGCTCTGTCCCAGCTCAGCAAGCAGCCCCAGCCGTGGGGGGCTCACACCTTCCCCTTCCATTGGCTGGGGCATGGGCAGACCTTTCCCAGGTAGATCAGAGGGTACTGAGTGGGGGTAACTCTCATTGGGGCCAAGGCCTCTGTCTGCAGAGACTCCCCTGTGGCCGCAGCCATGCTGCAGTGGAGGTGGAGCTGCTGAAGTTAACGGGCTGGAGGTTGGCTGGCTGCTCCCATCTCTCAGCTGATCCCTGTGAGAGAAGCCATTTCACACAAGCCATCGGCAGCCTGGGCGCCCTTTCCATGGCATGAGACTCAAAGCCTTCATCCTTAGGGGTGTGGGGATTCCCCCAAACGGGGTTTAGTAGGGGCCCAGCTATGGGGCTGTGTAGGAACTACTGCTGCCTTGGAGCTCAGCCACAGAGCCCATCTGGGCAGCTGCTCACGTCAGGCCCACTCGCAAGGGCCCGTCGAGAAGTGGAGTTTCGGTTTGGCCCCTTGTGTTCTCACCATGGCTCCTGTGAGCCTCCTAGAAATGCTTCTCCATCTCCGCCCACGGAGCAGGGGGCCCTGCCTGGGTCAGCTCCCACCCGCCTTGTCCATCAAGAGCTGGCTGCTCCCTCCTTGTGCCCTACCCCCTCCTCCAAAGGAAGCAGCTCTGCCTTGTCTGACAGGCCAGGCCTGTGGCCACTGCACTAAGGGGCAGCGTGTCCAAGGCTCTGCTCTCTGCAAAGTGTGCCCAGAGCCCTCTCCTGGACTTGTCTCGCTCCCGTCGGCCTTGCCCCGAGGAGGACAGAGCCTCCTATGGCCAGGCCTCGGGCTGCAACCTGCCTGCCTTCCTCCTCTGCTCTGCTGCTCCGCTCCCTTCCTGGGCCTTGCTGTGGGGTGGCCTGCACCCTTCCAGAGCCCTGGCTGTTCTCTGGGATTTTGGGCGCCAGCATGGCCCGAAGGATACGTCTACACACAGCTCCACACCGGACCTGGATACAGCTGACTTGGGATCAGGCTGTGGAGCTGTACAATGACTGTGTAGATGGTCGGGCGCAGGCTGGAAGCTTGGGTTCTGTCTACACAGCAATTTTTAGCCCCGCATTGCGAGCCTGAGTCAGCTGATGTGGGCCTGCCATGGGTCTTTCATTCCGGTGTGGTCGTAGCCGAGCAGGGCTGGTGCGTGGAGTGTGTGCGTGTTCCTGCCTCCAGGCAGGTGGACAGAGGTGTCCCGCAGAGCTCGCTGGCTGGGGGAGGCCTGCACAGGTCTCAGCGCATGTCAAATCTACTCCTTGCTCTAGAATAAACCCAGTAAGGGTCTCCTGCCTCAGGCGTATGGTGCGAATCCCTTCCTGGGTAGTGCACGGGGTGTGCATGGATACACCTGGATATTGTGCCTACATATGAGGAATATCCAAATGTTACACTGAGCTTCCTCCCCGTGGCATCACTGATACGTGGCTGAGGTGGAGGCAGGTAAGTCAGCTGCCCCAAAGCAGTGCAGAGAAATCTGCTAGTTCCAGCCGCAGGCTGCGCTGCTTGATGTATAACCCCTGTCCTGTGGGCGCACAGACCGGGTAGGTGGCTTTCATTCCTCGGGCCTGTGTCCCTGGACGACTCCTGTAGTGTCCGCGAGGTCAGTCTGTGCAGTGTGAAATGCTGGTTAAGTGTAACCTGTGCAGTCACAGCAGCAGGTCGTGCATGCAGACAGCTGCCCATCCGCAGACGCTGATGTCCCCTTTGATGAGAACAGCTGCAGTGACACTATGCTAGAAATGAGGGGTCTCAGTCCTCACGCTCCAGAGCACAAAACTTCCATGCCATCCTACAGGGAGGTGCAACGTCCTGCAGACATGGGCCTGGCCTGTCACGCGGGGATGTCAGGCCAGCCAGCCTGCTGCTCTGTGGGGAGAGCCCCGTGCGGTCACCACAGCCACGCTAGGGGAAGGGCCGGGGAACCACTTTATTTTTTACGGTAGACGTCTCAGCCTTTCCCACTGCCCTGCGAGCAGACAGGGCCACTGGCTGGCATGGAGGGCTGCATCCTGTTTGTCTATACACACCTGCATCGTCCGGCCCCCCCATCACAGCAATAGAAACAGCCGTTTGTGAGGAGCCCAGCTCATGGCTGGCCTGTCACTGCTGGCTCAGGCCTGGTGACACGCTGCAGATTCTCAGGCCAGGGTGGAGCTTGTGAGAAGGGCAGGGGCAGTCTGTTGGGATGACGGGTGCAGCATGCTGAGGGGCTGGCATTATCCCAGGCAATGGGAATCGGGCAGCGGCAGGTGTCTGGGTCTGCGTCTGCCCCAGTAGCTGGGCACGCTGCTCAGCGAGAGGCTGGTCAAATGGCCAGCGGGGGCAGAAGCCGGTTTCCCGGCTGGTGTTTGTCCGGCTGTGTGCAAAGGGCATGGGGCCTGTCTGCTGGCGGGGGTTTCTCTGGGCACAGAGCTGCAGCTGCTCTCCCGGTGCTGCTGTGACCAGGGTGGGAAGGATGGTCAGCTGCTGCGCTGTCCGTGGTGCTGGCAGGCTGCGCTGGGCACTAGCCAGGCCAGCAGAGTGCGTGTCCTCCAGGCTCCCTTGCAGGCTGTGGAAATGGCACGACTCTGCCTGGCCAGTCCCTCCTGCCATGGGAGGGCTCTGGGATCAGGGAATTCCTTGGCTTTCTCCCGCTGGGCCCACGCCGGAGCAGCTCGGGTTGAATCCCTACATTTCCCATTAACTGGTGACACATCCCCTGCCTCTTCTTTGAAGGCCCCATGTCTCGGCGGGGGTGGCCTGGCATGCCAGGGCGTAGGGCGTCCCTCCCGCCAGTGGGGGCGGCTGAACAGCAAACGTCTGAGCCCACCAGGCAGCAGAAGGCCGAAGCGCCTCACACTTCAGAGCCGCTTGCTGCTCAGGAGATGCCAAGCAGTCTAGAGCTGCCTCCCCTTCTCCAGCCACGCCCCGTTGATCTCTGGCCCCCAGCCCCAGAACCAAGGTGTAGGGAGGTGACCTGTTCAGCCTTGGAAGCAGGGCCCTTGCTCTGACCCGGTAAACTCTGTTCCCCCCCCCCGCCCCCGGGGAATCCTCTCTTCATAAGAAAAGAGGTGGCCAAAACAGGAGTGTTTCTACTGCCTCCTGCTGAGCCAGGCCCTGCTCGGCCCTGGCAGCGTCCCTCTGTCCGCGTCCGTGTGCCAGCAGTGTGCACGCAACAGCCGTGGCCACTGGCCACAGAGTCCTGGGGCCTCGGGGAGCACTGGGATGGGCTTGGTGGGTGTTTTCTGGGGGAAATGGGTTTCCCCCTTTCTGCTGTGGGAAAGCTGCTCTGCAGACTGGCCGTGCCAGGTAAGTGTGTGCCCGGTGGTGGGGCAGCAGTGAGCTCTGGGTTCGCTGTGTCTGCTGGCTCTGCAGACCGGGTTATTGTGGCTCTGTCTGCTTTGCAGGCTCTCAAAAGGAAGCCCGACCTGTTCCTGTGCAGCAGCCTGGATGTCCAAGCGGTGTTCCAGTGTGGTGAGTAGGGCAGCTAGCCCCAGCCCCTCTAGGGAACCGCCTCCCCGTTGTGGGGAGCTGCGGGGGTGTCCTGGAGAGGACCGGGGAGGGGTGGTGGCTCTTCTGGCTGCTAACCCTGGTGGTTTCTGCCCCTCAGGTGTTCTCTCCTTGAAGTTCCCTGAGGCCCTGACCGTCAAAGCTTCCTGTGGCTTTTTTGTGAGTATTGTGGCTTCCCTTTGTGGCTGGTGGTGGTCGCATGGCTGCACTCCAGGGTGACTAGGGGTCTGCTTGGGGGAAGCTGTTCCCATGCAGTCCCCTGGGGGCCCCAGGCTGACGGGCCCCATCCCTGGGTCTGGAGGAGGCTAGATAACCAGGGCTCCTCTCCTGCTGCAGCTGTGGGACTTGGCGGCCTGAACCTGGCTGGGTCCCCTGTGCCCTGGGGTTGGCTGCAGCAACCTGCCAGGCCCTGCTGTGCAGTGTTCTGTGCCCCTCCCCCTGGCTGTGCAGGAGCGGCAGGGTGCTGGCACCAGGCGTCCTGCTCCTTTGGGCCCTGGGCCCCCCGCATTCTGCTCCAAATTCACTGACCCCGCTACGGAGGGGAAGGGCTTGGGGGCCCCGTGCCCTGGGGGTGGGGGAATGGCGGCTCTCCCGGCTCGCTGCTTGGGTGCTGCCTGAAGGGCTGCCCTCTGGGGCTGGACTGAACTCCCTGGGTCCCGTTGCAGACGGAGCTGCTGCCTCGGTGTGGAGAAATCCCCCCTGTGGGGCAGGTGGTGCATGAGAATGGCAAGCTGCTGCTGCAGGCTGTGCTGGAGGTAAGGGGGCAGGCCCTGGAGTGGGGGAGAGGGAGGGTTTGGGGCAGGACCCCGGGGAGAGGGAGGGGGGCAGGGCCCTGGGGGCACTACAGGAGTCGGGGGGCAGACCCTGGGGCATGTTCACCTGCCAACGTAGCTTCCCCTCAGCAGGCCTTGGCCAAGTGTTGAGTCCTCCCTGCGTGGGCCTGTGCCTGGTGGGTCTTCCCACTCCCGCAAAGGGGTCTGCGCTGTCCCTGCAGCTCCTTGCGCCCTGGGCAGTGTGTTCTTGGGGCACAGGGTGATGCTCCACCAGGGCTCCCCGCAGGAGGAGGGGCCCCGAAACTCGGGCCCTTGGCTGGTGCTGCCAGTCGGGCGCTCCTCTGGCACGCGCTCAGCAGGGTCTGTGCTTCGCAGGGAATCGGGGGCCAGGCCTCCCGCAGCCTGATGGATCACTTTGCAGAGATCCTCTTCGCCCTGAGCAAGCACTGCTTCAGCTACCTGAGCGTCTGGATGAAGGCGGCCATGCAGCAGGAGGGCTTCCCCTCGGCCCGCCTCAGCCCGGAGCAGAAAGACACCTTCAGCCAGCAGATCCTCAGGTGGGCCTGACCCGAGGAGCCCACAGAGTGATCCCAGAGGGGAGGCACCTGGGGCAGGGGCCAACTCCCCCCCCCCCCCCCAGGCTGCTCTGCACACCTGCCAGCCGGCCCCGCAAGGGGAGCCCCCCCTCCCCCTCCCCCCGGCTCTGCGTGCCAGCCGGCCCCGCAAGGGGAGCCCCCCCTCCCCCTCCCCCCCGACTCTGCGTGCCAGCCGGCCCCGCAAGGGGAGCCCCCCCTCCCCCTCCCCCCGGCTCTGCCTGCCAGCCGGCCCCGCAAGGGGACCCCCCCTTCCCCTCCCCTCCCCCCCGGCTCTGCGTGCCAGCCGGCCCCGCAAGGGGACCCCCCCTTCCCCTCCCCTCCCCCCCGGCTCTGCGTGCCAGCCGGCCCCGCAAGGGGAGCCCCCCTTGCGCTCCGCTCCCCTCCCCCCCGGCTCTGCGTGCCAGCCGGCCCCGCAAGGGGAGCCCCCCTTCCCCTCCCCTCCCCCCCGGCTCTGCGTGCCAGCCGGCCCCGCAAGGGGAGCCCCCCCTCCCCCTCCCCCCCGGCTCTGCCTGCCAGCCGGCCCCGCAAGGGGACCCCCCTCCCCCTCCCCCCGGCTCTGCCTGCCAGCCGGCCCCGCAAGGGGAGCCCCCCCTCCCCCTCCCCCCGGCTCTGCCTGCCAGCCGGCCCCGCAAGGGGAGCCCCCCCTCCCCCTCCCCCCGGCTCTGCGTGCCAGCCGGCCCCGCAAGGGGAGCCCCCTCCCCCGCCCCCCCGGCTCTGCGTGCTGCCCCCGCCCGTTCTCCCCTTTGGCTCTGCCATGCCGGTGCTGCTGGTCCCCCAGGCAGCGAGCTGGCTGTGGGCCACGGGTGAGTATTGGCAGAGTCTGTCTGGCTCATGCGTGTCCCTGTCTCCGTGTTAGCAGAGAGCGCGTGAACAAGAGGCGTGTGAAGGAGATGGTGAAGGAGTTCACCCTGCTGTGCCGGGGGCTGCATGGCACAGAGTACACAGCCGACTACTGAGAGCCCCGCCGGGAAAGCAGACGGATCGCCCAGGCCAGCTCTTCCCCGCACGGCAGCCCCTGTCCTCCCTGCCCCGCTGCAATCCGGCTCGTAGAATAACCCTCCACCTCGAAGTAACCCGCTCCGGACGCTGCTCAGCTACCACCCTCCGGTCCCCCAGCATGCTCCCCCGCAGGGGCTGGGAGCGGGCGGCAGCGGCTGCAGGACATGGCGGGGAGACTGGACAGACGGACCTGGCACAGTGACTGCCCTTCCCGTGGGCCGGAGTCCCGGCAGGAGGCTGCCCCTAGCGTGTCCATGGTGGTGACCGTCCCGCACCAGGGCCCTTGCCCTCTGGCCGTGTGTGTGTGGTTTGGGGGAGCCCTGCACCTAATTATAGTCAGGATATTTCTACGCTGTGGCTGTGTTTCTTCTGCCTGGGTCCTGCTCAGCCCAGCACCAGGGGCACCCCCCAGAGCCTCCCCTCTCCACTTGGTACCCCTCTGCGCATGGCCAGCAGGGGGTGCTCAGGCTGCAGCCCTGGGGGAGAGGAGCTCAGCACGCAGGGGTGCTGGGAGCTGCTGTCTGCCAGGGGTTTGGCTTGTTGCTCCTCACTCTGCCGCTCTCTGAACAGGCTCGGGGACCTGGGCAGTCAGCATGAGGCTGGTGTGACTTCGCCCTAGAGGTGGCGGCTTGGGACCCATCTAGCTGCCCGAGGAAAAGCACCAGGCCAGGGCCGGGAGAGCTGGTGGCCGTGCTGCAGGTACTGGCCTGAGAACAGAGCAAGCAGCCGCTGCATCTGACTGCAGCTCAGCACTAGCCAAAGCGGCCTGCAGCAGAGCAGGCGAAGACTTGGCTGTCTGTCCATCTGCTCTGGTGGGGGGGCAGCTCTCACAGGGGTTAGGGCTGCTGGAGCATCTCTTGTGCCACCCCAAGCGTAGGCAGCCAGGGCTGGAGTGTGGCTACGGACCAGTGATGCCCAGTTCCCAGAGAGCCCTTCTCTTCACAACCACCATGTGGCCACTCTAAGCAGGGGAGTGGGCCACTGCTGAGCTGCTCCAGCAGCTCCTGTCGTCCAGCGGATGGGCACAGCTCTGCCTCAGCCCTGTGAGAGGTCAGTGTAGGGTGCCCAGGGGTGGGCAGGGCCCATCCTCCCTAGGGCTGCAGGCTCACCCAGCTTGTGAGAATGCAATCCAGCTGGCCAAGCCCCCAGCCCCACCCCCAAGGCCTGAACTTCAGCTGGGCCCAGCCCCCAGCTCTTGTGCTTAGCGGGGTTCAGGGGTGGCTCTGGGGCCTGGCACAAGCAGGGTGGGAGTGCCAGTCACAGGGAACAGCACCCCCATGCTGCCAGTTTGCCCTTTTGCTTGGTTCATCGTAGCCTCACTAGCTTCTCTCCAGCCACAGGTACAGGGAGGCCATGTGGGTTTCATAGAATATCAGAGCTGGAAGGGACCTCAGGAGGTATCTAGTCCAACCCCCTGCTCAAAGCAGGACCAACCCCAACTAAATCATCCCAGCCAGAGCTTTGTCAAGCCTGAGCTTAAACACCTCTCAGGAAGGAGATTCCACCACCTCCCTAGGGAACCCATTCCAGTGCTTCGCCACATTCCTAGTGAAAAAGTTTTTCCTAATATCCAACCTAAACCTCCCCCACTGCAACTTGAGACCATTGCTCCTTGTTCTGTCATCTACCACCACTGAGAACAGTCTAGATCCATCCTCTTTGGAACCCCCTTTCAGGTAGTTGAAAGCAGCTATCAAATCCCCCCTCAATCTCCTCGTCTGCAGACTAAACAATCATGTGCTCTGGCCCCCTAATCATTTTTCTGGCCCTCCCCTGGACTCTTTCCAATGTTTCCACATCCTTCTTGTAGTGTGGGGCCCAAAACTGGGCACGGTACTCCCAATGAAGCCTCACCAATGTCTAATAAGTGCTTCAGAATTGATTCCTTGAGGACCTGCTCCATGATTTTTCCAGGGACTGAGATGAGGCTGACTGGCCTGTAGTTCCCCTGATCCTCCTCCTTCCCTTTTTTAAAGACGGGCACTACATTAGCCTTTTTCCAGTCGTCCGGGACCTCCCCCGATCGCCAGAACTTTTCAAAGATCATGAGGCGCTGCACCGGTTAGCTGGGCGCTGACCGTTCTATGTCCCCGCGGCATCCGGCCGGCATCTCCTCCTGTGCCACTCACAGCAGCTCACGCGGTGCGGGGAGCCCCTGTGGCACGGCAGGGACTAGACAGGCCAGCGCTCACAGCAGGTGTCTGCCCAGCTTGCTGGCACGTTCAGCACCAGCTGGCTCGTTAATGGGCACATGCCAACCTAGAGTCAAGCGCAGCCCTTTGGGCCTGGCCCAGCTGGGTGGGCTGCAATTCCTCTCCCGCCTGGGGTGGGGAGGGTGGGCTGGTGCCCTAAACCCTGCCCGTGTGGGCGCATCACATGCCTTAAAACAGTCCCTGTAACCCCGCCCCCACACCCCCCCACACACCAGGCAGTGCCGAGATCTCCTGGGCCCACATGCAGGTGTGCACAGGGGTCACTGGTTGTCACGGCGTGGGGGGGCGGGAGTCAAGGCCCTGCACCCCCGGCTTCCTGTGATTCACCGGGACTCTCAGCCAGCCAGTGAATCAGAAGGTTTATTTAGACGCCAGGAACACAGTCCCAGACAGGCCTTGCTGCTACAGACAACAGGACCCCCTCAGTCAGGTCCATCTGGGGGGCCAGGGAGGCCAGAGCCCTCAATCCAGCAGCTGCTTCCTTATCTCGCTGGGAGGGGCGGGGGTGTGAAACGGGCACCAGTCCCTTTATGGCACTATAGAAACCAGGCTGGGGCTGGCGCTGGGTCTAGCCTGAGGCGGAGCTGGGCGGGGTGGGGGAAACCTGCTGTCTCCAGCACCTGCCCCCAAACCCCCTGCCCGGGTTCTGGCTCCCAGTGGGAAGATGCCTGGGGAAAAGGGGAGCTCCCCCCACCCCACCCGCTGGGATTCCTCGGGCCCAGGGAGGAGCCAGCCGCTGCTCTGCCGGGGATTAGCCACGCCTGGCACCAGGGAGGGGCCGGCTGCTGCTCGGAGCCCCTGCCCTCGCTCGTGCCCCCTGGAGCCAGCTCAGGCCTGGGGGCTGGGGCGGGGGCCGTCCACACACACAGGCTGGGGGTGCCGGGAGCTGAGCTGGAGCGTGACCCTCTCCCTAGTGCGGGGGCTCTGACGCAGCCTGTCCCCATGCGGGGGGGGGGGTAGTGAGTGATGGGTGCTGCCCCTGGGGGGGATTCAAACCTGGGCCCCCCGCCCCCAGCAGCTGTAACCCCTTGGGTGCCAGGCCCCCCAGGCTGCAGGGCGGGGAGCGGGGACAGCACTGGGGGCCGGGTCACGCCCCCAGGGGACCCCCAATTGCTGCTGGGGGCTGAGGAGCTGCCCCCGCAATGACTGTGCCAGAGTGGGGCCGGGGTCCCCGCCGCCCTGGCTCCACGGCACCACCCGCCCCCGCCCAGGGGAGAGCGCCGGGCCCGGGCAGGCAGGGGGAGGGGCCCGAGCGGAGGGGCGGAGCCGCGGGAGCGGGTATGCAGATCTGTGTGCGAGCAGAGCATTGTGGGAGCGGATGCAGGCTGCCCAGCGGGGCCCGACTTTGGCACCGGGAGCTCGGTGTGGAGAAGGGAGGGGCTCCGGGGCCGCGTCGGGGCAGCTGTCGGCAGTGGGGGCCGGTGTGCGCGAGGCCGGCGGTCGGGGCGCGGCGGTCCGCCCCGTGTGTTAGAAGTGAGGGGCGAGCGAGGGCGGGCGGCGGCCGGGCGGCAGGAACTCATACTTACCTGGCAGGGGAGATACCATGATCACGAAGGTGGTTTTCCCAGGGTGAGGCTCATCCATTGCACTGCGGGTGTGCTGACCCCTGCGATTTCCCCAAATGCGGGAAACTCGACTGCATAATTTGTGGTAGTGGGGGACTGCGTTCGCGCTCTCCCCTGGCGAGCGGTGTCAAGAACAGACAGATCCGGCTTGGAGGAGCCTTTGCAGCGCTGCACTTGCTCAGCTTTGCTTTCTCTGTTCCTTTCGCTGGCGATCCCTGGCTCTTTGGTTTCCTTTGTGTCGTTATCCGCTTTTTCCACGCTTCTCGGGCCGCTTCGCTGCTCTCTTTTCTCCTCTCTAGAGCTGCGGTTTTTCTCTCGCTGCGGCCTTTGCTGCCTCGTCTCTTCCAATTAGGCTCTTCTTTCCCAAAGCAAAGCTCTCTTCAAAACCTGCCTTTCAAAAGGCTGCTCTCGGGGGCATAGTCTCTCTCGTGGGACCAACCATCTTACTGGGACAGACACTGGGCTGGCACCACCCTGGGGGGGAGGAGGTTTTCCCACGGCTTTAGGCCCACCCCCTCCCCAAATGCCATTTGCTGCACTGGATCTGCTCACTGTTGGGGGCCCTTCCCCCCAACACACCCAGCTGAGGGGCTGCCCCAACCCACTCAAGTGCTCAGCTCCACCAGGTAGGCGCGCTCAGTCATGGCACATGCAGCCCCCGCGGGGCTCCTGCCTCCCTTCCCGGGCCTGGTGGGACATTCAGTCTCTCTGCCTTGAGGCCGGGCTGGGTGTGCCCAGAACACCTCGTCCCAGCTCTCGGGGCCGAGCGCCCCAAACTCATTGCATGGCCAGGCGCAGGCTGAGACAGCCGGTGCCCTTAGCCAGCAGGAAATGACCCTGCGTGTGCCCCCTGCCACCAAAGAGTGGAGGGAATGGAGCCCTGGCATCTCCCCCACCTCCCGGTCCTGCCAGCTCTGCACAGGGGCCTGGCACCCCCAGACCCTCACTGAACACACCACGGGCCTGACTCGCGTTTCTGGGGCTCCTGGCTCTGTCCTGTGGGCAATCGCTGAGTGGGGCCCAGTGTGTGATTAATTTGTGGGGCCTCAGCCGGCCATCACTGATATTTTCATACATCTGCACAGCTGCTTCCTCGCACAATTGGTGTCCAACCCCCCGCACTCCCCGTCCTGTTCACAACGTGGTCTGCCTCTGATGCCAGCCTCCCCATCCCCCCACCTGCTGAGCTGCTCGCCCCCCCGGCCCTCGATTTTGCCCCATGCAGGATTCTGGAACTAGGCAGAGGGCTAGAACCCAGCCCAGCTGCTCTGCTCTAACCACAGGGCCCCGCTCCCCTCCCAAAGCCGGGGCTAGAACCCCCTGCTCTAACCACAGGGCCCCCACACGCTCCCAGAGCTTGTTAGAACTCAGGTGTCCTGATGCTGCCTCTGCTAGCCCCCACCCTCCCATCTAAAAGGGCCCAGCCCCTCACTATTTGGTCCGGCCCCGCGAGTGCGGCCAGGCACCAGCCTTGTTATGTGTTTTTAAACAAGCCCCTTTGCATTTGCTGCCCCGCAATGAGCTCCCCATAAACATCCCAGAGCGCTACCACGATGGCCCCTTTGAGTGCGTGTGACGGTGCTGCCCGTGGGAGCCAGCTGAGGTCACTCAATCAGGGTGAACTGCAAACCAAACGGGGCAGACAAACCCCAAACGCTGGTGGTTATTCCAATACTTAGATTTACCAACCAGCACAGAACAGCTCCTGTGTGACCTCACTGGTTACTCAGAAGTTCAAACACCGCAGTTCCCTTAAAGTGCCCGGCCTCAGGCCTCCATCCGGACACACTTGTCAGATATGGTGATGATTCCTGAAAATCTTACTTCATCATATAAAAGAAAAGGTTCTTCCAACACCAAATGATCAGCCACATACTCAGGTCCAATTATAAATTAGATCTTTACTCCTTGTTCTGTCATCTTCTACCACTGAGAACAGTCTAGATCCATCGTGTTTGGAACCTCCTTTCAGGTAGTTGAAAGCAGCTATCAAATCCCCCCTCAATCTCCTCGTCTGCAGACTAAACAATCATGTGCTCCGGCCCCCTAATCATTTTTCTGGCCCTCCACTGGACTCTTACCAACTTTTCCACATCCTTCTTGTAGTGTGGGGCCCAAAACTGGGCACGGTACTCCCGATGGCGCCTCCCCAGCTCTGCTTGTGCCCCCACCCTGCCACTCCCAGCCTGCAGCACCCCCTGCTGTTCTGCTGCCTGACTTTGGCTGGCATTACCAGTACCCCCCACCCTGACCCACAGCCCCCTGCTAGCCCGGCCCTGGGCTCCTCCCAAGTCTGACAGTGCCCCTCAATCCCGACCCGCAGCCCCTGCTAGCCTGGCCCTGGGCTCCTCTCAGCTCTGACAGTGCCCCTCAATCCCGACCCGCAGCCCCTGCTAGCCCGGCCCTGGGCTCCTCTCAGCTCTGACAGTGCCCCTCAATCCTGACCCACAGCCCCCTGCTAGCCCAGTCCTAACTCCTGACCTGCAGCCCCTCCTGTTCTCATTGGAGCCCTGTTTTTCTGATGTGCCTGCGTGGGGCTCCCACTCCCGCTCGCATCTCCAAGCCTGGACGCTGCCCATCCTCAGCCCCTCACCCCACCCCGCTGAGCCCTTTACTCCCAGTGACTCTGGAGCCCAAAGGCCGTGAGGAGTGGGGTGCAGGGCCCCTGTTCATGCCCACTGCCCAGCCTGGCTGGGGTGGGGGGCAGAGGTTATTCCAGCAGCTGCCTCCTTATCTCGCTGGCAGGGGCGGGGGTGTGAAACGGGCGCCAGTCCCTTTATGGCACCATAGAAACCAGGCTGGGGCTGGCGCTGGGTCTAGCCTGAGGTGGAGCTGGGCGGGGCGGGGGAAACCTGCTGTCTCCGGCACCTGCCCCCAAACCCCCCTGCCCGGGTTCTGGCTCCCAGTGGGAAGATGCCTGGGGAAAAGGGGAGCTCCCCCCACCCCACCCGCCGGGATTCCTCGGGCCCAGGGAGGAGCCAGCCGCTGCTCTGCCGGGGATTAGCCACGCCTGGCACCAGGGAGGGGCCGGCTGCTGCTCGGAGCCCCTGCCCTCGCTCGTGCCCCCTGGAGCCAGCTCAGGCCTGGGGGCTGGGGCGGGGCCGTCCACACACACAGGCTGGGGGTGCCGGGAGCTGAGCTGGAGAGTGACCCTCTCCCTAGTGCGGGGGCTCTGACGCAGCCTGTCCCCATGCGGGGGGGGGGGGTAGTGAGTGATGGGTGCTGCCCCTGGGGGGGATTCAAACCTGGGCCCCCCGCCCCCAGCAGCTGTAACCCCTTGGGTGCCAGGCCCCCCAGGCTGCAGGGCGGGGAGCGGGGACAGCACTGGGGGCCGGGTCACGCCCCCAGGGGACCCTCAAATGCTGCTGGGGGCTGAGGAGCTGCCCCCCCCAATGACTGTGCCAGAGTGGGGCCGGGGTCCCCGCCGCCCTGGCTCCACAGGCACCACCCGCCCCCGCCCAGGGGAGAGCGCGGGCCCGGGCACGCAGGGGGAGGGGCCCGAGCGGAGGGGCGGAGCCGCGGGAGCGGGTATGCAGATCTGTGTGCGAGCAGAGCATTGTGGGAGCGGGCGCAGGCTGCCAGGCAGGGCCCGACTTTGGCGCCGGGAGCTCGGCGTGGAGAAGGGCGGGGCTCCGAGGCCGCCTCGGGGCAGCTGTCGGCAGTGGGGGCCGGGGTGGGCGAGGCCGGCGGTCGGGGCGCGGCGGTCCGCCCCGTGTGTTAGAAGTGAGGGGCGAGCGAGGGCGGGCGGCGGCCGGGCGGCAGGAGCTCATACTTACCTGGCAGGGGAGATACCATGATCACGAAGGTGGTTTTCCCAGGGTGAGGCTCATCCATTGCACTGCGGGTGTGCTGACCCCTGCGATTTCCCCAAATGCGGGAAACTCGACTGCATAATTTGTGGTAGTGGGGGACTGCGTTCGCGCTCTCCCCTGGCGAGTGGTGTCAAGAACAGACAGATCCGGCTTGGAGGAGCCTTTGCAGCGCTGCACTTGCTCAGCTTTTCTGTTTTTTTTCTTTTTCGCTGGCGATCCCTGGCTTTTCGGTTTTCTTTATGTCGTTATTCGCGTTTCCCAGGACCGCTTCGCTGCTCTCTTTTCTTCTCACTACCGTTAAGCCTCGTTTCTTCCTTTTGGGCTCTTCTTTCCCAAAGCAAAGCTCTCTTCAAATCCTGCCTTTCGAAAGGCTGCTCTCGGGGACATAGTCTCTCTCGTGGGACCAACCATCTTACTGGGACAGACACTGGGCTGGCACCACCCTGGAGGGGAGCAGGTTTTCCCACGGCTTTAGGCCCACGCCCTCCCCAAATGCTATTTGCTGCATTAGATCCACTGGCCCTTCCCCCCAACACACCCAGCTGAGGGGCTGCCCCAACCCACTCAAGTGCTCAGCTCCACCAGGTAGGCGCGCTCAGTCATGGCACATGCAGCCCCCGCGGGGCTCCTGCCTCCCTTCCCGGGCCTGGTGGGACATTCAGTCTCTCTGCCTTGAGGCCGGGCTGGGTGTGCCCAGAACACCTCGTCCCAGCTCTCGGGGCCGAGCGCCCCAAACTCATTGCATGGCCAGGCCCAGGCTGAGACAGCCGGTGCCCTTAGCCAGCAGGAAATGACCCTGCGTGTGCCCCCTGCCACCAAAGAGTGGAGGGAAAGGAGCCCTGGCATCTCCCCCACCTCCCGGTCCTGCCAGCTCTGCACAGGGGCCTGGCACCCCCAGTCCCTCACTGAGCATAAGAACATAACAAAGGCCGTACCGGGTCAGACCAAAGGTCCATCCAGACCAGTATCTGTCTACCGACAGTGGCCAATGCCAGGTGCCCCAGAGGGAGTGACCCTAACAGGCAATGATCAAGTGATCTCTCTCCTGCCATCCATCTCCATCCTCTGCCAAACAGAGGCTAGGGACACCATTCTTACCCATCCTGGCTAATAGCCATTTATGGACTTAGCCACCATGAATTTATCCAGTCCCCTTTTAAACATTGTTATAGTCCTAGCCTTCACAACCTCCTCAGGTAAGGAGTTCCACAAGTTGACTGTGCACTGCGTGAAGAAGAACTTCCTTTTATTTGTTTTAAACCTGCTGCCTATTAATTTCATTTGGTGACCCCTAGTTCTTGTATTATGGGAATAAGTAAATAACTTTTCCTTATCCACTTTCTCAACATCACTCATGATTTTATATACCTCTATCATGTCCCCCCTTAGTCTTCTCTTTTCCAAACTGAAGAGTCCTAGCCTCTTTAATCTTTCCTCATATGGGACCCTCTCTAAACCCCTAATCATTTTAGTTGCTCTTTTCTGAACCTTTTCTAGTGCTAGAATATCTTTTTTGAGGTGAGGAGACCACATCTGTACACAGTATTCGAGATGTGGGCGTACCATGGATTTATATAAGGGCAATAATATATTCTCAGTCTTATTCTCTATCCCCTTTTTAATGATTCCTAACATCCTGTTTGCTTTTTTGACCGCCTCTGCACACTGCGTGGACATCTTCAGAAAACTATCCACGATAACGCCAAGATCTCTTTCCTGACTCGTTGTAGCTAAATTAGCCCCCATCATGTTGTATGTATAGTTGGGGTTATTTTTTCCAATGTGCATTACTTTACATTTATCCACATTAAATTTCATTTGCCATTTTGTTGCCCAATCACTTAGTTTTGTGAGATCTTTTTGAAGTTCTTCACAATCTGCTTTGGTCTTAACTATCTTGAGTAGTTTAGTATCATCTGCAAACTTTGCCACCTCACTGTTTACCCCTTTCTCCAGATCATTTATGAATAAATTGAATAGGATTGGTGCTAGGACTGACCCTTGGGGAACACCACTAGTTACCCCTCTCCATTCTGAGAATTTACCATTAATTCCTACCCTTTGTTCCCTGTCCTTTAACCAGTTCTCAATCCATGAAAGGACCTTTCCTTTTATCCCATGACAGCTTAATTTACGTAAGAGCGTTTGGTGAGGGACCTTGTCAAAGGCTTTCTGGAAATCTAAGTACACTATGTCCACCGGATCCCCCTTGTCCACATGTTTGTTGACCCCTTCAAAGAACTCTAATAGATTAGTAAGACACGATTTCCCTTTACAGAAACCATGTTGACTATTGCTCAAGAGTTTATGTTTATCTATGTGTCTGACAATTTTATTCTTTACTATTGTTTCAACTAATTTGCCCGGTACCGACGTTAGACTTACCGGTCTGTAATTGCCGGGATCACCCCTAGAGCCCTTTTTAAATATTGGCGTTACATTAGCTAACTTCCAGTCATTGGGTACCGAAGCCGATTTAAAGGACAGGTTACAAACCTTAGTTAATAGTTCCGCAACACACCACGGGCCTGACTCGCGTTTCTGGGGCTCCTGGCTCTGTCCTGTGGGCAATCGCAGAGTGGGGCCCAGTGTGTGATTAATTTGTGGGGCCTCAGCCGGCCATCACTGATATTTTCATACATCTGCACAGCTGCTTCCTCGCACAGTTGGTGTCCATCCCCCCGCACCCCCCGTCTTGTTCACAACGTGGTCTGCCTCTGATGCCAGCCTCCCCATCCCCCCACCTGCTGAGCTGCTCACCCCCCCCCTCCCCTCGCTTTTGCCCCATGCAGGATTCTGGAACTAGGCAGTGGGCTAGAACCCAGCCCAGCTGCTCTGCTCTAACCACAGGGCCCCACCGTCCCCCCCAAAGCCGGGGCTAGAACCCCCTGCTCTAACCACAGGGCCCCCACATGCTCCCAGAGCTTGTTAGAACTCAGGTGTCCTGATGCTGCCTCTGCTAGCCCCCACCCTCCCATCTAAAAGAGCCCAGCCCCTCACTATTTGGTCCGGCCCCGCGAGCGCGGCCAGGCACCAGCCTTGTTATGTGTTTTTAAACAAGCCCCTTTGCATTTGCTGCCCCGCAATGAGCTCCCCATAAACATCCCAGAGCGCTACCGTGATGGCCCCTTTGGGCGTGACTCCAGGCACGAACAGCTCCGCGGACCGCACGTTCCTGGGGGCTGTACATGTGCTGTTAGTATAAGCTGCCTGGGTGCAGGGCAGCGGTGGGACTGAAGGGGCTCATGCCTCCACCACCCCCCGTTCATTTGGCTGGGCCCCGGCTCCCCCCACACTTTGCAAAGCTGCCGGCGGCTTTGGCACTAGCGAATGGGCGCCGTGTCAATGCAGAGCCGGACAAGTCCTTTGGCCCAAGCGCTGGGTAGGGGCGGCCCCGGCTCGGCAGCACGTGGCAGGTGCCAGACAGCGGGTCCACGGGACTCCTTTCTGTACCGTACGGCTCGGCCTAGAATCATAGACTATCAGGGTTGGAAGGGACCTCAGGAGGTATCTAGTCCAACCCCCTGCTCAAAGCAGGACCAATCCCCAACTAAATCATCCCAGCCAGGGCTTTGTCAAGCCTGACCTTAAAAACCTCTCAGGAAGGAGATTCCAGCATCTCCCTCGGGAACCCATTCCAGTGCTTCACCACCCTCCTAGTGAAAAAGTTTTTCCTAATATCCAACCTAGACCTCCCCCACTGCAACTTGAGACCATTGCTCCTCGTTCTGTCATCTGCCACCACTGAGAACAGTCTAGATTCATCGTCTTCGGAACCCCCTTCCAGGTAGTTGAAAGCAGCTATCAAATCCCCCCTCAATCTCCTCGTCTGCAGACTAAACAATCCCAGTTCCCTCAGCCTCTCCTCATAGTCATGTGCTCTGGCCCCCTAATCATTTTTCTGGCCCTCCCCTGGACTCTTTCCAATTTTTCCACATCCTTCTTGTAGTGTGGGGCCCAAAACTGGGCACGGTACTCCAGATAGGGCCTCCCCAGCTCTGCTTGCGCCCCCACCCCGCCACTCCCAGCCTGCAGCACCCCCTGCTGTTCCACTGCCTGACTTTGGCTGGCATTACCAGTACCCCCCACCCCGACCCGCAGCCCCTGCTAGCCCAGCCCTGGGCTCCCCTCAGCTCTGACAGTGCCCCTCAATCCTGACCCGCAGCCCCTGCCAGCCCAGCCCTGGGCTCCCCTCAGCTCTGACAGTGCCCCTCAATCCCGACCCGCAGCCCCCTGCTAGCCCAGCCCTGGGCTCCCCTCAGCTCTGACAGTGCCCCTCAATCCCGACCCGCAGCCCCTGCTAGCCCGGCCCTAACTTCTGACCTGCAGCCCCTCCTGTCCTCATCGGAGCCCTGTTTTTCTGATGTGCCTGAGTGGGGCTCAGGATGGGTCCTCCCACTCCCGCTCGCATCTCCAAGCCTGGGTGCTGCCCACCCTCAGCCCCTCACCCCACCCCACCCCGCTGAGCCCTTTACTCCCAGTGACTCTGGAGTCCAAAGGCCGCGAGGAGTGGGGTGCAGGGCCCCTGTTCATGCCCACTGCCCAGCCTGGCTGGGGTGGGGGGCAGAGGTTATTCCAGCAGCTGCCTCCTTATCTCGCTGGGAGGGGCGGGGGTGTGAAACGGGCACCAGTCCCTTTATGGCACCATAGAAACCAGGCTGGGGCTGCCGCTGGGTCTAGCCTGAGGCGGAGCTGGGCGGGGTGGGGGAAACCTGCTGTCTCCAGCACCTGCCCCCAAACCCCCCTGCCCGGGTTCTGGCTCCCAGTGGGAAGACGCCTGGGGAAAAGGGGAGCTCCCCCCACCCCACCCGCCGGGATTCCTCGGGCCCAGGGAGGAGCCAGCCGCTGCTCTGCCGGGGATTAGCCACGCCTGGCACCAGGGAGGGGCCGGCTGCTGCTCGGAGCCCCTGCCCTCGCTCGTGCCCCCTGGAGCCAGCTCAGGCCTGGGGGGTGGGGCGGGGGCCGTCCACACACACAGGCTGGGGGTGCCGGGAGCTGAGCTGGAGCGTGACCCTCTCCCTAGTGCGGGGGCTCTGACGCAGCCTGTCCCCATGCGGGGGGGGGGTAGTGAGTGATGGGTGCTGCCCCTGGGGGGGATTCAAACCTGGGCCCCCCGCCCCCAGCAGCTGTAACCCCTTGGGTGCCAGGCCCCCCAGGCTGCAGGGCGGGGAGCGGGGACAGCACTGGGGGCCGGGTCACGCCCCCAGGGGACCCCCAAATGCTGCTGGGGGCTGAGGAGCTCCCCCCCCCAATGACTGTGCCAGAGTGGGGCCGGGGTCCCCGCCGCCCTGGCTCCACGGGCACCACCCGCACCCGCCCAGGGGAGAGCGCCGGCCCCGGGCGGGCAGGGGGAGGGGCCCGAGCGGAGGGGCGGAGCCGCGGGAGCGGGTATGCAGATCTGTGTGCGAGCAGAGCATTGTGGGAGCGGGCGCAGGCTGCCAGGCAGGGCCCGACTTTGGCAACGGGAGCTCGGCGTGGAGAAGGGAGGGGCTCCGGAGCCGCGTCGGGGCAGCTGTCGGCAGTGGGGGCCGGGGTGGGCGAGGCCGGCGGTCGGGGCGCGGCGGTCCGCCCCGTGTGTTAGAAGTGCGGGGCGAGCGAGGGCGGGCGGCGGCCGGGCGGCAGGAACTCATACTTACCTGGCAGGGGAGATACCATGATCACGAAGGTGGTTTTCCCAGGGTGAGGCTCATCCATTGCACTGCGGGTGTGCTGACCCCTGCGATTTCCCCAAATGCGGGAAACTCGACTGCATAATTTGTGGTAGTGGGGGACTGCGTTCGCGCTCTCCCCTGGCGAGCGGTGTCAAGAACAGACAGATCCGGCTTGGAGGAGCCTTTGCAGCGCTGCACTTGCTCAGCTTTGCTTTCTCTGTTCTTTTCGCTGGCGATCCCTGGCTCTTTGGTTTCCTTTGTGTTGTTATCCGCTTTTTCCACGCTTGTCGGGGCCGCTTCGCTGCTCTTTTTTCTTCTCGCTGGAGCTGCGGTTTTTCCTGCCTACGGTCCGTTAAGCCTCGTCTTTTCCAATTGGGCTCTTCTTTCCCAAAGCAAAGCTCTCTTCAAATCCTGCCTTTCGAAAGGCTGCTCTCGGGGACATAGTTTCTCTCGTGGGACCAACCATCTTACTGGGACAGACACTGGGCTGGCACCACCCTGGGGGGGGAGCAGGTTTTTCCCACGGCTTTAGGCCCACCCCCTCCCCAAATGCCATTTGCTGCACTAGATCCACTGGCCCTTCCCTCCAACACACCCAGCTGAGGGCTGCCCCAACCCACTCAAGTGCTCAGCTCCACCAGGTAGGCGCGCTCAGTCATGGCACATGCAGCCCCTGCGGGGCTCCTGCCTCCCTTCCCGGGCCTGGTGGGACATTCAGTCTCTCTGCCTTGAGGCCGGGCTGGGTGTGCCCAGAACACCTCGTCCCAGCTCTCGGGGCCAAGCGCCCCAAACTCATTAAGAACATAAGAACATAAGAAAGGCCGTACCGGGTCAGACCAAAGGTCCATCTAGCCCAGTATCTGTCTACCGACAGTGGCCAATGCCAGGTGCCCTTGAGGGAGTGAACCTAACAGGCAATGATCAAGTGATCTCTCTCCTGCCATCCATCTCCATCCTCTGACGAACAGAGGCTAGGGACACCATTCTTACCCATCCTGGCTAATAGCCATTTATGGACTTAGCCACCATGAATTTATCCAGTCCCCTTTTAAACATTGTTATAGTCCTAGCCTTCACAACCTCCTCAGGTAAGGAGTTCCACAAGTTGACTGTGCGCTGCGTGAAGAAGAACTTCCTTTTATTTGTTTTAAACCTGCTGCCTATTAATTTCATTTGGTGACCCCTAGTTCTTGTATTATGGGAATAAGTAAATAACTTTTCCTTATCCACTTTCTCAACATCACTCATGATTTTATATACCTCTATCATGGCCCCGATTATTAGCCTCTTTTCCAAACTGAAGAGTCCTAGCCTCTTTAATCTTTCCTCATATGGGACCCTCTCTAAACCCCTAATCATTTTAGTTGCTCTTTTCTGAACCTTTTCTAGTGCTAGAATATCTTTTTTGAGGTGAGGAGACCACATCTGTACACAGTATTCGAGATGTGGGCGTACCATGGATTTATATAAGGGCAATAATATATTCTCAGTCTTATTCTCTATCCCCTTTTTAATGATTCCTAACATCCTGTTTGCTTTTTTGACCGCCTCTGCACACTGCGTGGACATCTTCAGAGAACTATCCACGATAACTCCAAGATCTTTTTCCTGACTCGTTGTAGCTAAATTAGCCCCCATCATATTGTATGTATAGTTGGGGTTATTTTTTCCAATGTGCATTACTTTACATTTATCCACATTAAATTTCATTTGCCATTTTGTTGCCCAATCACTTAGTTTTGTGAGATCTTTTTGAAGTTCTTCACAATCTGCTTTGGTCTTAACTATCTTGAGTAGTTTAGTATCATCTGCAAACTTGGCCACCTCACTGTTTACCCCTTTCTCCAGATCATTTATGAATAAATTGAATAGGATTGGTCCTAGGACTGACCCTTGGGGAACACCACTAGTTACCCCTCTCCATTCTGAGAATTTACCATTAATTCCTACCCTTTGTTCCCTGTCCTTTAACCAGTTCTCAATCCATGAAAGGACCTTTCCTTTTATCCCATGACAGCTTAATTTACGTAAGAGCCTTTGGTGAGGGACCTTGTCAAAGGCTTTCTGGAAATCTAAGTACACTATGTCCACTGGATCCCCCTTGTCCACATGTTTGTTGACCCCTTCAAAGAACTCTAATAGATTAGTAAGACACGATTTCCCTTTACAGAAACCATGTTGACTATTGCTCAAGAGTTTATGTTTTTCTGTGTGTCTGACAATTTTATTCTTTACTATTGTTTCAACTAATTTGCCCGGTACCGACGTTAGACTTACCGGTCTGTAATTGCCCTAGAGCCCTTTTTAAATATTGGCGTTACATTAGCTAACTTCCAGTCATTGGGTACCGAAGCCGATTTAAAGGACAGGTTACAAACCTTGGTTAATAGTTCCGCAACTTCACATTTGAGTTCTTTCAGAACTCTTGGGTGAATGCCATCTGGTCCCGGTGACTTGTTAATGTTGAGTTTATCAATTAATTCCAAAACCTCCTCTAGTGACACTTCAATCTGTGACAGTTCCTCAGATTTGTCACCTACAAAAGCAAGCTCAGGTCTGGGAATCTCCCTAACATCCTCAGCCGTGAAGACTGAAGCAAAGAATCCATTTAGTTTCTCCGCAATGACTTTATCATCTTTAAGCGCTCCTTTTGTATTTCGATCGTCAAGGGGCCCCACTGGTTGTTTAGCAGGCTTCCTGCTTCTGATGTACTTAAAAAACATTTTGTTATTACCTTTGGAGTTTATGGCTAGCCATTCTTCAAACTCCTCTTTGGCTTTTCTTATTACACTCTTGCACTTAAGTTGGCAGTGTTTGTGCTCCTTTCTATTTGCCTCACTGGGATTTGACTTCCACTTTTTAAAGGAAGTCTTTTTATCTCTCACTGCTTCTTTTACATGGTTGTTAAGCCACGGTGGCTCTTTTTTAGTTCTTTTACTGTTTTTCTTAATTTGGGATATACATTGAAGTTGGGCCTCTATTATGGTGTCTTTTAAAAGGGCCCACGCAACTTGCAGGGATTTCACTTTAGTCACTGTACCTTTTAACTTTTGTCTAACTAACCCCCTCATTTTTGTATAGTTCCCCCTTTTGAAATTAAAGGCCACAGTGTTGGGCAGTTGAGATGTTCTTCCCACCACAGGGATGTTGAATGCTATTGTATTATGGTCACTATTTCCAAGCGGTCCTGCTACAGTTACCTCTTGGACCAGCTCCTGCGCTCCACTCAGGATTAAATCTAGAGTCGCCTCTCCCCTTGTGGGTTCCCGTACCAGCTGCTCCATGAAGCAGTCATTTAAAGTATCGAGAAATTTTATCTCTGCATTTCGTCCTGAAGTGAAATGTTCCCAGTCAATATGGGGATAATTGAAATCATTGCATGGCCAGGCCCAGGCTGAGACAGCCGGTGCCCTTAGCCAGCAGGAAATGACCCTGCGTGTGCCCCCTGCCACCAAAGAGTGGAGGGAATGGAGCCCTGGCATCTCCCCCACCTCCCGGTCCTGCCAGCTCTGCACAGGGGCCTGGCACCCCCAGCCCCTCACTGAACACACCACGGGCCTGACTCGCGTTTCTGGGGCTCCTGGCTCTGTCCTGTGGGCAATCGCAGAGTGGGGCCCAGTGTGTGATTAATTTGTGGGGCCTCAGCCGGCCATCACTGATATTTTCATACATCTGCACAGCTGCTTCCTCGCACAGTTGGTGTCCATCCCCCCGCACCCCCCGTCTTGTTCACAACGTGGTCTGCCTCTGATGCCAGCCTCCCCATCCCCCCACCTGCTGAGCTGCTCACCCCCCCCCTCCCCTCGCTTTTGCCCCATGCAGGATTCTGGAACTAGGCAGAGGGCTAGAACCCAGCCCAGCTGCTCTGCTCTAACCACAGGGCCCCACCGCCCCCCCCCAAAGCCGGGGCTAGAACCCCCTGCTCTAACCACAGGGCCCCCACATGCTCCCAGAGCTTGTTAGAACTCAGGTGTCCTGATGCTGCCTCTGCTAGCCCCCACCCTCCCATCTAAAAGGGCCCAGCCCCTCACTATTTGGTCTGGCCCCGCGAGCGCGGCCAGGCACCAGCCTTGTTATGTGTTTTTAAACAAGCCCCTTTGCATTTGCTGCCCCGCAATGAGCTCCCCATAAACATCCCAGAGCGCTACCGTAATGGCCCCTTTGGGCGTGACTCCAGGCACGAACAGCTCCGCGGACCGCACGTTCCTGGGGGCTGTACATGTGCTGTTAGTATAAGCTGCCTGGGTGCAGGGCAGCGGTGGGACTGAAGGGGCTCATGCCTCCATCCCCCCACCCCCCGTTCATTTGGCTGGGCCCCGGCTCCCCCCGCACTTTGCAAAGCTGCCGGCGGCTTTGGCGCTAGTGAATGGGCACCGTGTCAATGCAGAGCCGGACAAGTCCTTTGGCCCAAGCGCTGGGTAGGGGCGGCCCCGGCTCGGCAGCACGTGGCAGGTGCCAGACAGCGGGTCCACGGGACTCCTTTCTGTACCGTACGGCTCGGCCTAGAATCATAGACTATCAGGGTTGGAAGGGACCTCAGGAGGTATCTAGTCCAACTCCCTGCTCAAAGCAGGACCAATCCCCAACTAAATCATCCCAGCCAGGGCTTTGTCAAGCCTGACCTTAAAAACCTCTCAGGAAGGAGATTCCAGCAGCTCCCTAGGGAACCCATTCCAGTGCTTCACCACCCTCCTAGTGAAAAAGAGTTTGCCTAATATCCAACCTAAACCTCCCCCACAACAACTTGAGACCATTGCTCCTTGTTCTATCATCTGGTATCACTGAGAACAGGCTAGATCCATCATCTTTGGAACCCCCTTCCAGGTAGTTGAAAGCAGCGATCAAATCCCCCCTCATTCTTCTCTTCTGCAGACTAAACAATCCCACTTCCCTCAGCCTCTCCTCGTAAGTCATGTGCTCTGGCCCCCTAATCATGTTTGTTGCCCTCCGCTGGACTCTCTCTAATTTATCCACATCCTTCTTGTAGTGTGGGGCCCAAAACTGGACACAGTACTCCAGATGAGGCCTCACCAATGTCGAATAGAGAGGAATGATCACATCCCTCGATCTGCTGGCAATGCCCCTACTTATACAGCCCAAAATGCCGTTAGCCTTCTTGGCAACAAGGCCACACTGCTGACTCCTATCCAGCTTCTCGTCCACTGTAACCCCAGTTCACTGTGCAGGCACTGCTGGGTATCCTGGCTCATCTCCCCCGTGCCTGGGGCTCTCTCTGTGTGTGGCTGGGGTGGGCAGCTGGGCCGGGGCGGGGGGGGGGCGGGCGTGGCTTCCGCAGGCTGCACAATAACTTACCCTGCCACAAAGCAGGGACACCCAACCTCTGCTCCCAAAGCCGCAGCCCAGGAATCTCACTGGGGAGCTGCTGGCAGCAGTGAGAGTCCCAGCAGCACAGCGGGGTCCATGGCAGGCAGGCGCAGCCGGGGGGGCCCAGATGGGGGTGAGTGGGGATCTTGCTGTGGCTCCGCCCTCACATGCAGCAGTGGGCGTCACTGTGGAGCTGGTCTAGGGCAAAGCCCCTGAGGGGTCAGAGCTGGGACGCCTGCCCCATGGAGCAGACCATAGACTTGGGCTGTTCCTCCCCCCGACCCCCAAGCCAGAGCCTCCGGGGCACAAGTGTCCCCATTGCCCCCCCGCCCGGGCACCACTGGCCTCGCCCCCAGTGCCCCAGGCAGGAGTGTCTACACCCCAGCTCGTCCCATCCACTGCTCTAGGCCCCTTGGGGGGTGCGCGCCTTGCAGGCAGTGTGGTGCTAGGGGGTGCTGTGCTGCTGGAGGTGGGTGCAGCCGGCGCTGCTCCTGCAGGTGCTGCTAGATCCTGGCCAGCATGGGGTGCAGCAGGAGAGTGTGTGTGTGTGTCACACACACGTATGTACATACAGCTCCATCCGTCTCCTCCCGTCAGCCCCAGCGCCTTGGGCACCCCTGGGCGTCTGCTTCGGGGCCTGGTGCTGTGGAGCCCTGCCCTGGGCTGTGTTTGAGTTTGATCCAGTCCCAGGTGGCGGCTGGCACAGAGGGCCCTGGCCTGGCAGGCTCACCCCTCAGGTTCGGCATTGCAGTGCAGGCGGCGACACTTTAGCTGGCTCATGGGAGGGCTCTGCCCACTCCCTGGGGGGGGTGTCCCATGGCTTGTGCCTGCCCCCCAGGGTCACACTCTCGCTGGGGTCAGCCCCTTGGCTCTCCCCCACCCCCGGGACCAACCTTGGCCCCTCCAGCAGGGCCAGGAGCTGCCCACAGCGCGTCCGCCTGGCTTGCACCCCCCAGGGAGCCCCCCAAAGGGAGCCGTGCCCCTGACTCTGCCCTTACCCCACCAATGGAGTCACAGCATAGAGGATCCCTGCTTAGCAGCAACTGACAGCGTGTCCCTCTGGGTCAGCCTGGAGCCCAGTGCTCTCCTCTCCAGCCAGGAGCTTCCCTGGCGGACCCCCTCCGGCCGTGTTCTTGGTCCCGGGGAACCAGTGTCACCTGGCTTCCTCCTCAGGCCGTTGCTCTCCTGATCGCTTTCCAGAGGGTGGCCCCTGGTTGTTGGTTGGTAGGTACCCAGTGTCTGGGCAATTGGCTTTGGGGACTCTCCATGGCATGGGGCCAGGCCCCAGCTAGGCATTAGTTGCACCCAGCTCTCTGCAGCGTAAACAATCTCCCCAGTCCTAGTTAACCAGCCCTAGTTAACCAGGCAGCTCTTGGGGGAAACTGAGGCACACACAGTAGTCATCCCAAAGGGAAAAGTCCCCACCCAATCACACAGGGTGAGAGTTCATGTTTGAGTGGCTCATTCATTCCAGGCAGCAGGTTTAACACAAACAAAAGGAAGTATTTCTTCACACAACACACAGTGAATCTGTGGCACTCCCTGCCAGAGCATGTGGTGAAAGCCAAGACTGTAACAGGGTTCAAAAAAAGAACTAGATACATTCATGGAGGACAGCCACTGATGGACCTATTAGCCAGGCTGGGCAGGGGTGGTGTCCCTAGTCTCTGTTTGCCGGAATGAGCAACAAGATGGATCACTTGATGATTCCCTGCTCTGTTCGTTCCCTCTGGGGCACCTGGCACTGGCCACTGTCAGAAGGCAGGAGACTGGGCTAGATGGACCTTTGGTCTGACCCAGGCTGGCGGCTCTTATGTTAGGGCCAACACTGCTCGTGCCACACCCTATAATGCGCAGCGCCAGCGGCCGGCAGGGGCTGTGATCAGCGAGTGCAACCCCCCCCCCCGCTACATGCACACACACGCGCCAGAGAACGGCCCCCGAGCAGAGCTGGGGGCTGCCTGTCAGGGGGGGACATGTGTCCCTGGAGGTTTCATCACATAACACAAGCTTTCTAAGATTAAGCTTTAATTCCTGGTGACTCCAGGGCACTCCTGGAGGGCTGGCAACCCTACCCAGCCCATCTCCATGGAATGGGGCACATAGGTTTCCACCCAAGGCAAGAAGGGGTTAATAGCCCACCTGAAGGCCCCGTTAGCCCAACTGGAGCAAGGGGGCAGGCGTCTGGGCCGGGGCTGAGGATGGACCCTGCTCAGGGCAGGCTGGGACCTAGACAGTCTGCTGGAGAGAAGCGAAGCGAAGTGTTCATGTCATTTCCTGTGTGTTCTGGACAGGGAGGGGCAGAGCAGCGGGGAAACTGAGGCTGGATGGTTCCGCACCCTGCCAGCAGGGGGCGCTGTGGTAAGGCTGTGCTACAGTGGGCTGGGGGCTGGGCTGACAGAGCTTGTGCTGAGCCAGAGGGGCTGTCGGGCCGGTTGGAGGAGGACGGGCAGGTGAGCGAGGGGTCGTGCTGTGCTGGGTGGGAGCGTGATAGGTGCAGCCGGGGCCCAGTGCCAGACGCTGGGGAGACACAGGCTGTTACCGGCTCTGCCAGACGTCCTGTGACCCTAGGCAGGTCACGCCCCTCGCCAGGCCTGTTCCCCCACACGAGGCCCAGCAACGTGCCTGATGCTAGCAAGGCCTCACCCTCTCTTGGCTGGTCTGGCGGGTGCTGCTAAACCCGGGGCCAAGGCCGCCCCGGGAGCAAACTGTGGCCGTGGGTTTGTGGGCCGGCATCAGCTCTGCTCCCCCTGCCCCTCAGCACTGGCCTGGCTTTGCCTTTAGCCCGCAGGCGGCAGGAGCCCAGAGCCGTGGGCACAGCCAGGGCTGCCAGGAGAGGTGCCCATGAGCATGTGCCTGGAGCACCTGGGCCTGGCCCATGCCCCTTGTGGGGCGCCCCGCCGGAGGCAGAGAGTAGGGGACATGGCGCCCACCCTTGGCCTGGGAAGGGGCGGAGCTGGGGCACGTAGCAAGGTGCCCCTCTGCCCATGGGCAGCCGGTGAGCCGGGCACCGACAGACTCTGCTAGGGCTGCAACCCAGCACCCCCTGCCCGTGAGCAGCCAGCAAACCCACGGGGGGGGATGGGGGGCAGCAGCAGCCCCTGCCCTGGGACGCTCCACAGCTGGGCCCGGGCTCCCTCAGACAGAGCACGGGGGAGGGGAAACACACAGCCCCCCCCAGCCCAGCTCCCCCCACGGCACGTCCCATGGAGCCACTGGCAGAGCAGGGCAGCTCGGCTGAGCTCCCTGGCGCTGGGCCAGGCCTGCCTGGGCACCACCTCCTGCCCTCAGACCCGGCTGCCTTTGCCTCGCTCTCTCCAGGCTAGTGCTGGGCGGACGCTGCAAGGGGAGCCGGGGGGACGCCAAGCTCCTCTACCCGCCCTCCGGCGCTGGGCAGGAGTGGGGGGGACACAGGCTCAGGGCGGAGGCCATGCCCTGCCCAGCCCAGGCCTTGCTCCTGGGAGCAGCCAGCTGGGGTAGCAAGGAGGGGCGGTCGCTCCCATGTGGCCCCTGTCCATGTGGGGTCACGGCAGAGTGGGCCGCGGGGGGTGGGTGGATCCGTGTGTCCACCCACCCCGCGGAGTCGCCCCCCGAACGCCATGGGGTTCACTAATACACAGCTGTATCCAGAGCCGTGCCGGCAGCCCCCAGAATCCTGCACTCCCGCATCCGGCTCCGCTACCAGGCCCCAGCAGGAGAGGGCAGCTGTTGGCATCGGCCCCAGGACTGAGCTGCACATGGGCCCGGCCCGGGCCCAGGGCGACCCACAGCAGGAGGCTGGAGCCCCACAGGGCCCGTCTCCCAACAGTGGCATCCTGCAGGGTCAGGGTCACCCAGAAGCCTCGTCCTCGTAGGCGATCGCAACCCCCCTGCGGCCCGGCACGGCCTTTGTCACGGGCGTCTGGCCCAGCTGCTGCTCCAAGCCCCGCCAACTGCGCGACTCCAGGAAGGAAGCTGGGAGCAAGGGAGGGAGCGGTTAGTGGGGACCGGGCACAGCCCTGTGAGCGAGCTCCAGGCTGCATCAGGCCTGGCCTCTCCCAGCAAGCGGCGCTGCAGGGACAGGAGCACTGGATGGGGTTGGGGGAGGCTGGGGGGGTTCCGGGTACTCCAGCCCCAGCAGGGGGCGCTGGGGGGGAGGCTGGGGGGGTTCCGGGTACTCCCGCCCCAGCAGGGGGCGCTGGGGGGATTGGGGGGGGCTGGGGGGTTCCGGATCCTCCAGCCCCAGCAGGGGGCGCGGGGGGGGAGGCTGGGGGGGTTCCGGGTACTCCCGCCCCAGCAGGGGGCGCTGGGGGGATTGGGGGGGGCTGGGGGGGTTCCGGATCCTCCAGCCCCAGCAGGGGGCGCTGGGGGGATTGGGGGGGGCTGGGGGGGTTCCGGGTACTCCAGCCCCAGCAGGGGGCGTTGGGGGGATTGGGGGGGGCTGGGGGGGTTCCGGATCCTCCAGCCCCAGCAGGGGGCGCTGTGGGCAGAGGTTTGGCATCACTCTATGGGGTGGAGGGGGGGCAGCGGAGGGGAAATAAAGCCAAGTACAAACCGGCCGGGCTGATCTCAGCCAGCGCCAGCTCCGGGGTCCGGCAGGCCAGGGCAGAGCTGGCGGACGGGGCCGGGGAGCTGGAAAGCCCAGTCGCGCGCAGCTCCCCAGTGATCAGCGACACGTCGGGAACGTCGCTGTCCCCGGGGACCGTGTCTGGGAAGCCGACATGTGCACAGCCACCTGCCAGGGTGAGACATCAGAGAGCAGCCTCCAGGGGCCAGCCAGCCCCAAACCCACCCACACCCACAGCTCCCACACCGGGGTCACCCTGCGTCTGGAGCCTCACGGGGTCCAGCTCGCCCAGTGAGTCAGGGTGGGAGCTGCGGCCATATAACGTGAGAACTGGGTATAGCAGGGCTCCCGGCTACTCCAGCCCCGGCCTCTCCCAGCAGGGGGTGCTGTGGGGAGCGGGACAGGAGCATTGGCTGGGGGGAGCCCCGGCCTCTCCCAGCAGGGGGTGCTGTGGGGACCGGGACAGGCGCGCTGGCTGGGGGGAGCCCCAGCCTCTCCCAGCAGGGGGTGCTGTGGGGACCGGGACAGGAGCATTGGCTGGGGGGAGCCCCAGCATCTCCCAGCAGGGGGTGCTGTGGGGAGCGGGACAGGAGCATTGGCTGGGGGGAGCCCCGGCCTCTCCCAGCAGGGGGTGCTGTGGGGACCGGGACAGGCGCGCTGGCTGGGGGGAGCCCCAGCCTCTCCCAGCAGGGGGTGCTGTGGGGACCGGGACAAGAGCATTGGCTGGGGGGAGCCCCAGCATCTCCCAGCAGGGGGTGCTGTGGGGAGCGGGACAGGAGCATTGGCTGGGGGGAGCCCCAGCCTCTCCCAGCAGGGGGTGCTGTGGGGAGCGGGACAGGAGCATTGGCTGGGGGGAGCCCCAGCCTCTCCCAGCAGGGGGCGCTGCAATAGCTCCCGATGGCTCTGGCGCTGCCCCCTTGGCATGGAGCCGGCCTGGTGCCTGGTACCTGGCAGCAGGTCTCTGAAGTCAGTGACGTAGAGGCTGCTCCACTCCCGGGTCGGGTTACAGGCCAGCTCCAGCTCGTAGGGCGTCACCACGGGCCGGTAGAAGTCCCTGGAGTCCAGCAGGGAGTTCTGGGGACAAGCCACCAGCACGAACACGTCCACCTCCAGGAAGTTGGCCAGCTTGGCAGGGCTCAGCTTGCCCATGGCCAGGGTGTAGCTGCGCTTGCCAGCCCGGTGCAGGGTGCCCCGCAAGTGCTCCAGGATGGAGAGGTAGCCGGCCACGCCCAGCGTGCCCACCAGGATGCCCACCACGCGGGCGTCCCGGGCCCGCTCCACCAGGTAGAGGCGCCGCAGCAGCGCCCGGTTGGCGTTGAGGCTCTCGTGCCGCCCGCAGCCCGTGGCCGGGTCGAAGGAGCTGAAGGGGCAGCGGTTCCAGCTCAGCATGAAGTTGGTGAGGGCCAGGCCCTCGGCGCCCACGTAGAACACGGCGTGGTCCTGCAGCTCACGTCGCGCCGCCACGGCAAAGCAGCGCCCGAACTGCCGCACCAGCCCCGGGCCCTGGGGGCAGTCGGGTGCCCCGTCACTCGCCAGGCGGGAGAAGACGACGTGGGGGTACTCGGGGCCCAGCAGCCGCTCCAGCTCACCTGGGGGGAGGGGATGACAGGTTGAGCAGGCCCCACGCAGGCCAGCCCCATGCACACAGCCCCCCGGGCGCGGCCAGGAGAGGGCTGCCAGGCCTGTGTATGGGGGACCCAGGCTGGGGCAGGGGATGGGACTGGCCAGCCAGCCCGGTTTGGTTCCTGCTGCTCTGATCCACCCCCCAGGCCGGGCTGGGCCCAGGAGAGGGCAGGCTGACACTGCACCCCATATTCCCCCCTGTGGTATGATGATGTTACATCTGGTACAAGACTAGTCGTGTGAGGGGTCCTGGGAAAAGTGATGATTTGCCAGCTAGGATCACGCACTTTGGGGGCGTGTGTCAGTTTTGTATCTGGAGTTACAAGTATTGACTAGGGAGCTGCAGTCCCCACGGGCTCACTCTGGGCGACACCACAGCCAGCAGCGCCCATGGCCCATCACAAAGCCAGTGGCCCATGGAAGAGCTGAGCCTGCCGGTGAACGGTTCAGCCAGCCAATGACTAATGGCTGCTAGGCCCCAGCAAGGACATGTGACCAGACCACATGACCCCAAACTCCATTTTGGTACCTCTATTTTTCCACAAACTGGGCTGGGAACTGAGCTGGAAACAAAGGGCTCCCGCCACAGGGAGAGACGTCACGACTGGTCTTCACGCCCCCCCACCCCCCTGGAAGAAGCGCCAGAAGACGAAGGGCTTGGACCGGGGGAGGGGCACCCAGGCTGCCCCGCAATTGCAGTCTGTGCCCTAATCTGCAGCCGCTGGTACCATCAGTCAGGCTGAGAAACAGCTCATTGAAATCCCACCTATCTAGCAGGCTGGGCTTAGCTTGCGGTTTTGTTTACTTGCTCGGTATCTGCTTTGCTCTGTTTGCTGCCCCTTCTAATCACTTCCAGTCTCCTTCTGTAGCTAATAAACTCGGTTTGTTTTCTCTTAACCGGCGTGACTGGAAAAGTCGCCGCTTGGTTACCGCAGGCTTGTGGTGCACGTGAGGGAACCACCCTAACGAGCCTGCACTGTGCAGATCCCCGTGCAGCGCAAGGGGCGGTAACGCTGGGTTTACACTCCAGCAGGGGTCTCCCGCCGGGCTGGGGAGCTGGGAATTGCCTGGTGTCTCCTGTTTGTCCTTGAGTGGCTCAGGTAAAGCACTCAGGTAGCGCAGCTGGCTGTGTGGCGCCACCTGCTGTCGCGTTGGGTGATAACAGGGCCTGGACAGGCCGGCTGAGTCACCATTGTGAGACGGGCCAGCCCAGCTGGATGGTTCAGGGGCACAGCGGCTCCCACGGCCCCCAGACGGCACCTGGGGGTGACAACCCGTCAGACACGGCCCACCCTGGATGCCACTCTCACCTAGCGCGTGGGCGTAGACCACGTCACTCAGCACCACCACGTGGCTCTGGGGGTCAGGGTAGAGCTCCCGGAAGGCCCCCGCACAGCGCTCCGTGTCCAGGGGCTGCCGGCCAAACACGTGCAGCACCGGCAACTTCCTGCAGGGGCTGAGACACGCGGGGCCGTAGTGCACCACGGCCTCCGCCCCCACGTGCTCCGCAGCCACCTCATCCACGCAGCAGCTACCGGAGGAAGGGAAAGCGTCAGCCGGAGACACGGCGACCTGGGGGGGCCGCGGGCAGCACAGCGCAGGAGACTGCTCTCCTCTGCCCCCACCTCCTCCCACTGGGCCCTGCGCTTCGACACCGGGGTGCCCAGCCACTCGCGGCACAGTCACAGCAGGCCCAGCATCGCTTTGGGCAACCTCCCTGGAGCCTGCACTGGCCACACGGGGGGCCTGGCAGCCCAGCAGTGAGCAATGCACCCTGCTCCTCACCGAGCCAGGAGCCCCTCAAACCAACGGGGCTGGCACGGGCGACCCATCAGTGAAATCAAGCCCAAAGCTGCTGTCGCTTACGGGGCGGGGTACGAGCCATGCCCCCCAGAGGGGAGCGGCTGGTTGATCACTGTAGAGGGACCTGGCACAGAATGATCAGGACGGGCGAGTTAACAGGACCCAGGGAAGCAGTGAGAGAGCCCGAGGGGCTGCAGGACAGGAGGAAAAATGGGGGGAGGGGGAGCCCTCCGAGCCCCAAGAGGGTGGAAGGGCCAATCGGGGGGGCGGGGGGATCGGCCACCCGGCAGCACAAGGCTGGTTGCACAGCGGTTCCTGTCCTGGGGGGCAGCTTCTCTCCTCCCACTGATCCAGCACGGGGGAAAGGGCTGGGGCTGGAGCCCAACCTGAGCACAGGTGGGGGTGGGGCACCTACCTGCCGTACGACGTGTCCCCCAGGATGTACATTTTGCTGCCGGTCGCCTCCTCCATCTTAGCTGCGACGGCGGCTGAATCGGCCAGGAGCTCGTCGGGGAACTGCAGGGCAACCTGCCGGCGGACCCAGCGCAGGGAGACGTGGATACATACAAGGCCCAACCCACCCTCCCCACACATGGAGCCCCTGCCCAGGCACGCTTAGGGCAGCCCCACCGCCCCACGGAGCAGAACAGGAATCTCTACAGCCAGCCTGTGAGTGAGCCGCCTGGGGGCCGGGCCGGGGAGCCCAGGAGCCATTTCATTCTCGGTGACACCCCCTCACAGCTGGGATGCTGCTGCCTGCTCCACCAGCAGCGGGGAGCGGCTCCCGAGGGAACCTGCCCCAGCTGTCTGGAGAAGCGGAGCCGGGCTGCAGGGCACATGGGGCCACATCTCTGTGGGAGGGTCTCCAGCAGTGCCTGCACCCGGGGCTGGGAGGTGGGGCTGATGCCAGCATGCTATCCAGGGGAGCTAAAGGACCAGGCGGGCGCTCGGACAGGCTTGGGGGGCGGGGGGAGAACGTCCGAGCCCTTGGCAGAGACTCACCCGGTGAAACCTGCTCGCTGTGACGAAGGCTGCGGCTCGCTGCAGCTCGTAGAACTCATCGAGGGCCTCAGCGGGGGTCCTGCCACTCGACTCCTTGGCAGGCAGGGCCCTCTGGACCACCTCGGCCCCATCGTTACTGAAGAGGGTCGCCATGGTTACCCCAGCATCACCTGCAAGCACAGGCCATCGGGAAGGGAGCGGAGTATTTATCAGTGATGGGTCAGTGCAGACACTGCAGTGCCGGGGAACCCCTCGGGTCGGTGTGGGTACCCCAGCTCCCCTCCCACCAAGCTAGCGCCGGCCACACGGGGCTTAGGTCAGTTTCCCCACGGCGCTCACGCCCCTGAGTGACTCTGCTGCTGAGGGCAGCCCTGGCCACAGTCTCTGCACTCGGCGAGGGCATCACCGGGCCTCACACAGCCCCAGGAAAGGAGAGGGGCAGGAAAGCACTGGGCAGAGCTCCCCAGCTGGCACCAGCACAGAGGGTGCCCTGCACTGACCTGGGAAGGGGACTCAGGGCCTTTGGTCTCGAGGGGGCGCCGACCCCGATCCGGCTCCAGAGTGGGGGGCTAGCTGATGGGGGGGTGTTGGAGGGACTGGCTGGCTCAGGGGAGAGCTGACGGGGTGGGACTGGCTGGCTCGGGGGGGGGGGGTCTGGCTGGGGGGCGGGGGTCTGGCTGGCTGCGGGGAGAGCCATGGGGGCAGGATTAGCTGGCTGTGGGGGGTGAGGTTAGGGGGGTGGGGACTAGCTGCCTGGGGGGCGGTGTCTGTCTGGCTCAGGGGGGGCCGGGGACTGGCTGGCTGGGGGGTGGGGGCGAGGTCAGGGAGGCCAGGGACTGGCTGGCTCGGGGGGGGCGAGGTCACGGTGTACATATGGCTAAACGGAGAGAGCCGGGGGGGCGGGACTGGCTGGCTGGGAGGGCGGGGGACTGGCTGGCTGTGGGGGGTGAGGTTAGGGGGGTGGGGACTAGCTGCCTGGGGGGCGGTGTCTGTCTGGCTCAGGGGGGGCCGGGGACTGGCTGGCTGGGGGGTGGGGGCGAGGTCAGGGAGGCCAGGGACTCGCTGGCTCGGGGGGGGGCGAGGTCAGGGGGTCCAGATGGCTCAGGGGAGAGAGCCGGGGGGGCGGGACTGGCTGGCTGGGAGGGCGGGGGACTGGCTGGCTGGCTCGGGGGGGCTGGGACTGGCTGCCTGGGGGGGCGGGGGTCTGGCTGCCTGGGGGGCTGGGGACTGGCTGCCGGGGGGTTCCAGGCGCGGAGCGGGGTAAGTAGCCCGGCGCCCAGGTCTGGTCGTCACTAGGGCCCAGAGTGAACAGCCCCCGCCCGCCCCAGGGGGGGTCCAGCCGCTCGCACTCACCGGCCTCCCGAGCACAAACCACGTGGACTCAGCCGGGACTCGCTTCCAGGGCAAGGACAGAGCCAGCCAATGACGAGCCGGCACTGGCCCCCGTCTGCAAATCCCGCCCCCAGATCTCGGAGCCAATCGCAGCACGTTTGGGACTGAGGCTGCGGCCGCAGCCAATGGGAGGAGCCGGCACGGATGGGCGGAGAGGAAAGAGCTGGCGCGGAGCACTCTGGGCTTTGTAGTTTGGTCCCCTGGTACCGCCTCCCCTCCCCGGAGCCAATCGCCAGTCTCGCCCCAGTCACGTGCCGGGGCCCCGTCCCGCCCGGTCACATGGTGTGAGTCAGGTGACCTGCTCGAGCCCCGGCCGGTCCTTCCCCGCAGTCCGCGCTGAGGAGCCGCCGCCATGTCCGGGCCGCTGCTGCTGTACACGGGCCTCGGGCTCGCCTTCTGGGCCACGCTGGCCGGCGTGGGTGAGCGCGGGGGGGTGCGGGAGGGGGTCGGTTGGGGGAGCAGAGTCAGAGTTGGGGGTGGGGGTGAGGGAGGGGTGGACAGGGAGGGGGTGCGGGAGGGGCTCAGTTGGGGGAGCAGAGTCAGAGGTGGGGGTGAGGGAGGGGTGGACAGGGAGGGGGTGCGGGAGGGGGTCAGTTGGGGGAGCAGAGTCAGAGTGGGGGGTGGGGGTGAGGGAGGGGTGGACAGGGAGGGGGTGCGGGAGGGGGTCAGTTGGGGGAGCAGAGTCAGAGTTGGGGGGTGGGGGGGAGGGAGGGGTGGACAGGGAGGGGGGTGCGGCAGGGGGTCAGTAGCGGGAGCAGAGTCAGAGGGAGGGGTGGACAGGGAGGGGGGGGGGGGAGGGGGTCAGTTGGGGGAGCAGAGTCAGAGTTGGGGCTGGGGGTGAGGGAGGGGTGGACAGGGAGGGGGGTGCGGGAGGGGGTCAGTTGGGGGAGCAGAGTCAGAGTTGGGGGTGGGGGTGAGGGAGGGGTGGACAGGGAGGGGGTGCGGGAGGGGGTCAGTTGGGGGAGCAGAGTCAGAGTGGGGGGTGGGGGTGAGGGAGGGGTGGACAGGGAGGGGGGTGCGGGAGGGGGTCAGTTGGGGGAGCAGAGTCAGAGTGGGGGGTGGGGGTGAGGGAGGGGTGGACAGGGAGGGGGGTGCAGCAGGTGGTCAGTTGGGGGAGGCAGAAGGGGTCAGCATTGGGGGGAAGGGTGGGGGTTCGGGGGGCACAGGCAGGAGTCCTGCTGTGTGAAGTCCCTTCTGTCTGGGCAGGGATCCGCCTCACCCCCCGCCCCAGGGCAGCGCCTGCTGCCTTCGCCTGGCACCGGCTGGGGCAGGGGAGTTGGACAGGGCTGGCTCCAGGCAGGAGCCAAGGGCTTCTTGTTCCTGTCGCCCATTACGCTGAGCCCAGGCTGGTGGCGACCCCCAGACTGTGGCAGTGGGGCGGGGGATCTGGCTGCTCCCAATCTCCTCTTTGAGCCCAGGCAGCTACGGTTGGGCCTTGGGCCGGCCGCCTGGTGGGCTCTGAGCGTTCCTCCCGTCCGGTCTGGCTCTGGCTGTGGTGCACGGGCTGAGCTGCAGTTTGTACCGGTGTGCTTGGCCCCTGGGCTGTGTTCCTTAGCTGGACACTCGCTTGCAAGTGTCTGCCCCGGTGGGGTCGAGCCGTCCAGCTCTTAGTGAGTCCAGAGCCCCATCTGTCCCCTTTGGCAGCCCCTGTAAAGGCCAGGAATGAAGGACCTCTGGAGACTGAGCCCCCCTTGTGCCCACTGCGCCTGAGCATGGCAGTGATGGGGGCTTTGGCAGGACCTGCTGTGTGTGTGTGGGGGGGGCAGTCTTCAGAACAGAACAGGGTTGAGGGGCATCAGTGGGAGGCTGTGGCAGGTTTGCGTCACTGCTGTCTGCTCGACAGGTCCTGCAGACGAGCTGGGGGGAGGCTGGACTGGTCCTGTGGGCCAGCGAGGGCCCAGTCTCCTTTCACTGCAAGGATTCTCCCACTAAGGCTTCCCTGGGGTAGGAGCCTCTCTTCCCTGCTGAGCCCGAAGGACTCTTACACTATCTGTAGTTGTTCTGGGTGAGCATCCCCCAGGAGTGTCTTCAGCTGGATCTAGATAGTCACTTTTGGGGGGGCATTTCACTTCAAGCCCTCATGTTAAATGGGACAGGTCTACCCATCAGCACAGAACTGGGAGCCAGGCCTCCTGGGTTCTGTTCCTGGCTCTCTGACCCACACTGCGCCCTGCTTCACCTCTTCCCCGCTGGTAAACAGGGGTGGCCGGTGGTGTTGGGGGGGCTAGTCTGGGTCTATCAAGTGCGAGACAAGTTGTCATTTGGCTCAAAAGGGCGGGAGGGGCAGCAGCAGGACCGCAGGAAAACAAGTCACTGTGGCTTTCAGGATGGGGTAACCCAGCCTCTTCCAGGCTGAGAAGCTGGCTCTCTGTAGCAGTTGTCAGAAGTGTGTTGTTTTGAGTAGGTGCACACGTTTTTCCAAGCTTTGGCTTGAAGCCTGTGGCGTAGCAATTCTGCAGCGCAATGGAGATGCCCCGTGGAAGGGCACCTCTCCTGGCAGTGGGGTCAGACTGTCTGGTATCCTCATGGTGACCACGGTTTTGAGGGTCAGAGTGTCCCTGAACACTGAGGACTAGTCAGGCCCGTACTTTGTTGGGGTTGCAGGTTAGCGCCTGCTCTCGTAGCTGAGTCAGGTGGGCATGGACAGCCTGTCTCCTCTGTGAGAGACGACTCCAGACTTGGAGCTCAGATGAAGGGGCAATTGAATAACAAGGTGACAGTGCTGCTGGCTCGCTCGCTCAGTCAGGATCTCCCCGGAGGTCCTGTGGGCCTGCACCGCTCTGATCCACCCCCTGCCAAAGTGAACACCACATCAGGAGTCGGCTTAATGAGATCCATGAATCAGGCGGCTCTCGGAGATGTGCTGGGTGCAGCATCTGTGACGTGGGCTTGCTGAGCCATCGGGGAATGGTTTTTAGTTGAGGCCGGGCATTGACTGCCCACGTCCTGTGCAATCCCGGCTCCAGTAAAGAGGAGGCCAGAACTGATCAGCGCCTTTGTTTCTGCATTCTTGGATGGTCAGCGAAATGCCAGAGAACCCACTGGGAATGCGCCAGGGCTCGCAGCCTGCAGTGACCCCTGCCTCTGGCCTCGCACCTGGGCCGTGCAGTCTGGGAGCCGGCACACAATGGAAACAGTGTCTGTTACCTGGCATGTTTTGTCAATAAAACCCAGGCCCGAATATGTTCTGAGCCGGTGAGAAGGTGCTGTAGGAACCTGCTTTGGTTTGGCCTTGTGCTAGTCAGTGGCAGCTGCGACTGGCTGGGCCTGGGGGCTGCCCTGCTCTGTGGAGCAGGAACTGTAGAACCCAAAACAGTAAACAGCCCCAGTGCAGACAAGTCTGCCCTGGCGGAGACACTCGGGCAGCTGGGCACATGTGGGGGTGGGGAGAAGGGAAAGGGGCCCAGAAATGCTTCCGCCCATGTGATAGGAGTGGGAACAGCCTCCCCGCCCTGGGGTGCCTTTGCCAGAGCTGCTGGCGGGAGCAGCGCTGCCCCTTGGGTGCTGTGCAGCTGGGCGGGTTGCTCAATTGGCGAGGGTGACTCGTTCCTTCCTCCTTTCGTGGTGGGGCCTACTGGGAACAGTTTTGCTTCCTCTCTTGTGTTCCTCACCCCGTGGCCACTCCAGCCAGAGCTTGGGGTGTTGATTCACCCTCCCCCAGGCTGCAAGGGGCCCCGCGTGGCATATTGCAGTCAGCCTGGCAGTAACTGACGGGCGTGTGGCGACCCCAGTCCTTCGGCTCCTAGCGTGGGGAGAACACGAGGCACTGTGGCTATGGGGGGGGGGTCTCCCATGGGCCCAGGATAAGTCTCCGCAAATGGCCCTAGAGAGGCCTGGACTTTGTCCCAGGTCACAGGCTGGCGACAGAGTTCTTACCAGCCAGTGGGGCAGGAGTGGGCAGGGCCGGGGTGCGGGGTCCTGGGCATCGCAGACACCTGTTCCTCAACAGAAGTGAGACCCAGCAGGCTGGAATAATCTCCTGGCAGGCACTCGGCTGGTCTGGAGCAGGCCGGGGCTAGACACCTCCCTTGCCCACCTTCCCTGCCCCAGCCGGCCAGAGACTGGGAGGCAGGCTGGGTGTAGTGGGCTCTGAGCTGCTTTTCATGCAATTTGAGCACTGCCAGCTCCTGCTAACCCCGGTGATTCAGGGGCTGGAGCTGGGCGTCCCTGGGTGACTGGCTGTCCGGCAGTGGCCGAGCCTGACTCCCCTGCATACAGCCAGAACTGTCCCCTCGGCTGGCTGGCTGGAGCATTGACACTGCCCAGAGCAAGTGCCCCAGCCAACCTGGTGGGTTAACTCTGGCCGAGTCCCTCCAGCTAGAGGCTGGCCACAGATGTGAGGGGCCTGGGCAGCCAAACACCTTCCCTCAGTTCCCCTAAGGCATCTGGGGCAGCCTGGGTGTCGTCCTCCATGCAGGCCACCCTGTGTGTTCTGACCCACGTGAGGTGGCCGAGTTAGCTGCCAGGTGACTCTCCGCGAAGGTCTGCTCAATGCACTGAGCGCTCGGTGCTTTAGAGACTGCCAGGGTGCCAGCTCCCTGCCCCAGGGTGCCTGTGAGCGCCCGGTCTGCGAGGTGCCAGGCTGGTCTGCGTGCAGGTTGAGCACTGGCTTGACGGCAGCAATACAGCACTCACCCCAAATCAGTGCCTGCACTAGGGGCTGGCACGGGCTGGACTGCACTGATCCCTCGACAGCTAGTTCAGTTGGTGCAGCTTGTTGGTGGACCAGGCCTAACCTGGGCTCGGTGGCTGGTGAGCAGGGGGAGAGGAGCCGGCCTGGGCTGATGTGAGCCCTCTGATCCGTCCACTCCCTGCTGGGGCTGTTTATGGCAGTGACTAGGGGGCGCAGGCCCGTGGGGAGCCTGTGAATTCGGGGGGCGGGGGGGGCTGGCGAAGCCCTGGATTCTGGCCTTGGCCTACGGGGGGAGGTATTTGATGTTTTGGAGGTGACTTGCCACCGTCTCTTCCTCCGTGTTCCCTTCTAACCTGCTTTGCTGAAGGTGTGACTGACATGCTGCATACACCATGCAGCCTTCGCTCTGTTACCCACCGCCTGTGTCTGGAGTGATGCCAAGGCTGGAACGTCTGCCTTCCGTTATCTGCTCCTCGGAGCAGGGGCGCGGCCTGGACGTTTCTGGGGCTGTGTCAGTAATGCACGTCTTCTCCGTTCGGCAGCTCGGTTTCCCAGCTTGCGCTTCCTAGTGCCCCTGGGAAGCGCAAAGGAGCTGTGCTGTTAGTGAGGGGAAACGTCTCACAACCAGTGTCCAAGGAAGAGCTGGGCTGCTGGAAACCGTTCTGCGTCCGATGTTCCCGCACTGGAGGGGGGTTCAGTGCATGTGAATTTCAAACGCTGTACAGGAGGGAGCTGCACCCTGCTGCTGGCCCTTAATTGTGCTTGTTTGAGGCCTGGGTTCTCGGCTGTGACCTGACAGATGAGTTGTTTGCCTTTTCCTCTTGCAGGCAGAAATTGGTTACTGCTCTAGCCTCTGCACACCATGCTGTGTTTCAGAGCCTCTCCTGCTCCGTGCACTGGCCAAGCTGGCCCCGATCGGGGAGCGTTTGAACTCCCCGGCGGAGTGCTCGTTACTCATGCCTTCAGAGCTACTTATTTTCAAAACGCAGCGTTTGTAGCTGTGTAGTGAGGCATCCCCCTCCCTGGCCAGCCCTAGAGCTCTGCCCAGCTTCCTGTGTTGTATCAAGCTTCTGGCCCCAATGCAGCGCCACCTTTCGGCGTCACCGGTGCCTGTCACTGCTCAGTGGGCGCGGAGGGAGATTGAGGTGGCACTGGGCAGTTCCCTGCTGCGAAGGGGAAACTGACCCAAGGCTTGTTCATGTCTTGCTGCTATTGCTTGGGCAGGCTCTGAGCAGCAACTGGCCCTGAATCCGCGTGGTGGCTGGTCTCTCTCGTATCCCCTCTGGCTGGCTGAGGAGTGGGACGCTTTCAAGTCCTGGTTGGGGGGTCGGGGGTCAAACTGTTTGTTTAGGACGTTTTACGAGTCCCTGCCATGCAAACCTCAGAAATCCTTACACCAGTGTGAGTTGGTTTAAAGAGACCTTGTAAAGGATTTAGTCCCCGGCTCTCGGTGGTGTGACCATGTTCGTGAGCTTGGGTGCAATGCCTGCGCCAGGTGGCTTCTAGTGATTGAATTACAGCTGATTGCAAGCACTTACCGGGGGCAGGCCCTGCGCTGTGCACACCCCTGTAAAGCAGGTGGTTTCTGTGGGGAGGGTTCTAGGCCCAGTGTCTCCAGCAGGGCTTGTGCCAGGCAGCTGCTGCGAGTGCGAGAGAGCGCCGTGGTCTGAAAATAGGGGAAGAGGCCAAGTGCTGGGGCACGAGAAATACCCTTACAAGCAAGACTGTCATGGGAAGGAGGGGGCTGAGTCCCCTCCGCCAGCCACTGAAATGAGAGAAATGGCCCCAGGCTAGCGGGAAGGCCAGTTTCCTTAGACCCCCTTTACGATGGGCACTAGGGTGCTGCTGGGGTGCTCAGGGATCTGCTGAGCAGGGCTTGGAGGCCTTTCCTAGCCCGGCTGCCTGAGCTGGGCTCCTGGCAGCTCTCGGCATCACTGTGATGGGCTGCTAGCGGGGGGGTGAGTCTCACCCCACCAGAGTGTGGCCTGCTGCCCCAGCATGCATGGCCCCCTGCAGCGCCCTCCCCAGTCCCCACAGTGCTGGGCCCCCCGCACCGTCGGAGCAAGGAGAGAGCTGTTTTTCAGGAGTCATGGACGAGAACAAGCCCCGGGTTGGAAGGTGAGGTGATGGGCAGAGCCCACGCGGCCTCAGGCTACGGCCGTCTCCACGGCTCCTGCAGGGCCTCTGCCAGGGCGAGGGCCAGTGTCCCAGCGTAACGGCCCAGGGAGCCCCGCAGGATCGTCCTGGAGGGGCAGGGGTGCAGCACAGCTGTGAGCATGGCTGGGCGAGGTGACGCTGTGGCCAAGAGCACCAGAGACACTCTGCCCTTGGGCTCCTTGGGACCGGGGCCGTACAGTCCGCAGACACGGGAACACAATCCTCCTAGGCCAGCAGGGGCTCAGCCGAGCCTGGGACCCTCCTTGGGCAAAGGGGCCGGTGGGGGCGCTGATGGCCACATGCTCCTCCATCCGGCTCAGGCTGTTGCGGCTCATTTCATGCCTGTGGTGGGGGCAGTATGGGTCTAGTGCGGTGATTCTCAACCCGCGGGCCACTTGTGGCCCAATCAGCACACAGCTGCGGCCATGTAACGCCCACAGGCCATACAGGTGGTGTATATATGGTGTGGATGGGGCCCACATAACACAGAGAGCTGCGTATGCAGCCCCCAGTGGTAACTAGGTTGGGAACACTGGTCTAGTGGTTAGAGCATGGCTCTGGGCGCCATATCCTGCCAGCACTGCTGCTGTGGCAGCCTGAGCCAGCCCCTGCCAGCACAGCGTGTGCCCAGCCTGCTCCTAAGCCAGCAGCCGTTCCCGCGCAGGGCTGTCAGGCCTAGTGCCCCAGGAAGAGGGGCTGCCCATACCCATCCTGGATTGCTGGGCCCAGCGGGGTGCAGACTGTCCCTGCCCGCGGCGCTGACTCACGGGTGCGGTCGCAGGCTCAGGGTGACGGGGCAGCATGTGAGGATCACTGCACCGTGGAAGGAATGAGCCAGCCTCACTCACACTCCCTCTGAGTCAGGGGCCCCCGCTGGGTGAGCCGGGCAGACCCCGCTGGGCCCCGAGGGCTGCCTTGCCCTGGCTGGGGGAAGGGGAATGGCGGGTGCAGGGCCAGATTGGCACCAGCTGGAATGGGCGGTTGTCTCTCACTGCTGACCCTGCTTTGTGGGTGGAGGAGGGGCCAGATACCACAGTGACGGGCCCAGGAGCAGCACGTGCAGGATCTGTCTCAGTCAGCATTGGTGTATGCGAATGAGGTGGTCGTCAGGCTGGACCGCGGCTGCTTTCAGCGTATCTGGCGGGAATCACGGGGGCAGCTGCTGGCGGGGGCGCCCTGGGCGTGGGGAAGCCACAGGGAACCCGTCCCCCCCTAAGCTCCCCAGAGCAGGGCTCTCCGTCTGTCTGGAGGGCCCTGCCCTAGAGCGCTGCCTGGTGCCCATCTGTCCGCGGGCAGCCAGGCTGCTGGGTTGGTGTGGGTGGCTCACAGCAGCCGGGCTGGGCAGGGTGGGAGCAGCTAGGCCAGGCTGGGGCTCGGGCTGACTGGAGGTTTCCCTCTTGCTCTTCTTTCCAGGTATCTGCTACACGATATTTGACCTGGGCTTCCGTTTTGATGTGGCCTGGTAAGATGGCTCTTAAGTGCCGCTCCTGTGGTTGGGCGCCCTGCCGGGGCTAGGCGGGCCGGCTCCAGCCAGCAGGGCTTCCCGCTGAGGTCGCTAGCTGGCAGAGGTGACCAGAAAGCAGCACTTGCTCCATCACGCTGGCCAGCAATCGTCCTCGGCCAGGGTCGTGCAGGGAGAACGTGCCCTTCCTGCCCCGTGCGGCTGCGCGGAGAGACTGCAGCTCTAGCAGCAGAGACCCAGAGCCTTCGTCACTCCCCCGGCATAGGAGCCGCTCCTCTCTGTCTCTCCCATGGCGTGGAGCCCGCTTGGTGCTGGCTTGGACTGAGGGCTTGCTACACCTGGCTGGCCCAGCCCCCTGCTCACTCCCGCTGTGCACTGTCCCATTCCATGGCTGGATCCTGCCACAGGGCGCCGGGCTGCAGCTCTGCTCCCCTCCCCATTGCAACCAGGAAAGCCTGCAACCTGCCCTCAGCACCCAGTCGCGCTCTGCTGCCCCTGCCCTGCCCCAGCCTGTGCCGAGTGCTCTCTGCCAGCTGCCTGTGGCTCTGCTCGCCGGCAGGCGCGATCCAGATTGCCCTGGGCTGGGCTGGCTGATTCCCCCAGCAGCCGGCCCTACGCCTTCCTCCTCCAAGGGCAATGGGAACAAGGCTGTCGGGTGTTCTGCCTGGCCTGGGCTGGGCCGCAGGAGGAGCCTGCCTGGCCACGTCAGGGCTCTGGGGGGTGAAGGCTGGGGACGAGGCATGGCTGGGTCTGCTTGGGGGGCTCTGCCACGTGCTGTGGTTCCTTGCTCTGTGCTGCAGACCCCAGGCCGGCGGCTCCCCTGCCCTTTCATGGACCACCCACGTGGGCAGCCGTGGGTCTGGGGTGGTCAGGAAAGCCAGTGAAGTGTCTCCGCATGCTGGAGCCCCCAGCTGGCTGTGCGCGCACATGAGGGTGGCCGTTGCATTGCGGGGACCTGCACAGCAGGCAGCCGTCTCGCCTGCCGCCCTCCTCCCGTGGAAGGGAGGCGCTGGGCTGTTGGCCCCTGGAGTGCTGGGGTGGGTGGGGCCAGCCCTGACTCTGCACTAACGAGGTTCCTTTCTGCCTCTAGGTTCTTAACGGAAACCTCCCCCTTCATGTGGTCCAACCTGGGCATCGGCCTGGCCATCTCGCTGTCTGTGGTGGGCGCCGCCTGGTGAGTTGAGTCCCATTGTCTGGGGCTGCCGGTCCCATGGGGTTTGCTGCTCCCAGAGCCTGTCTGCTGAGGCTCCTGCTCGGGGGCCGGGACTAGCTATCGTGTGGGTGGTGCTGCCATGCCTGAGTCAGCCCCTCGCCAGCGGCCTGGCTCCGACATCACAGCAGGGCACCCTTGGGTCTGGGGCAGCACCTCTGACGGGCCTCACGCTCCTGCTGGCGGCTCCGGAGAGCTGCCAGGGGATGCTGGTGGACTGGGAGACGTCAGGGTGTCTGGCTGGTCTCTGGGTTCTGTGCCAGCGAGTCCCGGTCAGGCTGGCAGCTGCCCTGTGTCCCTGGGTGCCGTTGCTTTTCCCAGCCCGTCTCACCGTGCGTGCCTATGGCGTGAGCAGGGAGCGCTGGGCATTCAGCTCCCGCTGAGCTTGCTGCGAGCTCTCTGGTCAGCGCTCAGCTCTGCCCCAGGGAGGCACCATCTCCTCGTTGGCAGCGCCCCAGGGCTCCCTCGCTGACTGCCCTGTCTCTTGCAGGGGGATCTACATCACGGGCTCCAGCATCATCGGCGGGGGAGTGAAGGCCCCCAGGATTAAAACAAAGAACCTGGTCAGGTAAGGACAGTTGGTCCCCAGTGTTGGGGCACCAGGACAGGACCTGGCACCTAGGGGGAACAGCGCCCCAGGGAGCCAGTCAGCAGTTCACCTGAGCTGCTCACGCTTCCCCAGCACGCTGGCCCCTCTGGGCTGGGCAGTACAGTGCTGAGCCCGTTGGGCTGGGGCGAGGGCTCCTGTCCCCACAGCCCACGCGCTCTGGTGTGCGGGGGCACCAGTCAGTCCACACCGGAAGGAAACAGCTTCTGCCCAGGCCTCTGGGCTCCTCGCCCTGGGAATGTGAATCGTCCTGAAGCACCAGTGCATGCTGGGAAAGGCAGTGCTTCCTATCCCTGCTGGCTGCAGGCCCCCAGGGGCTGTGGGGGGTACCAGGCCCCCCACCCTGTTTTCTGCCTGTTGGATTCCTGTGGGATGCTTCCCCTCTGCTGGGTGGCGAAGGGCCAGTGCCGCCCCCCGCGGGAGCGTCTCCGCAGTGGGGCCGGGGGAGATGCACTGGGCGGTGTCAGCATGGGAGCCCCACAGGGAGACGACTCATCTATCAGCATGACAGGCAGTTGTGGGGGGCAGAGGCTGGGCTGTGGGTCTCTGGCTCCAGTTGCTAACACTGTCCCTCATCCTCAGCATCATCTTCTGTGAGGCCGTGGCCATCTACGGGATCATCATGGCCATCGTCATCAGCAACATGGCTGAGGTGCCTGCGGCGGGAGGGGCGGGGGGGAGGATGCACCCCCGAAGCAGCCCCTGGAGCTCTGCACAGTCTCCCCTGGCCTGTCCCTACGGGGAGAGGAGGGGCGTAGCCAAGGCTCAGGGTCTCTTCACTGCTTCCCTCCAATATCGCTGGGCAGGGCAGCAAACCCAGCGCAGGCGCCTGGCAGGGGGAGCCTCTTCCACATGGGGTGTCCCTTGGCTCCCCTGGCCTGCGGTCCTGGCTCTAAGTGGCCTGTACCAGCCGTGGCAGTGCCAGGAGCCCCGGGAGCTGGTGGAAGTGGGCAGAGCCTGGTGCCCCGCTGGGCTGGGTGCTGTGGGGCGTTTCTTGGCTGGGATAATGGGCACCTGGATCCAGGCTCTGTGAAGCCACTGTGGCATGGAGGGTTTGAGCTGGGCTGCAGGAGGGGAGATGGCAGGGCTCTGGTAAACGCTGTTCCAGCCTAATCCGGGGAAGGGGCAGTGCCTGAGCTCACCGCCGGAGCAGGCCTGGCCCCCTCGGGAAGGGTTGTGGTTCCGTTGTCCAGAGCAGGGCAGGACTCGCCCCGGGTCCCACCGTGACTTGAATCAGATCTGGCCGTGAGTCCCAGCCCATCTCCCTGGCCCGCCAGTCACACTGCAGAGCCGGGCACGTTTGTCCAGTGCAGCGCAGGGAGTGTGGCTTGGGCAGGGCAGTGTGACACAGCAGGGTCCCAACCTGCGGGCGATACCTTAGTGGGCGTGTCTTGCCGCCATACGCCCGCTCAGACAGACAAAGCCGCTGGTTATGTGCAGGGGGAATCTCCCTCTGCCCCGGTATGTGGCGGGGAGGGGCCTGTGGAGCAGGTAGCTAAGGCCCTGGACTGGGACTCTGGGGGTTCGGGTCCCAGCTCTGGGCAGCCTGTGCCCGTCCCCATGGCAGGGAGCTCTGGCCAGGCTGCTGTATCCCTGCCGCTAACCCTGCGCCATGTGTTGTCTTCCAGCCTTTCAGTGGCACCACCCCAGAGACCATTGGTGCCAAGAACTACCATGCAGGTAAGCGGCATCCTGCACCATGTCTGGAGGGGCCTGTGGGGCCAGCGGGCTCTGCCCTGAGTGGAGGGAGACTCCTGCACCCCAGCCCCATGCCAGTGCCTGTTCTCGGTGCACGCTCCGGCATGCTCTCCCCTTAATGTGTGCACCTGCTTCGCTCTCCCCAGTGAACCACGGGCCCCTGTGTGCGCAGTGCAGCCCTTCCTGGGATGCTTGGCGGCAGCCGGACCCCTGTGAGAGCAGCTGTGAGCCCTGTCTGGGCCCGGGGGCAGCGCTCTGCCCTAGGAGCTGCACCTCTCCTCGGGGGCAGGCAGGCCTGGGGAGCAGTGGCCTGTCCCACTTCTGCCCCTGCAGGCCCAGCTGTTCAGGGTGGCAGCCTGCCTCTCTGGCTGGGTAGCGTTGTACTTAAAGTGCTGCCCAGGATCTTTTCAGGGGGAATAGATGTGTCACTCCACACTGTACCATGTGCATACGAGATAGCGTGTGGATGGATACCTGTATTACCAATAAACGTGGTGCTTTGCTGCCTTATTCCCCCGAAAAGATCCTGTGCAGCACTTTAAGGACAACGCTTTGGTGGAGAATTGCGAAAGGGGGAAAGGTACCACGAGCATTTATCGAGTAATGAAACAAACTTTGAGAAGTACGGGAAAGTGATGCTAAACCTTGGAAAGGATTAAGAAGTGATCGCTCGTTAAGGGGTGCACACCCCCGGTGGTAGAGGAGAAGTCGCTTTCTCGCTCCCCGGGTCGGGTCGTAGAGTTCCCGGCGTTAGCAAGAGAGGAGGAGAAGTAGCGTTCTCGCTCCAGGAGAAGGGGTCGTGGTAAATAAGAGTAGAGAGAGAAGCGTGGCTATTGAGGCCCAGTGGGAGGCTGGGTGCACTAGGAAAGGGTTAACCATAAGCAGTCTCTTAAGAAGGCTCCCAGAGAGGAGACTGAGAAGTTGGCCTTTGTAAAAGATGTTACCCCTGGTACAGCCCAGCCCTGCCTGAGCCTGCCAGCAGAGCGCCCTGTGCCTCCCCATCTCCACCCTACTGGGCGCCGGCAGCCGGGCTCTGGACCCAGGGCGGCTGCCACAGGGCAGGGAAATGTTGCTTCCCCTCAGATGCTCCTATGTAGCCATAGGTGGGGGACCAGCCTCTGGGGGCATCTTCCTAGGTAGCTGGGGTCTGGGTTCACACCTCTGCTTCCCCTGCCCCAAACGCACAGTGCCACTTGCTCTTGGTGCACGGCAGCGATTTGAGCTCACCCAGGCACTGCCGGCGCAGGTCACAGGGCCCTGCCTGGCAAAGGCACTTCAGGGAATTTGGCAGCCTTGGTTTGTCCTCTTCATATTCTGCTCTATCCCCTTAACTCTGCCCCTGGCAACTCCTAAGAGTTTCCCAGCCTGGCCAGTGCCTGGCCAGCGGGCTCTCACAGGAGGAGGCCAAGCTCCTGTGCAAGCCAGGCCTTGGCCTGGGGCCTGCTGCATCTCACCACTCCCTGCCCCACCCCCTCCAGGTTTCTCCATGTTTGGGGCCGGCCTGACCGTGGGCCTCTCCAACCTGTTCTGCGGGGTGTGCGTGGGCATTGTGGGCAGCGGGGCTGCGCTGGCCGACGCCCAGAACGCCAGCCTCTTCGTCAAGATCCTGATCGTGGAGATCTTCGGCAGCGCCATCGGGCTCTTCGGGGTCATAGTCGCCATCCTGCAGGTACCGGCTCCTGCCCTCTGGGCCCAGCGTGCTCCTGGGGCCCCCAGGCGTGGGCTGCCCAGCTCATCAAACAGGCCTAGGTGTCTGCAAGGCCTCAGGGCCCCCAGCGGGGTGATGGGAGGGATGCAGCCACTGCTCTCTGGTGAACCGAGAAGCCCACCCAGGGGACACTGGTGGGCGGGCGGGGGGAATGATGCAGCGGCTCCATGTGGTGGCACCATCTGGCCTGGCCACTGGAACCTATCGTGGCATAGCCACAGGGCACTGGAATCGGAGCGGTTTGTGCCCAGGGCTGATCAGGGAGGAGCAGCCTGCGGGTCCTGCAGCTTAAGCCAGGCTGCCTGAGCAGGGCAGTTGGGGGGCGCTTGGCAGGGTGTGCTCCTGGGAGGGGCTTGGGGCGTGTTCTGACCTGTCTCCTTTCTCTCTGCAGACATCTAAAGTAAAAATGGGGGACTGAGCCCCTGCCCGTTCCGGCCTGGCCCCCTGCGGGCGCGACTGTACATATTTATTTAATGTTTCTATTTCCTGATCGGGGGCGTCGCTTCGCCGCGTCGGGAGCGGGTGCCCAGGTGTATAGAACCGTCCCTGCTGACCCGCCGCCCGCTGGCCCCATCTGTGTGTGAATTCGGCTCCCTCCTGTTGGCCCAGCCAGCCGGGGGTGGGGGTTACTGCCTGAGTGTTCCCGGTGTGTGTACAAATCAATCGACCAGTGTAAGTCAGTGTCACGTGAAATAAACATGGTTCCTGTCCCTGCCTGCTGCATTCTGTCTGTGCCATGCGCTCCCCTACTGCCCTCAGGGCACTGCCAGCCCTGCCTGGCCACGGGACATGGCATTGTCCCCGTGCTCTTCCAGCAGTGGCAGGGCTAGCTCGGAACTGGCTGGATGCTGCTGGGAGCTATGGGGCTGCCCTCAGCTTGTGCCGGGGGAGGCACAAGAAGAAAATTCTTAAGCTGGCATGGACCTGTGCCCAGTGTGCCAATGGGTTAGTGGAAGGGGGGCCTGCCTCAGAGTCCTCCTACAGCTGCCTCAGATACTGCTGCAGCTGAGGGAGACCCTGGGGTTGGGCTGGCAGAGAGCTGAGGTGGGGAGTCAGAGGCGCAGTGGACATGGTGGGGAGGGTAATGTCATAAGAACGGCCACACTGGGTTAGTTTGCGGATGACACAAAGCTGGGAGGTGTTGCTAACACAGAGAAGGACCGGGATGTCCTACAGGAAGATCTGGATGACCTTGTAAACTGGAGTAATAGTAATAGTATGAAATTTAATAGTGAAAAGTTCAAGGTCATGCATTTAGGGATTAATAATAAGAATTTTAATTATAAATTGGGGACGCATCAGTTGGAAGTAACAGAGGAGGAGAAGGACCTCGGAGTATTGGTTGATCACAGGATGACTATGAGCCGCCAATGTGATATGGCCGTTAAAAAAGCTAATGCAGTTTTAGGATGCATCAGGCGAGGTATTTCCAGCAAAGATAAGGAGGTGTTAGTACCGTTATGTAAGGCACTAGTGAGACCTCATCTGGAATACTGTGTGCAGTTCTGGTCTCCCATGTTTAAGAAGGATGAATTCAAACTGGAACAGGTACAGAGAAGGGCTACTAGGATGATCCGAGGAATGGAAAACCTGTCTTATGAAAGGAGACTTGAAGAGCTTGGCTTGTTTAGACTAACCAAAAGAAGGTTGAGGGGGGATATGATTGCTCTTTATAAATATATCAGAGGGATTAATATCAGGGAGGGAGAGGAATTATTTAAGCTTAGTACCAATGTGGACACAAGAACAAATGGATATAAACTGGACACTAGGAAGTTTAGACTTGAAATTAGACGAAGGTTTCTAACCATTAGAGGAGTGAAGTTCTGGAACAGCCTTCCAAGGGGAGTAGTGGGGGCAAAAGACATATCTGGCTTTAAGACTAAGCTTGATAAGTTTATGGAAGGGATGGTATGATGGGATAGCCTAATTTTGGCAATTAATTTTGGCAATTGATCTTTGATTATCAGCAGGTAAGTATGCCCTGTGGTCTGTGATGGGATGTCAGATGGGGTGGGATCTGAGTTACTGCAGATAATTCTTTCCTGGGTGCTGATGGGGGAGTCTTGCCCACATGCTCAGGGTTTAACTGATCACCATATTTGGGGTCGGGAAGGAATTTTCCTCTAGGGCAGATTGGCAGAGGCCTTGGAGGTTTTTTGCCTTCTTCTGCAGCGTGGGGCATGAGTCACTTGCTGGAGGATTCTCTGCAGCTTGAGGTCTTCAAACCACAATTTGAGGACTTCAGTAACTCAGACATAGGTTAGGGGTTTGTTATAGAAGTGGATGGGTAGGATTCTGTGGCCTGCGTTGTGCAGGAGGTCAGACTAGATGATCATAATGGTCCCTTCTGACCTTAGAGTCTAGGAGTCAAAGGTCCATCTAGCCCAGGATCCTGTCTGTCGACAGTGGCCAATGCCAGGTGCCCAGAGGGAATGAACAGACCAGGGAATCATCAAGTGATCCAGCCCCTGTCACCCATTCCCAGCTTCTGGCAATCAGAGGCTAGGGACTCCCTGCCCATCCTGGCTAAGAGCCATTGATGGACCTACCCCCCATGAACTTACCTAGATGCTTTTTGAACCCTGTTATAGTCTTGGCCTTCACAGCATCCTCTGGCAAGGAGTTCCACAGGTTGACTGTGTTCTGTGAAGAAATACTTCCTTTTGTTTGTTTAAACCTGCTGCCTATTAATTTAATTGGGTGACCCATAGTTCTTGTGTTATAAGTAAATAACGCTTCCTTATTCACTTTCTCCACACCAGTCATGATTTTATAGAGCTCCATTATATCCCCCCTTAGTCATCTCTTTTCCAAGCTGAAAAGTCCCAGTCATTAATCTCTCCTCAGACGGCAGCCGTTCCAAACCCCTGATCATTTTTGTTTCCCTTTTCTGAATCTTTTCCAATTCCAATATATCTTGGTTGGGCAACCACATCTGCACACAGTATTCAAGATGTGGGTGTAACATGGATTTATAGAGAGGCAATACTATATTTTCTGTCCTCTTATCTACCCCTTTCTTAATGATTCCCAACATTCTGTTCGGTTTTTTGGCTGCTGCTGCACGAGTGGATGTTTTCAGAGAACTATCCACAATGACTCCAAGATCTCTCTCAAGTGGTAACAGCTAGTTTATAGTATCAGAGGGGGAGCTGTGTTAGTCTGGATCTGTAAAAAGCTACAAAGAATCCTGTGGCACCTTACAGACAAACAGACGTATTGGAGCATGAGCTTTCGGGGGTGAATGACGTGTGTCTGATGAAGTGGGTATTCAGCCACGAAAGCTCATGCTCCAATACATCTGTTAGAAAATAAGGTGCCACAGGACTCTGTAGCTAATTCATAGTTGGGATTATGTTTTCCAACGTGCAGTACTTGGCATTTATCACCATTGAATTTCATCTGCTGTTTTGTGAGATCGCTTTGAAGCTCTTAGTAGTCTGCTTTGGACTTAACTATCATGTAGTTTTGTATCATCTAGTAAATGATTCTAGTAGACTGGTGAGGCATGATTTCCCTTTACAAAAACCATGTTGACTCTTCCCCAACAAATCTTGTTCATCTATGCGTCTGACAATTCTGTTCTTTGCTAGAGTTTCCTATAGAGTCCTCAGCGCTGCACCTTATTTCTAGGAAGGTTTAATGTTGAGCAAGGTGCTACTGGCCAGGGCCCTCTGGAAGCTGCGCCTGATTTTGGGAGGGGTGCGTTCGGGGGCTTAAAACCAGCAGCAGAGCTCCTGCTTGGCCCCACTGCTAGGTGGGCTGGCAGTCGTCTGTGCCCCTGAGTCCAAAGCACAGCAAGCCCCTAGGCAACCAGCAGCTGCGCTCTGGGTGGGGAGGGAGCATCTCTGGCACAACCTGCCCCTCTCCAGGCTGGAAAGGTGCAGCCCCCCTGTGCAGCCTGGGTCCCCAGGGGAAGGCTATAGCCAGCCTGCCCCACATCAGGCCTGGGTCCCCCCATCCCAGGCAGTGGGGCTGCCTCTGCTCTGAGACTGGAGCCACCCTGCCCTCGGTTGTGGATGCTCCTCTTCTGCCTACTCCAGTGGTTGGTCAGTCACTGGCCTGGGGCCCACGCAGCAGCGGTGGGCACGGGCTGGAGATGGCTTTCTGGGCACTAGATTCTGCAGTTGCCCCCTCTGCCTGTGTTCCCTGCCAGGGCATGGGTAGTGGCTGGGCTCTCGGCTAGGAGGGTATGTGGGGGTGTCTGTAGCTAACCTCCCCAGGGAGTGCCTGGGATCGTTTCCCCATCTGCCCCCCCCCCGGCTGCTCTAATTCAGCTGCTGTATGGCGAGGCTGGGGAGCTGTCGCAGTTTTCTCCACCCCTACCCCCAATTGGCGAAGAGCTGCCCACATGTCTGCGCTGCAGCTGGGCCCTCCAGCGAGAGGTGGGGGGCCTGGGTGTGAGGGGAAGGGGCACACAGCAGCTGCAGCGTCTCTGCTATGGGAGGGCCTCGTGCTCTGACACACCTGTCGCCTCGATCTGTCCTGGGGCCTGAGCCTGTGTGGGGAAGAGAGCAAATGCCTGCGGGTCCTAGCCGGGTGGCTCTGCTGCCTGCTTTGGGAGACCCCGGGGGGCTGGGGAAGGCCAGGTCCGGCTGCCCATTGCCCCAGGCTGGGGATGTGACATCGACGGGCCGAGAGCGAGGGGGCCTGCAGCGGGGTTAGCGCCGCGTCCCGAGCTGCACCGAGACCCCTGCGGTTCTGCATTAGCGCCTCCTGCGGGACGCAGTGAGGGCCCTGGGCAGGGCTCGGGAGCTCTGCTCGCCAGCTGCCGCAGCCGGGAGCCAGCGAACACGTCGGGCAGTGGTAGCCAGCAGCGCCTCCCAGGCTGTGCTTCACTTTCACGTAGAACAGCTCAGCCCGGGGGCCCCAGCCAGTGCCCGTGTGCTCACGTGGAGGGTGAGTAAAGCTGCCTGAGCAGGGTTTCTGGGGGCCACTGAGGTTTCTGTGGCTCAAGGGCAGAACTGATCCGTTGTCAAGGGGCAGGACAGGCTGGACCCGCCGAGCGGGCTGCGGGTGTCGGCTCGCTCGCTGTGGCCCGGCCTTGGCCTCCAAGGGGGCACCTGTCCCTCGGGGGCAGCGCTGAGCTCCACTCACCTCACCTGGCCCCTCAGCAGAGGGGATGAGCTTCACTGCCTGGGCTTGGAAGGGAGAGACGCAGCTTTAATATCAGTCCCATGTCCCAGGAGTTCTCGCCAGAGTACAGCCTCCTGCTCTGCCATGGGCATCTGCTACCTCACAGGGGGCTGCCCTGCGGAGCTGTCACACGTGTAACATGCATGTGGGCTCGGGACGTAGGATCACATTCCTATGAGCAAGGATCTGTCTCTGGTGGAGCCCCAGAGTGGGTCAGACCTATGTCCAGCTAGCCCAGGGTCCTGTCTTCTGACAGCAGCTAGTGCTGGATGCTTCAGAGGGAATGAACAGAACAGGGAAATCATGGTAGTTTCTGCCTTATTATCTCTCCCTTTCCTAATGGTTTCTAGCAGTCACCCCTTTTATCGCTGCTGCATGTTGAGTGGGTGTTTTCAGAGAACTACCCACAATGGCTCCAAGATCTTTCTCGAGTGGTAACAGCTAATTTAGACCCCATCGTTCTGCGTGTGTAGTTGGGATGATGTTTTCCAGTGTGCATCGCTTTGCCTTTATCAACAGTGAATTTCATCTGCCATTTTGTTGCCCAGTCACCCAGTTTAGTAGCTCTTCCTAGTCTGCTTTGGACTTAACTATCTTGAGTAGTTTTGTATCATCTGCAAATTTCACCATCTCCCTGTTTACCCCTTTTTCCAGATCATTTAGGAATATGTTGAATAGGACTGGGCCCAGTACAGACCCCCCAGGGTAGGCTGCAAAAGGGAGAGCAGCCCTGGCGGGGGTTTATCCAGCCTGTTCTTAAACACCTCCTGTGATGGGGCTTCCCCACCTGCCCTTGGGCCCCTGTCCCGGAGCGTAAGTCCCCTGGGAGTTAGCCAGCTTGTGTCTAATAGCTAACCTCCAGCTCCCTGGCCGTAGAGTCAACCCATCGTGCCCCCAGCCTTGAATTCTTGTCTGGGTCCATCCCACTAGCAGTCTTGCCCCAGCTTTGTCTTGGGCTGAGATCAGGCTAATGGGTTATAGCTTCCTGGGTCCCCCGCTCCCCCCTTGAATCGTGGTGCAGTGATAGCTTTTCCTCAGTCCTCCGCTGGAGCGTGTTCACAACGACACACGGGATTTAGAGAGCTCCTCAGCCACGTCTTTTAACACGTTTGGGTGCAAGTTATCCAGGCCTGTGGGTTCCAATGGTTTCCCTTTAATACTTGCTGTCTAGCATTCGCCCTAGTTCCTGAGGGACTAGAAGGTGTTTCGTTATCACACTCAGATGTGGACGTATCGTCCTGTCGCTCTCCAAATACAGAAGAGAACTATTTGTTGAGTACTTCTGTGACTGACAATTTTACTGTCCTGCTCTACTACTGGCCGTGGCCCATTGCTAGGATTTGGCTTGTTCCTGATCTATTGAACGGATTCCTTCTCGGTCCTTACCCCTCCGGGCCCTATTCCTCGCTGATACCTTTAGCTTCCCGAACAGCCGGCTGCAGTTCCTAACTTCCAATTTCTACTCATTGCTACCAACTTCTCGTTTTTCCATTTTGGTTTGGGGGGTGGGGAGAGGTTGAGTAGCAGCTGCCTTCACCTCCCCTCTTTTAACCCAAGGAGGTGCCTGTCCTGATTGCAGAATTGGTTTCTGGGTGTCGAACGCTGCGTCCTTAAGCAGTGCCTCACCTTCACAGGTTTGTTGACATTTCTCCTCTCGGTCACCCACGATTGTTTTCAGCCTTGGGAAACTGGCCTTTTTAAAGCCCAAGTCTGTCTAGTACTAGTTGGGAGACTGCCATGCTCACAAATGAGCTTAGTTCGTGGTCGCTAGCACTCAGGTGTGACAGGTTCGGTCACAGAGACCCCCTTGGGACTGTCACCTGATTTCCCTGCCAGCTTGGGACTCCAGAACCCTGCCTTGTTGAGCCAAACACGCCAGCCTGCTGCAACACAGACCCTGGGTCTGAACCATGTCCCCAAAGCTGCAGGCTTTAACTGAAAACCACTCAGCAGGTTACCTGTCTTAGCACCCAGCTCCCAATGGAATCCGAACCCCAAATAAATCCGTTTTGCTCTGTATGAAGCTTATACAGGGTAAACTCATAAACTGTCTGCCCTCTATAACACTGATAGAGAGATATGCACAGCTGTTTGCTCCCCCAAGAATTAATACTTGCTCTGGGTTAATTCATAAGTAAAAAGTGATTTTATTAAATACAGAAAGTAGGATTTAAGTGGTGTCAAGTAATAACAGAAAGAACAATGCAAGTCACCAAGCAAAATAAAACAAAACACGCAAGTCTGAGCCTAATACGTTAAGAAACTGAATGCAGGTAAATCTCACCCTCAGAGATGTTCCAATAAGCTTCTTCTATAGACTAGACTCCTTCCTAGTCTGGGCCCAATCCTTCCCCCCGGTACAGTCCTTGTTAGTTCCAGCTCCAGTGGTAACTAGGGGATTTCTCCTGACTGGCAGCCCCCTTTGTTCTGTTCCACCCCCTTTCATGGCTTTGGCACAAGGCGGGAATCTTGTGTCTCTCTGGGTCCCCACCCCTCCGTCTAAATGGAAAAGCACCAGGTTTAAGATGGGATTCCAGTATCATGTGACATGGTCACATGTCACTGTAAGACCCCAGTCTCCATTCTTCCTGGGTTGGCCCCCAGGTACACGGGAAGGCTTGCAGGTAAATAAACCATCTACAACCAATTGTCCTAGTCACTGGGAGCCATCAAGATTCTAAACCACCATTAATGGCCCTCACTTGGCATAATTACAGTAGGACCCCAGAGTTATACATCATATTTCTAGCTTCAGATACAAGAATGATACATACGTACAAATAGGATGAACACACTCAGTAGTTTATAAGCTTTGTAATTATACTTTACAAGAGACCTTTTGCGCAAAGCATATCCCTGTTACATTATCTTCATCCTCATAAGCATATTTCCATAAATATATGGAGTGCAACATCACGTCAGGCAACCATAATTTTTTAGTGAGACAAGGTGGGTGTATTAGCCCAACCTCTGCGGGTGAGAGAGACTCTGTCGAGCTTACAAGACCTAGTCAGCTTGGTCTAATGCCCGGGTCCCACCTGGCTATAGTGATCCTGCATCCATCAGTTGTTAGGTCAGTGAAGAATTCAGCGTGATCAGAGTGTCTAATACAAGCTTGGCTCTTGTTGGTTGCAATACTGTTTGTGTAGAAAGTTCTGTTTTAGACTGGCCCACTGAGCTCTGCAGCCTGTGTCCCACAACCTGAAATCCCCCATGATCACACATTTCTACACATTGCGATGTTGGAGGAGCAGCTCCTCTGACTGGGGGGCTCTAGCCAAGCCCGCTCGTGTTTTGGGATGTATGGGAACATTGGCCCAGGAGTGCCCTGGATCTTGTCCTGCAGTAGCAGTAATGCCAGAGCAGGGGATGGTGTCTCCAAGGCTGGGGGCCACCTGCCTGGCCGTGACACCCCCATTCCTAAATGGGGCGGAGCCAGAGTTTAACGTTGCAGCCGGGTGACTCCCCCCACCAGAGCTCAGGGAAACCTGCCCATGTGTAGCACATTTGGTGTCATACACCAGTGTTTCTAATTCCTCTTGTCTATTACCCAGGAGTCTGATGCTGGAGCCCAGGCCCCGTCCCTCAGGGCACAGCCCTCTGCCCCACAGCCCACTCGCTGGTGCACAGGCCCCCACCCTGCCCCACTCCCACCTGCCCCCTGGGGCCCCCACCCACACACTGGTGCCCCCTGCCAGTCCCCACCTGCCCCCCTGGTGCCCCCTATCTCGCACCACCGCCATCCAGCAGTGCCCACCCACACTTGTCTCCCTGGTGCCCCCTCACCCTGCCCAACCCCCACTCGCTAGTGCCCCCACCCTGTCCTGTCCCCCCTCACTGGTGCCCAAGCACCAGGGTCCTGTCCCCAGACAAGGGGAGGATCCTGCCGGGAGTCAGCCCTGGGGGTCCCGGGGCGGTGCCTGGTGCTGCAGGGACAGAGGGAAGGGGTGGGGATCGGGGGCAGGGAGCGAAGCAGGGGTGGAGCCACGACCTTGCCAGGTCTGGAGGTGGGGCCTATGGATGGAGGGGGCGTGGCCAGTCTTTGTGGGGGAGGAGAGGGCGTGACCTATGGAGGGAGCCGGTGAGGCCAGTCCTGGGGGGTGGGCGGAGAGGAGGCAGGACGAGGGGAAGTGGGGCTGGATCTGGGGGGCGGGGCCTAGGGCAGCAGAGGCGGAGTGGGGCCAGTCCTGGGGGCAGAGCTAGGGGAAGCAGAGGCGGGGCCAGACCTGGGGGCGGGGCCTAGGGCAGCGCGGGAGGGCTAGACATGGGTGGCGGAGGCAGAGAGGGGGCGAGGCTAGGCGAGGGGTGGGGCCTGGGGCGGGGCCTAGGGTGACGGAGTCAGAGAGGGGCGGGGCTAGGCGAGGGCGGGGCCTAGGGCGGTGGAGGCAGAGAGGGGCGGGGCCTGGGGCAGGGGAGGCAGAGGGGCGGGGCTAGGCGAGGGGCGGGGTCTAGGGCAGCGGATGCAGAGAGGGGGCGGGGCTAGGCGAGGGGGGCCTAGGTCGGCGGAGGCAGAGAGGGGCGGGGCTAGGTCGATGGAGGGGGCGCGGCCTAGGTCGGCGGAGGCAGAGGGGGCGGGGCCTAGGGCGCTGGCGCTGCGGTGCGGGAGCGGCCGGGCCTGGTCGCCGCGGAGCGGAGCGGAGGAGCGGGCGGGAGGCCCCGCAGCCCGCGATGGGCGCCCCGTGGCCCGGACCGGGCGCTGCCGCTGCTGACGGGGCCGGGCTGCGGGGCTGGCGGAGGAGCCGGAGCCGCCCGCACTGAGCTGGGCCGGGCCGGGGGAGCCGCCCGGCCCCCGACACCCGGACCGGTAAGTGCGGCCGGTCCGACAGCGACCCCCCCGCCCCGACACCCCCCATCGCCGGCCCTCCTCCATCACCGCCACCCCTGATACCGGCCTCCCCGCCCGATCTCCGACCCCCCATCGCCGGCCCCCGATACTGGCTCCCTCGCCCTATCACCGCCCCCCGCCCCGACACCCCCCATCACCGCCCCCCCGCCCTGACACCGCCCCCCGGTACCGGCTCCCCCGTCACCCCCCCGGCCCGTCACTGCCCCCCGGGAGAGACCCCCCCATCCGACAGACCCGTCCATTCCCCCCCGCCCTTCCCATTGTCCCCATCCCCCGGGGGGCTGGGCGGGGCCCCCCAGCTGCCGGCTCCCCCTGTGTCTGCCCCTGCCCGGCTGCCCCGCGGGCGGAGCGGGGTCGGGAGGTCCCTGGCCGGGGGGCTCCTGGTCCGTCCCTGCAGCCCCCTGGGCTGGGCCAGCGCAGACCGAGCGGCCCCAGGGCCCCTGTTTGTAACCCCGGGGCCTGTTCTAGTGGGGGGGGCATCCCGCTCAGGCCCCCCCGGGCGAGCCCGGCAGCACCCCCCCCCCCGTCACACACGCTTAGCTCCTCCTCGCCTTTATCCACAGCCATCTCCCACCCCACCCAAAATGGCTCCTGCACAGTCCCCCAGGCAGCTCCTCCAGGAGGGGGGGTGGGCTGCCTTGGGGGGGCCGAGCCTGGGCCACTGGCTGGGTGAGGGGCCTTGTCCCGGGCAGAGCCTGGCGGGTGCAGCATCACCCCGGGGTCCGTCCCTGGCAAGGCAGGAAGCGGGGGGCTCCCCGTGAGAACAATGCAGCTCGGGAGCCAGGGAAGGGGGGCAGGGAGCTGCCGCTCCAGGCTGGCTAATGGCGTTCGGGGAAGATAATGGGGTTTGCTCTGGCAGTACTTGTGCCTGGCGTCTGGAGCCATTCAGCAGAGCTGCCCAGCTACCCTGGAGACGGGGGGGGGAGGTGGTGATAGCTGTTGCTGGACCAGGTTGCGGGTGCGAGAGACGAGCTCCTGACAGAAGCTGGTCCAATAAAAGCGATGACCTCACCCGCCTTGTCTCGCTCGGATCCTGGGACCCAGCGACGCTGGCTGTGCTGGTGGCTGGCATGACGCTCACCTCTTCCCAGCAGCCTTCCTTGCTCTGGGGCCCGGGCAGCTGCTCTGAGCTCCTGAGAGACTGCGTTTGGGCCCGGGTCAGGCGGCCAGGTCTGAATGGGGCTCCCCAGGGGCAGCATGGCCAGCTCTGAGTGGCCTTTGGATGGGGTACCCCCAAGTGCAGGGCTGTAGCTCAAATCACGTTATGTGTCACGGGAATGTCCCTGCCATCTGCCCACACCTGGCGACTCCGGAGCCGTGAGGACAGCCACCCACAGCGGGGAGGGTGGGTTTGAATTGTGACCAGCCGGGACCCTGTTTGTTTGTGCTCTGCCAATGTTTGTGCCAGCAGCGTTTCTGCCTGGGAGCGGCTGCTGATCCCGGCGGTCACACGGGACGGGGGGTATTCAGGCTCCAAAAGTTTCCCTCATCCAGTTGGGCCGTGGAAGAGGGAGCTTCTGCCTCGGGCGACCGGTCCTGGCTGGTCAGAATGGCTGGCTGTGAGCTGTGCAGTCCCAGCTGAGCCGTTTCTGAGTCCCAGAGAACTGAACGGAAATCGCTGTTTTCACGGGCAGTTTGGAAACAGGGAAAATGCTGAATTGACCCAGTCAATTATTCACAACCGGTAACTGGCCTGGCTCTGCTCAGCTGCAGCAAACTCCACTGATGGACTGTTACAATCACACCCAGCCTCCTTCCCCCAGCAACGCCGGCACAGCCGGCCTGGCCCAGGCCTTAGCGACACCACATCCAGCTACACGCTTTAGAAGGGGGAAGAAATAAAACATTTCTCACAGGGGCCACCTGGCCAGGCCCATGTCGCTGCTGTTAACCCTTCTCTGCATTTCCACAGCCCGGGGTTCCTAGCGTCCCACCCCCAGCTACTGAATTAATGGACGGAAGGCAGAGTAGGAAGGGAACTGGCTTGTGGTGCTGTGGGGTGGGAGGCAGAGCTGCTCTGGTCCTTAGCAAAGTCTCTCTTGCTCCCGGACTGCAGGTCACTGGGCTTCCAAGCACAGCGTGTGTGTCTAGTTACAGTCGCTCCTCAGCCTGTAGCCGGCTTGTGCCCGACTGCTGCTGAAGTGGTGAATCTGGTCTGGATGGAGCATGGCTGCTGCTGCCTCTGTCACCCTCTTCCACACCCCCCGAAGGCCTTGTCTGCAAGGTTTCCCTGGCGGGCTGGTGTGTCTGCCAGCAGCCTGGCTGCCCCCGGGGCTCTGGACTGTTGTCTCTTTTCTGGTCCTCAGAGCAGGTCAGCCAGCTGGGCCTGTCAGCTCCTGAGGGTCCCCCAGCATGTCTCAGCCGGCTGACGTGTTTCTAGCAATTCCCCCGTCTGGCTCCCTTGTCCTGTGTGAAAAGGGCGGGCGGCTTTTCCCTTGGCGTGTGCCTTCCGCAGCACTTGCTTTCGCTGCAGCTGCATTTGCCGCTCTCCTAGAATCACACCTCCCAGTTCCTGTGAGAACGGCACCTCTGACCCCTTCGTGCCTCCCGTTGGCCATATCCTTTCCTGGGGGGGGGCCCTGTGCCATTCCACTCCCGCCAGACCGGGGACTTAGGCTGCAGTGCCTCCTATCCTGCCCTGTCATCGCCTCGGCACCTGCCTCCTGTTACCCCCAGGGTTAGCCAGCGGTCAGTCAGAATGTGGCAGTGCCGTGACAACACCCTAAACCCAGAAACCGCTTCCCCCCGGGCCTGCTGCGTAATGCCGGTGCTGGTCCTTTGGAACCCGTCAGACCCAGTCTGTGCAGCGCCCCCGGGATGGTTCCCCCTCGCGTGCTTTTCAGGAATTGTGCCCAGTGATGTTAGCTCCTGCTGCTTCATCCAGCCTATCGTCTACGTCCTCCAGTCCCTGCCTTGCTTGTCTCGTTTCAGGAAAGACTAGAACCCCTTCCGAGCCTGTGGGTAACCATCTGAGGGGAGAGGGAAACTGAGTCACCCACACCTTTCATAAAAACACATCCGAGTTGTGCCAGTTCTCTGCACTCGGCTTCAGGGCAGGGCAGCCTCTCTGCTGCTGTGATGGGTGATTTCTGGGGCTCTGGCTCCCACGCCCCCCCTTTTTGGTGTGTGGTGGATGTTTGTATTGACAACCCAGGTCTGCAGTCCAGAAGTTGTTGAGAGTGGGGGCGATCGGGGCTTTGGGGGCTGGGGCGCCTGGCAGGCAGGCTGGGAGTGGGGGAGAAACGGGACCTGGTGACTCTGCTGAAGCTAGGGTGTTGCCCCGTAAGCTGTGATCTGTAGGTGTCACGCTGAAGGAGGTGTTGGGCTTCAGTTACCCTCTGTTGAACTGCAGTACATGCTACCGTGGGCATTGCCAAGCCTGTCGAGATGGGTGGGCCATTTCACACCTCTCTGAGCCATTGTTCAGGCTCTTTGCAGACTCAGGCAGGCAGCATTGTATCAATATACTTGGCTCAAGGCTCTTCACAGCCAGGAGGGCTGGACACAGGCCTGCTGAGGCTCTGGAGCACCACAGGCCCTGACTGTAATGAACTGGTGCCTGTCTGTGCCACTCCACCCCCCGCATGAAATCCACTCTAATCATAGGCCCTGTACTGCCCTCAGCTAAGGGAGAGTCTCTGAGTGGCTGAGGAGGGTGTGTGTGGAGCAGGATAACCTGTCACTACAGTGTGCAGCGTAGTGCTGGCCGTGAGTGGCCCTGCTGGTCTCTTGCCAGGTGGAGGGTGCTGACAGGGCTGTGTCTTCCCCCCGTGAGCTCACGAGTGCTGAAGTCAGTCTGTGCACTGGCTGGATCGTTGTGTGGTGGAGCCTGTGCCACTCGGGCAAGCTGCTGGGATGGCGGCAAAAGGGTTTGAAACTCGTCATCTTGGTAACCCCGATTGACCTGCAGCATGGGAAAGCTGCCCCTGGGGGTGGGCCCTCCCGGGCACGTCTGGGACAGCCCGCGGCTCAGGCGGGTGTTCCTAAGCACAGTCCAGACTCTGTCTCTGCTCTGAAGACAAACACGGGGGGGAAATGCTCCATTTCCAAAGAGAGACTTTGGCGATCGCCTCTGAAGCAGCCCCAAGGCCAGCAGGGCCCTCTGATCACCAACTGTGACCACCTGGACTGCACAGGCCGGAGACCTGCCCCAGGTAACTCTAGAGCAGAGCGGTTAGAGAAACAGCCAATTGCCAGGGATGGGGACATTGTTCCACTGGTTAATTACCCTCGCTGTTAAAAACGGACACCTGAATCCGTCTAGCTTCAGCTTCCATCATTGGACTGTGTTAGAGCTTCCGCTGCTAGATCGGGGAGACCATTGCCAAACACCGGGCCCGCCTGCGGGGACTTCTAGACTGGGATCAAGTCACCCCTTAACCTTCTCTTTGTCAAACCAGATCCATGGGGCTCCTGGAGTCCATCACTAAAGGCAGGTTTTCGAATCCTTGAATCATTCTCCTGGCTCTTCTCCGAACCCCTCCAGTTTACCAGCCTCCTCCCTGAATTGTGGCCACCAGAGCTGGATGCAGGATTCCCACAGCGCTCGCAGCAGTGCCAAATGGAGAGGTGAAAATAACCCCTCTGCTCCTACTCAAGATTCGCCCGTTTATGTATCCGAGATTCGCAATTAGCGCTTTTGGTCAGAGTGTCGCCCTGGGAGTTCATGTTCCGCTGATTGTCCACCACGACTCCCAGTCGTTTGCAGAGTCCCGGCTTCCTGGTACGAACAACCCATGTTCTGTGTTCCTGGAAAGAGCCGTTTATGTTTAGCCGTATTAAACGGCATATTGTTTGCTTGAGCTCAACCTGCCGCGTGCCCCAGATGGCTGCGAACCGGTGCCCTGTCGTCTTCACCCTCCCCCAACCTTTGTGCCGTCTGCCAACTTTTATCAGTGATGATTTGATGTTTTCCTCCAGGTCATTGATAGACGCATTCAGTGGTGCAGCTGCGGGACCCCTGGAAACGCACTCGGTGCCGATTCCCCCGTTGCGGTGCTGAACTCGGCCCATGACCAGACCCAGCCTGGCCTTTCTACCCGCTGGCTGGGGAGTGACATCGCTGGGAGGGAGTGACCTCGAGCACCCCATGTCCACACCCTGCCGCAGACTGCGCCTTGCGGGTCTCTGGTACAGGAGCGACACAGAAGATTAGGTTTGGAAGAGACCTCAGGAGGTCGTCTGGTCCCACCCCCTGCTAGAGGCTAAGATCAGTGTGCAGGTGGATTAACACGAGCTGAGCGAATACGGCTCCTTCCTGCGCTTGTGCTTTCAAGTCTGTGACCCTGCCCTGAAGGGCCCAGTGGGGCTGCGGGGAATGAAGACGGAGGAGCCTTACTTGGAAGAAGCGCAGCTGGGCCTGAAGCAGCCAGGAAGCTGCTCGTGGGGAAAGGCCGCAGTGGCTCTCTGGGTGGAGAGGGGGCGTGGAGGTGGCAGACATGCAGGCTGGGAGGACGAGTGCTGACACCAGGGAAGGGGGAGAGAGCCAGGTTTGGAAAGGGCTCGGTGAAATGCAGCAAGCTCTGGGGTGGAACAGGCATTGGCTGCTGACTAGAGGGTCCCTGAGCCGGAACCGAGAGCAGAGGGCGGGCCCAGCCCCTGGGGACGTGGCACCGGTGGGGCAGTGAACAGGAAGACGCCTGAGCCTGTTTGTCAGAAGAGACCTTCCTGCCCCCAGAAGGGGAAACCCCGGGCGTGACCTAGCTGGAGGCTGAGTCATGAGGAGGCCGCAGGCAGAGGGACAGCGAAGGGCCATCGACCTCGTGAGCTAGGCCCCAGCGTGGCCAGGAGAAGGTGCCGGCTGGCCAGAGGATCAGGTTTTCCCCCAGATGGGAGGGGGAAGGCAGCTGGCTCCCTGTCTCCGGTGGAGTTAAGCCGGAACGTGCCCAAAGCCAGCGGCACCCCCTTTCCAGCCGCGTGCCCAGGAAGGGACGAGCAGCGGGAGCTCATCCTGAGCGCAGGACAGAACAGTGTGTTTGGGAAGCGGAGACGAGCAGAGGTCTTGGCGTCCATCGCTGGATGGACAGGAGGGGCCGGAGTGCGAGCGACCTGAGGAGGAGGGGTTGTTCCGCGGGGGGCTCAGCGTCTTGGGGGTCTGAATAAGGTGAGCCCCCTGCTGCTCGCCCGGCAGGCCCTGGCAGAGAGCCGGCCATGGCTGGGAGGAGGAGGACCAGTAAGACCCCAGGCGGCAGCTTGCAGAGTTCAGGCTGAGCCCCTCGGAAGCGCGTGTGACTCCGATTTGCTGGTATTTAAACTCCCCTACAAGCGTCTGTGTTAATAACTGGGGCTGGCTGGGAACAGGAACTCTCTGCGCACGAGCGACAAGCCTGGGTTTCTGGGCCCCGGGAGAGGGCTGGGCACGTCGGGGCAGACGGCTTGGGGGGGCCTGCAGGGCATTGGGGTCACTTGGCTGGGGAGTAACAAGCAGCTGGAGTCGGCGTGGCTGGATGTGTCCACAGGACACGCGGGGACCCTGGGCTGTGGGGCGCAGGAGCCTCGTCCTGACTGTGCCGTCCCCTGGCAGGAGCGGTGCCTTGGCGGGAGCGCCCTGGAGCTCGGCGCACATGCACGCCCACCAGCGCCCGGAAGATGAGCAGGCTGCTCCTGGGGGTGACCCTGGAGAGGATCTGCAAGGCCGTGTTGCTGCTGTGCCTGCTGCACTTCGTCATCATCATGATTCTCTACTTCGACGTCTACGCCCAGCACCTGGACTTCTTCAGCCGCTTCAATGGCAGGAACTCCTCCCGGGCCCAGTCCTCCAACTCCTCCCGGCCCAACGGCACCGCCCCCAGCTGTGGGCCGGCCGGCGCCGACCCAGCCTCCAGCGCCAACCGCTCCGGCACTGAGAAGCCCTTCCCGCCCTGCCAGGAGGTGCCGCCTGGCTTAGGTGAGCAGCCAGGGCCGGGGAGCTGGCGGGGGCCGGGGAGCTGGCGGGGGCTGGGGGCCGGGAGCTGGTGGGGGCCAGGGAGCTGGTGGGGGCTGGGGGCCGGGAGCTGGTGGGGGCCAGGGAGCTGGTGGGGGCTGGGGGCCGGGGGCCGGGAGCTGGTGGGGGCTGGGGGCCGGGAGCTGGTGGGGGCTGGGGGCCGGGCCGGGGAGCGGGCCAGGCTCAGTGTACACAGGTTCAGGGGGATGGAGCTGACTGCTTCCAGCCGATGCGAGGGGTTGCCCCATCAGAAGTGGCTGCACCCGACTCCTGGGGCACTGCCAGTCCCGGGTGGGGAGCCCAGGGCGGGGGTGCCGGGGGCTGTGGGTCAGGACTGAGGGCACTGGCAGAGCTGGGTCACAGCGCCCCCTCTTGCTGGTGAGCCCTGCCTGCTGCTCCCAGGGGCTGTGGTGGGGCGCCTGGTAACGGGCTTCCCCAACCCCCCGCAGTTGGCCGGCTCCTCATCGAGTTCAGCTCGCCCATGAGCATGGAGCGGGTGCAGCGGGAGAACCCAGACGTGCGGGAGGGTGGCAAGTATGTGCCCCCGGACTGCCAGCCCCGCCAGAAGGTCGCCATCCTCATCCCCTTCCGCCACCGGGAGCATCACCTGCGCTACTGGCTGCACTACCTGCACCCCATCCTGCGCCGGCAGAAGGTCGCCTACGGCATCTACATCATCAACCAGGTGGGGGCCCCAGGGCAGGAGAACAGCCCCTCCCCCGCTGCCCGGGGCCCAGCTCCCATTCCCAGCGGGAGGCTGAGCCCCGGCAGAACTCTCCCCCCTGCCCGAGGAGGGCCCTGCACTCTGGCCTGTGCGTGGTGTACTGGGCTCCTGGCCGGGCTGGCTCTGGGCACCCTGCCGGCTGAGCCCAGGGCAGACCGCACGGCTGCGCCTCTGCCCGCGCCCCGCACGGCTGGCTCTGGGCACCCTGCCGGCTGAGCCCAGGGCAGACCCCACGGCTGCGCCTCTGCCCGTGCTCCGCACCGGCTGGCTCTGTGCACCCTGCCGGCTGAGCCCAGGGCAGACCCCACGGCTGCACCTCTGCCCGCGCCCCGCACCGGCTGGCTCTGTGCACCCTGCCGGCTGAGCCCAGGGCAGACCCCATGGCTGTGCCTCTGCCCGCGCCCTGCACCGGCTGGCTCTGTGCACCCTGCCGGCTGAGCCCAGGGCAGACCGCACGGCTGCGCCTCTGCCCGCGCCCCGCACCGGCTGGCTCTGTGCACCCTGCTGGCTGAGCCCAGGGCAGACCCCATGGCTGTGCCTCTGCCCGCGCCCTGCACCGGCTGGCTCTGTGCACCCTGCCGGCTGAGCCCAGGGCAGACCGCACGGCTGCGCCTCTGCCCGCGCCCCGCACCGGCTGGCTCTGCTCCCTTCCTGGCTGGGTTCCAGGGGGGCCCCTGGGGTGAACTGTGCTAAATAGACCTGTTTGCCCGGGGCGGCTTGCGTGGCAGCTGGCCCAGAGAGCCACTCTGGCCCACGGGCTCCCTGGCCCTGCAGCTGCCGATGAGAGGGGGCCCAGCTGTCGTGGGGCATGGTGCCGAGCCCTACCGGCATGTTGGACGGGTTTGAGGCCTGGCTCTGCTCACGGCCCAGCCGGTGCCCCTCAATCCCGACCCGCAGCCCCTCTGACTGTGCTCGTGGTTACGGTGTCTCCAGCCAGGCAGGGCGAGCCGGGGACACGAGGCTGGTGGCAGAGGGCTCTGTCCTATCACCACGCGCTGGCTGCCTCCCTCCCTCCAGGAAGGGCCATTCTAAGGCCTCTCCCTGGCGGGCCAGCATGATCTTGGGGTGCTGGGGCCGGCTGCCCTCCCACGGGGCTGTGTCCACCCGGCCTGCAGAAATGGGGCAGCACAGTGGGGTTCTGGGGCCGGTGGGGCAGGGCTGTCTAAGTGTCAGTGTGTGGGGCAGGAGTGCCGGAGGGTGGGCGGCTGGCGCTGGCCTGGGAGCCCCCCTCCGACGCTTGTCCCCCCACCCCGGCGCAGTACGGCGAGGACACCTTCAACCGGGCCAAGCTGCTCAACGTTGGCTTCCTGGAGGCCCTGAAGGACGAGGACGACTACGACTGCTTCATCTTCAGCGACGTGGACCTGGTCCCCATGGACGACCGCAACCTGTACCGGTGCTACGAGCAGCCGCGGCACTTTGCCAGCGCCATGGACAAGTTCAGCTTCAGGCGAGTGCCGGGGGCCGCGGGTGGAGCTGGCAGGGGTTGGACGCCAGAGCGGGCACCTGCCGTGGAGCGAGCCGGCCCTGGCCCAGTGTGCTGGGACCCCGCTCGGCGGGCAAGGAGATGACTGTCTGGGAGGAGGTTGTGCCCTGGGCTGCGGGGAGCATGGGGGCGGGTGGAGGAGGTGCCGTGCTGGCATCGCAGAGCGGCAAGGGGTGCCAGCTGGCAGAGAAGCAGGCCATGGGGGGAGAGGGAGACGGGGGCTGGTGGGCTGGCAGCAGCTTCCCTTGCAGGCGCTCGGTGCCTGGGAGCCTGGCCCCCTTCCTGAGCCAGAGCAGAGCCCAGACAGCGCCGGGGGTGGGGGGAAAGAGAGCACTGCCCCCGGCTCCCCTTGGCCTGCCCGTGCCCACGCTGACGCCAGCTGCTGCTTGTCCCTGCAGGCTGCCTTACGCTGGCTACTTCGGGGGCGTCTCAGGCCTGAGCAGGTCCCAGTTCCTGAAGATCAACGGCTTCCCCAACGAGTACTGGGGCTGGGGAGGCGAGGACGACGACATCTTTAACCGGTGGGTGAGCCCCCAGTGCTGCTGGGCCAGGTCCCTTGGTCAGCTCACCCCACAGTGCTGTGGTGCCAGCCCAGAGCCCAGCCCTGCACTGCGGCTGGAGGGCCCGGAGCCCAACCGTCAGGCCCTGAAACAGGCCCCTGCCCCCCAAAGCACCTTCCCAGGCAGCCCCACCCACGGACGTCACAGGCCCCGGCGGGCGGCGCTCTGCCCCCCTGCGGCCGGACTCGGGATGGACAGGGCTGGCTGGGGGCGTGTGGCCCCATGGAGTGGGCTGAGCAGGGGGAGGGATCCTGGGTCCTGCCCGTCATTCGGCTCGCCGCTCGCTGCCACTCCAGCTGCCCGTTCGCCTCCGCCAGCAGGGCCTGTGTGCTGCACTTGCGGGGTGGAGTGCTCAGCTCCAGGGCTGCGGACGGGAGTCGCCATCTCTGCAGCCTCTGTCCCACTGCCCGGGAGAGGAGCCAGCAGTGCCCGGCATGGCGAGCCCCCTGAGCTGCCTGGCAGTGCCCGTGCCCTCGGTGCTGTGGCACGGCTGGGTCACGCTGCTGGGCCCTGCCCTGCCCCAGGGGGTCTCTGCAGCTGTGGGGTGGCTGGCCTGGTTGTGCTCCCCCAGGCTGCCTGCTGGGAGCAGCTGTGGGGTCCCCTGGCCCTACGTTGGGAGGGGCTGGTCAGGCCCAGCTGGGCGCGCTCTGGTCCCCGTGCGGGATCTGCCCCCGAGCTGCTCTCGCTGCCCTGGCGCTTTGCCGGCTCTTGTGGGACTTTCAGCCTCCGTGGCCACATAGATGCTGTCGAGATGGAGATGTGGCCGAGTGCTGGCACGGGACAAAGCCAATGCAGAGACAGCTGGGATGGGGGGCATGTGGGGAGAGGGGGGGTGTTGGCGCTAGGCCGGGCATGGAGCAGGGCAGTGCCTGGCCTGGGGAGAGAGAGCAGCTGCCGCTGATCCATCAGGGAGCGGTTGAGGCTGGGTGAGTCCCATTCCCTGAGCCAGCAGCTCCCCACAGTGGCTGGCTCCACTTGGCAGCAGGGCGGGTTGATTGAAATCCCTGGGTTCAGTGGTGGTTTGCATTGGTCCGTTTGAGTTCTTTGTGCCAGGACCCTGTGGGGTTGTAACCCCGAGAGCCTCCCGCTCAGCCCGGGGCTGCTCCTGCACTGGCCTGGCGCTGCTCCAGCGTGTCCCTCGCTCACGGGCACATGCATGTACTCGTCCCTCGGTCCCGTGCCCCGGGTTGGAACACGGCTCTGGTTTGCTCCGGGGTGACCCTTTACTCCTGGCTTGGGGTCAAGCTGGATTGGGAGGGTGTCACGGAGTGGGGGGGGTCAGGGCCCTGCACCCCCCACTTCCTGCGATTCCCCGGGACTCTCAGCCGGCCAGTAACACAGCAGGGTTATTAGCCGACAGGAACACAGTCCCAAGCAGAGCGTGTAGGTCCAACCAGGACCCCTCAGCCAGGTCCCTCGGGGGGGGGGGGGTTAGGGAGCTTAGACCCCAGACTTGGGGTTCCCTGCGTTTCACCATCCAGCCCAAAACTGAAAGCAAAGCCCCCTCTAGCCTCTCTCCCCCCCTTCCCCCAGCTCCTCCCCTCCCTTTGTCCAGTTCCCCAGGCAAAGGTGGCACCTGGGGCGTGTGTGTACCCCCCCCCTCAGGTTACAAGCTCAGGTAACTCTCAAGGAGAGTCGACCCCTGCTCTCCCATCCCCATCTGGGGCGTGGCTGGAAACGGGAGGTCAGTTAAAACGCACAAACCCAGCACTTGAACCCCGCCCTGGTGGCGGGAGACCCGGAAGAAAAGCCCATCAGACCGTGTTGGCGTTGAACTGGGCGGTGTTAAAGCAAGGGGGGGGGCAACTGTAGGTACTGAGTTGAGATTTGCCTGTGCTCCCCAGGGGCCAGGCTCCCAAGGAATTTAGGAGCCTAAAGATGCAGCTGGGTGGCTAGTGGGACTTTGGAAGCAGGCTTAGGGGAAGGGCCCGACTCCCATGAAATCCAGCTCAGGTGCTCTTGAAATCCCCCCTAGCCACCTGGCTTCCTCTTTAGGCGCCTGCCCACTAGGCAACCCTGGGCGGTCACCGGGGGCAGCAGGATTTGGGGGGCGGCATTTTGCCGCCGTCGGCGGAAATTTGGCAGCAGAGGGTCCTTTTGCTCCGGGACCCACCGCCGAAGTGCCCTGAAGACGCGGAGCGGACGGACCCCCCGTCGCCGAATGCTCAGAGGAGGGGCGCTGCCCCCTGGGGTGGCGAAAACCGTGGCGCCGCTCCTGCTGCCCAGCTGGCGCCGTCCCTTGTGCACGGGGTTGGCAGCTCTCCTTGCAAGGGGAAACCAGCTTTCGAGTTCCTCTGCACCTGCCAGACAACCTGGCGCCCAAAGGGCTCGTGGCAAAGGCTTTTCGGCAGCGCCGAGCCGGCGGAGCGGGCCTGGCAGTGTCGTCTCCCTCGTAGAGGCGGAAGCCCGGGTCTGGCCAGTTCAGGCAGTTCCTGGCACGGTTCTGGAGCTGGAGCTGACCCCAGAAGCTGAGGGGTTTCCCCGATTGTGTAAATGACACAAGGAGCCGGGCCTTGAACTCCCTAGTGCACAGCGGCTTTTCCACCCCGCTCAGCGGTGCGGCCCTGCTGCAGGGCCCTGGCTGGCACTGCCCCCTGCTGGCGTCCCGGGGGTGGTGCAGGTGGCACCTGTGGGCATGGCCGGCTCCCTGAGTAGACAGGAGCATCTGGCCCTGGCCCTGGCCAGTCATGCTGGGAGCGGCAGGAGCCTGGTGCCAGCTGGGGCCGCTTCCCGCCCTGGGGCCGTGTGCAGAGGGGCTCATGCCAGTGGCCGTCAGGCTCCCTTGGCTATGTGCCCCTCTTGCCAGCTCGGCTCGCTCTGCCCCCAGGATCTCTCTGAACGGCATGAAGGTGTCACGTCCCAGCGGCCACATCGGGAGGTACCGCATGATCAAACATGAGCGCGACAAACACAACGAGCCCAACCCACAGAGGTGAGACCCCCGCCCGGCCCGGCCCCACCCCCACAGCTGGTCACCACCTCCAAGGCTCCATGTGTTGCCTGGGCTCTGTGGCTTGGCATTGCCTGGGGGACACCTGCCTAGGAAAGCTCCCCCCCCCAGGCTGAGGCTGCTGGCTCCCCCAGCTCCAGCTGCAGATGGGCACCTCAGCAGGCAGCAGATGGTGGGGACAGCCGCTGAGTAAACCCTGTGGGGGTGTGCTGGGATGCAGAAAGACACCTTCTTTCTCTGCCACTGACTCACTGTGTGGCCTTGGAGAGGCGCCCCCCCCTTCTCCGTGCCTCAGTTTCCCCACCCCCAGGTGAGCCTGCTCCCTTTGCACACACGGTGCTCTCTGGCTGGGTGAGAGGGAAGCCTGCCTGTGCAGTACTGAGCTCTCCAGCCTGCCTGTGCCGGGGCTACTGCTGGCCAGGGGAGAGCTCAGCCCTGCGCCCGCTCACACCTCTCTGCGCCTCTGGCAGGTTCACCAAGATCCAGAACACCAAGGTGACGATGAAACGGGACGGCATCAGTTCCCTGCAGTATCAGCTGGTGGAGGTGACGCGCTGGCCCATGTACACGAACATCACGGTGGACATCGGCAAGCCGCCCCCACGCCCAGCCCGGGGCTAGCATGAGGCTGGAGCCCAGGGTTGGCCGTGCCCTGGCAGGGGAGGCTCTGTGCCCTGGGCTGGCTGGATGCAGAGGAGCCTCGCCATGGCCCCGGGGTGTGGATTGAACCAGGACGTGTTCGGCCCACTGCCTGCCTTCTGGACATGGCTGCGCCCCAGAATCCCCCCTCACCGCACAGCGGTTAGCCCTGCCCCGCGGGTCGGGGCCAACGCAGCAGCCCCCCACTATTCAAAACAGCCCTAGCCAGGGGCTTGGGGGAGCTTCAGGCTCTGGCTAACGAGCTCCCCCCCTTTACGAGGAGATCCAAGCCCTGAACTCCTCCTCTGCGCTGTGGTCCTGGGCTGGGTGGGCCACTCCATCGCCGCCCTGACTGGCTCAGTCTGGGCCAGCGGCAGCAGGGGCTCTGTGCCCCATGGGTTCAGCTCTAGCTGGGCCAGGGCTCGGTCTGTGGTGCTCGCAGGGCTCCCGTGGGGCAGCGGGGCTGGGAGAGGGGCCAGTGGGGCTCCCTCTCACCTGCTCCCCCTCCCGCCCTGCCACGTGGGATGCCTTCTCCCAGTGGGGCACGGGGCTCTGAGCACAGACGCAGCTCCTCTCACTGTCTTCCTCGGCCATCTCAGCTAGTGCTTGGAGCCCAGGCCAGGACACCTGGGTCCTAGTCTCAGCTCTGCCCCCCTTTGTGCCTCAGTTTCCCCCTGCCAGGGTCTCATGGGCTGGCCCCTCCTGCACACTGCAGCTGGGTGTGTGGATGTACTGTAGCCTGGGGGCTTCAACGGGACTATTTCCATCCTGGCCCTGCCCGTGGGCTGCACTGAGGGTTTCATAAAGTGGGGGAGCCCTTGTCTGCTCTGTTCCCTCCCTGCAGCCCCCCCGAGCAGCGGCTCCACTTAATGGGGCGAGGCGTCTCGCAGCCTGGAGAGGCATCACACCAAAACGGCTGCGTGTGCAAGGAAGGTTGGAGGCTCTGTGGATCTCCCCTGCTGCAGGCCCCGGCCCCAGCCCCTCGCACGCTGTCCCCTGGTGCTTCCTGCCAGGCAGCCCTGCACCTCCCCTGCCTGCTGCCTCCAGCCGCGCCTGCTGCTCACCCAGCCAAGGGCCTGTTACAACTCAGAACATTCCAGCCCCGCTCTTCTCTAGGGCCTCGGCACGGGGCGGCGCTAGCTCCAGGACGAGTTTGCCTGGTACCCTAGGAAGGGGAAGGCTCCTTGGTGGGGATGGGCACTGCTGGCCCTGGAGGGCAGGAGCTGGTGGTGGGGCAGAGCCCTGTGGGGTTCCCTCCCTCTCCCCCCGGGCCATTGCTCCAGCTCCATGTATAGCTTAACCTCTCCACCCCCATGGCCCCATCCCTCGCTGCCTGCCCCGGCCGGGCCCCAAGCGTGCTGCGTGCGAGAACACTGCCAGGGGGCAAGGACCCGTACCACCTCGACTGCCAGGGAGTGGGGGGGCACCGCACCCTGCCCAGCCCCCTCCCACTGCTCCCCCCAGGTCTGAGCCCAGCCCTAGCTGGGGGCGATGAGAGACGAAACCAGGGGTGCGCGGGGGCCCCCCTCAGTGCTGACGCTCCCTCTGGACACGGGGGTGGGGAAGGCAGCGGGCAGCATGCCCAGGCCAGGGGCACCGCTGACTTTTGTACATTTGAATGTTTGACCTGTTTTGAGCGTATCCTGAATGCAGCCTTTGGTCCCAGCGACCAGACTTTTGTATTTAATAAAGTTGCAAAAATTCAGAGCCTGGATTGTGGATTCAGGGCGAGGGGACCGGGGCCGAGCCGGCCCTGGGGCAGGGGACTTCTCCAGACCTGGGCCCCCTTGGTGTTGGTCAAAGCCGGGGGGTGGGGAGCCCCTACCTGCTGGTAGAGCTGGGGGACCCCAGGGTCTGGGAGCCAGCCCAGCCCCCCGGCCCCTCAGGCCCAGGATGGGGGCAGGTCCAGGCAGGAAGAAGCCAGAGGGAGCTGTACCTGGAAGGAACTTTATTGCCAGTGACTCGGGGCTGTTCACGCAGGAGCCTCCATCCAGCTCCCTGAGGGCTTCCCAAGTTGGAGCTGGGTTTCAGGGTCCTCCCAGCAAGGCTGAGGGTGGGGGACCCTGGGGTGCCCCCTACCTACCCTGCTGGTGTGGGCATCCCAGCCCCCACGGGGGCACTGCTCAGGGAGAGCTGGGAGCCCGTGTGGCAGGGATGGGTGGGTTTGCTGCCCACAAGGCGGGGGGAGGGGGGACTCCAGAGGGAGCCTGGCCAGGGCTGAGGGGGCAGGTGCTGGAGCTGGGCTGGGGAGGGGGCCTCCTGGTGCAGCCCAGCTGGGGGGCAATGGGGAAGAGCCTGGGATCCAGCCATGGGGCTAGGGTGGGACTGATGGTCCAGAGGAGACTAGTGGCATGGCTGGAAAGGGGTCAGTGGTGCAGCTGGGGGTGCTCTGGGACCCAGCAGGGAGGGGGAGGGGTGTTGGGGGGGGTCTCTGTGGCCCAGCGGGGGAAGGGTGTTGGGGGGGGTCTCTGTGGCCCAGCGGGGGAAGGGTGTTGGGGGGTCTCTGTGGCCCAGCGGGAGGTGGTTTTGGGGAGCGGTGGCCCAATAGGAGTGGGGGAGCGGTGGGTCTCTGCAGCCAGCGGGAGGTGGGCAGGGCTCCGGGGGTGGTGCTCAGGAGTTGTGCCGCTCCGGGGGGCGGCAGTTACGGAGCCGTTCGCACTTGGCCAGCCGGTTGCCCTCCCAGTAGCCCACGTCCTGGCCGTCGTGGCAGCGGCACCAGGTGCAGGGCTCCACCCAGACGGCCTCTCCGGCGGGGATGACGCGCGTCCGGCTCCTGTCCGCGTAGCAGTTGGGACCTGGGGGGTGTGGGGCTCCGGTCAGCAGGGGGCACAGCTGGGTGGCTCCTGGTACCACCTGCCACGGGAGACTCCAGCCAGGCTCCCCCAGCGGTGCAGAGCCTGGTGCCCCCGGGGCCCTGGCCAGCCCCACCTCACCCAAGGCCATTCCCCAAAGTTCAGGCCTTGCCTTCCCCTCCCTGTTACCTGGCATCCCCTCTCATTCTCCGCCCCACCGCTGGGCACCTCTCCCCTCCCCCACCCTTGCCCAGGGCCCCACAGTGACTGCACCTCTCCCTGCCTCTGGGGCCGCTGCACCCCGTCTGCCTTCTCCCAAGCCAAAGCCCCTCCCCCCTGCTCACCGTCCTGGCACGTGGGGCAGCAGTGGCCCGTCTCGTAGACGGCGTTGACGCAGGGCGGGGGGGCGCAGTCGGCCACCAGGCAGCGAGCGATGCCGTCCGGGTCACAGGTGCACTGCTCACACTCCGAGGGCTGGGGACAAGGGGCCGTGGGTCAGAGGGTGGGCTGGCCCCAGGGGACCATCCTCCCCGCTCCCTCGCTGGGGGTACAGGTGCCCCCCACGTGCCTGGCTCCCAGCACCCTCAGTGCCCCGCTTGGCCCCGCTCTGAAATCCGCCAGCCCTGTTCCCAGCTGGGTGGCCCAGCCGAGGGGGCACAAACCCACATGTGCTCTGGGATCCCTGGTCCCGCCCGTGCCACTGCTCGAGCAGCAGCAGTCAGGCCTCTGTCCTAGCGGCGAGGGTGCAGTGCCAGGCTCTGCACCCGTGGAGGGGTGATGGCCTGGGCCGTGCAGCGATCCCACAAGGGGAACTACCCCATGAGCCAGCCAGTTCCCCCACCCTGGGGCTGAATGAGAACCGGTGCCTACTCCAGGGGAAGTCTCTGTTTGGGAAGCTCCTGCTGGCAGCACCCCGGCCCCAGCAGACCTGTAGTCAGAGCCCGCTGGGCCCAGAACCGAGGTGGTGGCTGGAGCTGCTCCGACTCCCAGGCCAGGCTGTTTCGGACGTGCCCTTTCGCACGTTTTGGTGGCAGAGGAAACGTGGCAGCAGGAGGGGCCATGCCCCGGGGCACACTGAGCCTGGAGGAGATGGGCACTGGCCATAGGAGCCTGGGGACACCCGGACACCAACCCCTCCCTGGTTCTGGCTGGCCCAAGGATCCCCCTGGCAGAAGCAGGCCAGTGGGGTCCTGCCTCCCCTTGCTCTCAACAGGCCAGAGCAGGGCTGGGCCCTCCGCCAGGTCCCACCAGTGCCCCAGGACTGGGGATCGGACTGACTCAGCTCCGATATAATCCCCTGCACAGTCACATCAGTGCCGCTCCGCCAGCCCCGGCGCGTCGCACCGTCGGCTCCGGGATGGGGACACAGGCACAGACAGCTGGACCCAGCTCCCCTGCAACCTGCAAGCCCAGAACAGAACCCAGAGGAGTCCTGGCCCTCAGCTGGACCCACCAGCCCTCCCTCTGACCCAGGGCCTGCTCTGGCGCTGCTCCTGGAGACAGCCCTGGCCCTTGGTGCCTTTTAACCGGCCCCTGGCCCCTGACTGCAGCAAATCCCCCTGCCCAGTGCCCATCCCTGCCCCCGCAGGGCAAGGGGCCTATGCCCAGCCCCACCCTGATGCCTGGCACCCACCCACGGCCACCTCCCAAGCAGGCCAACACTGGCCAGCCCTGCACCCAGTCTGCCCCTCAGTGCCCCCCAACCAGCCCTGCCCCCCAGTGCCCAGCCCTGCTCAGTGCCCTGCATCCACCCCCGGTGCCCAGCCTCTACCCCTCAGCCCGCTCAGTGCCCACCCCCCGGCCAGCCCCGCTGGGCGCCCGGCCGGGGCGCACCTGGAACCGCTGGCCCAGCCCATAGACGCGGCCGCGGTGCTCGCAGCCGACGCGCTCGCAGCGGGGGCAGCAGGCGACCGGGTAGCGGCTCACGTGGATGCAGGCGGGCGGCAGGGCCGGGCAGGGGGCGCGGGCGCAGGCGGGGCCCCGGGCCGTGCACTCGCAGCGGCTGCAGGGCTCGCCCGGCGGCACGAACCGCTCGCCCGCCGAATAGCGCCTGCCGCCCGCCTCGCAGGGCGCCGCGGGGCCCGCCGCCGCCTGGCCGGGCAGCGCCGCCGCCGCCAGCAGCAGCAGCAGCAGCAGCAGCAGCAGCAGCAGGGGCCGCATGGCTCCAGGGGCCGCTCTGCGCGCTGCGAGTCCCGCCGGCCGGGCGAGCTCCCACCCCGCCCCCTGCGCCCCCTCCCCGCTGCGAGCCCCGCCCCCCTGCGTCCCCTCCCCTGTACCCCGTGTCCCCTCCCCGCTGCGAGCCCCGCCCCCTGCGCCCCCTCCCCGCTGCGAGCCCCGCCCCCCTACGCCCCCTCCCCTGTACCCCCTGCGAGCCGCGCCCCCTCCCCCGCTGCAGCGCGTGTCCCGCGGGGACTCCGCTCCGCCCCGCCCCGCCCCCTGCGCGGGAGGGGGGGGCGCGGGCACCGTTTGGTCGCTTCTCCTTTAAGGGGCCGAGCTGGCGGGAGGGGGCGGGGCGTCTCTATGGAGACGGGGAGTTTATCCTGGTAACGGGGGATGGGCGAGGAGCGTCGGGCTGGAAGGGGCGGAGCTACCCCCCTCCCGCGGCTGTGCGGGTTCGGTGGGGCAGGGCCTGGGGGGCTCCATGGGGCGCGGGGTAGATGGGGCGGCTGGGATGTGGGGGGGTCAGGGGATAGATGGGGTGGGGGATGTGTGGGGCGGGGGGGTAGAGGGAGGCTTGGGGGCAGTGGGTGTAGATGGGGCAGGGGTGGATGGGGGGTTAGTAGTGAGTCGTAGATGGGTTGGAGGGCAGTGGGGTGGCAGACGGGATGTGGGGCAGGGGGGACAGACGGGGTGGGGGAAGTGGGGGGCAGACGGGATGTGGGGAAGGGGGGACAGACGGGGTGGGGGCAGTGTGGCGGCAGACGGGATGTGGGGCAGGGGGGACAGACGGGGTGGGGGCAGTGGGGTGGCAGACGGGATGTGGGGCAGGGGGGACAGACGGGGTGGGGGCAGTGGGGCGGCAGACGGGATGTGGGGCAGGGGGGACAGACGGGGTGGGGGCAGTGGGGCGGCAGACGGGATGTGGGGCAGGGGGGACAGATGGGGAGGGGGCAGTGGGGCGGCAGAGGGGATGTGGGGAAGGGGGGACAGACGGGGTGGGGGCAGTGGGGAGGCAGACGGGATGTGGGGCAGGGGGGACAGACGGGGTGGGGGCAGTGGGGCGGCAGACGGGATGTGGGGCAGGGGGGACAGACGGGGTGGGGGCAGTGGGGCGGCAGACGGGATGTGGGGCAGGGGGGACAGACGGGGTGGGGGCAGTGGGGCGGCAGACGGGATGTGGGGCAGGGGGGACAGACGGGATGGGGGCAGTGGGGGGCAAACAGGATGTGGGGCAGGGGGGACAGACGGGGTGGGGGCAGTGGGGTGGCAGACGGGATGTGGGGCAGGGGGGACAGACGGGGTGGGGGCAGTGGGGTGGCAGACGGGGTGTGGGGCAGGGGGGACAGATGGGGTGGGGGCAGGGTGTGGGGCTCAGCCGAGGAACAGGAGCCTGCCTGCACTGAGCCAGCCTGACCCCCCTCTCCCCTCCTCTGCAGCGGGCACTGGCCCCATGTTCCCTGCCCCCGGCGGGCCTGGGGAGCCCTGGCAGCCGGTGCCCTCGCTCTGGAGGCTGGTGGAGGAGCAGGTGGTGCCCAGCGAGAAGCCCGAGGTGAAGAGCATCCTGGGGGCGGACGTGGTGGAGCGCAGCTTGGAGCTGCATGCGGAGGTGAGCCCCCCGTGCCAGCCCTGGGTCTGGCCCCCCGCTGCCCCCCGCGCAGGGAGCTGCCCTCGTCCCACAGGAGCAGTTCATTTCCCTTGGGGTTTAGCCGCCCAGCCCCAGCCCAGTGCCCCTCCTGGCTGGGTGCAGGCGGCTCCCCTGCTGGGGGGGAGGGTGCCCAGTGGGGCAAGGGGGCCTTGTGGGGCGAGGCAGGATCCTGGCATTGAACGGGCTGGGCTGGGATATCAGGGATGTGGCCCGAGGGCAACCCTGCCGGGGGGTGGGGATAGGACCTTCCCATCGGAGAGCCAGGCCCGGGCTCTCCTGCAGCCTCCTGGTCTGGGCTTGGTCCTTCGCTTGCGCTGCTAACGGCCTCAGCAGATGTGGGTCCCCTCCCCCCGGTCCCCTGCAGAGGGGCCTCATCCCATGCCAGGGCTGGGCTCAGCTGTTGCCCGGTGAGCTGTGTGGGGCTGTGCCGGGGGTGGGGGGACAGTCCTTTTTCCAGTGGGAGAAGTGTCATTCTTTGGCACTGTGGGTGGTGCCACCCTGGGCACGGGCCCCTCCTGTGTTTCCTGCGGGGAGAGTCCTGCCCCGAACAGAAACGCCCGCCCTCAGGGAACATGGGGTGTTGGGGGTGGTGGTGTTGCAGCGACTGTGCAGCCTTAACTCTGTGCTCCCCTCCCGGCCCCCACCAGGATGCTGCCAGCGCTCCCAGCGCCTGACACACACCCAAGGGCCCCCGCCCTCCTGCGCTTGCTGCCCCAGGCTGGCCCCTGGGTGAAGGGATCCCACGTAATCTCCCCCCACCCAGGGGGGGTGTCTCCTTCACCCTCGTTCAGGCCCCGTCTCTGTTGTCAGCTGCTGCGCCAGAGCCGTGATGCCCTGGGGCAATGCCAGAGCTGCAGCCTGGCTCCTTTCACACGCTTCTCTGTGGGCCCTTAAACAGCCCTTCCCGCTCCCCCCTGCCCCTCACCCTGCCCCCCCCCCCGCGACCTGCACTCATTTCTACATGGCAATGGCCTCAGAACGGGGGCCTGCCCCTCCCCCTGGGGAATGATGCATGTCTGCATCCATCCCGCCCCCCATTGGGAAGCGAGGGGGCCTCTGACCCTTCTCCCGGGGGCGAGTCCCAGCCGGTTCCCCCTGCTCCGGCACTGCCCTGTGATGCCTGGCTCGCTCCTCACACTCCTTGCTCAGGCTGTGGGACACTGGGGGAGAGTGGGGGCAGCAGCTTCAGGCCTTTTCGGGAGCCCAAATGCTGCTGGCCTGTGCCCTCTGCCCCGGCTGTGGAGTCTCGGTGCCCTGGGGCTCCTGCCTGGGGGCGGGGGCGGGGAGTGTCTGCATGTGTGGGGGGTGCATGTGGGAGGGGTGACCTCATCCCTGCCGCCAGCCCGTGGGGGCCTGCCTGCCCCTCCCCCTCCATGCAGAGTCCCCCTTGGGCCACGGGGCCAGAGCCGGTGCAACGCCATGGGGCTGAGGTGGGGCCCAGGTAACGCCTCTCCTGCCCCATGCTGTCTAGGTGGAGACCCTGGTGGAGCTGGGGCGGGAGGCGCGCTCGGCCTGCACCGGGCTGGATCAGTGCCCCCCGCAGGGGGTTGGGGGCTGGGCTCTCCTGACAGCCCCCCCGCACCTCAAGGAGCTGGTGAGACAGGAGCTCCGGCTGCTGCTGCTCAGCCTCCAGCAGAAGGCGTCCGAGGAGGGCAGGTACCTGGGCTGGGCGGGGTCCTGGGCACTGAGCCCCCCATGGTCCTGCCATGAACCCCCAGGATTGTGCCCTGCCCCCCGCTTGGGAACAGTGTCTGGGAGGAACCTTCAGTGCGCCAGACCCCCACCCTCCAGGGCCGGCACCACCACCTCCGAGACAGCTCTGGGCACCCCCCTTCTCCAGCGCGTGCCCCGAGACGCCCCTGGGGGAGCTTGGTGCAGGGACTGACGCACCCCCAGTGCCTGCAGCAGGGCCAAGCCAGGTGGGTTTATTGGTCAGCGGGATGCAGCATGGCCCGCCCTGTGTCTGCCTGACCCCCGGGAGCCCCCGCCTCCTTCCTGCAGCCTCCCCCACCAGTCCTTTGGTCTGGGCTCAGCTTCCCTGCCGAGAGGTGGGGAATCCAGCTCCCTTGGGCCCCCCACCAGTCCTTTTTCATGGCCCATCCTGGCTCAACCAGCTGCGCCATCCCTATCTCCATCTCCCAGTCTGCCTGTCCCCCTCCCCGCCCCGGTAACGCTGTATCACGGACTTGCGCGTCATGCCCACTCTTGGCCCCGTGTGGTCCGGGGGGGGGCCCCTTTCAGTGCCACAGCCCTTCTCGGGGGTCCACTCTCTCTCGGGGTCAGGCCCCTCCACCTCCTGGAGCTGCACCGCTCTGAGCCTCAGCACGTCTGTCTGTCGCTGCCGTGGGCCCCCCAGGGAGTCCCCTCGCTCTGGGCCCCCCGGGCCTCCACTCCCAGAGGGAATAATGCCCCCCCCCATTCTCTAGACTGGAGGGATTCTCAGCCAGTGGAAAACAGGGGGGTTATTGAGCGTTGTTCACAGCAGAGGAAACTCTCAGGGCCTCAGGCCTGGCCTCCCTCAGCCCAGCACATCCCAGTCTCCCCTGCATCCAGGGGGGCTCTGCCTGCTTCCCCTCGCCAGCCCCGAGCCCCCCTGCTTCCCAGCTGGGCATCTGATATCCCCGGCCCCAGGCCCCACCTCTGTCCATTGTTTGTTTTCTCTCCAGGTAAACGGGGTCATAACTTGGTTCCAGGACCTCCTCCCCTCCCTTCTGTCCTCTGGCCCCTCGGGCTGGAACCAGCTGGTTAGGTCACGGGGTCCTCGGGGTCCTCTCTTCGCAGCCCATTGTCCTCCCACTGGCCAGAACCAGTTGGGGTTGTCCCTCCTCCAGGCCATTGGCCGGGGTCCCAAGTTCCCTCTCCGGTCCTCTGTACCAACAAACTCCCTCTCCCCTCTCCTCCTTAAACCAGTAACACCCAGGGAAACTGAGTCTCATCCCCTCTGCATGCAAACATGCATGTCCTGCTTTGAGCAGGGGGTTGGACTAGATACCTCCTGAGGTCCCTTCCAACCCTGAGATTCTATGATTCTATGATTCAAACCATTGGAAAACCACAGAAAAACAAGAACATCCCCCACGTTGTCACACGCTGACAACAGAGGGGAAACTGAGGCACACAGCTGCTTCATGAAAATGCTACAGGAAATTCCCCCTTTGTCAGACTCCCGCACCGCTCAGTACCCAGCCTTGGAGTCCCGCCTCCTCACCAGCCTCCCCAGGGCCCCGAGCCCTTCCTGATCGCTGCCCAGCTACAGGAGCGCGGTGTGTGCGGAGCTGGCCCACCCTGCGACCTGCATGCCCATCGGCATGGGGGGCACCTTGGGGTGGGGGTTACCCTTGCGCTGCCCCCGCTGTGCTGCAGGGTGCTGCTGGAAGGGCCCTGCTGGGGGTGGGGAGGCGAGGACCCATGCGTGTGCAGCCGGCCCCCGCCCCCACCTGGAATTCCTGGCTGCCTGGCAGGGCCGGGGGGCGCAGGGCCTGTCTGCAGGGCTGCGCTCACGGCTGGCTGAGCCCTTCTCCCTGCTGGGGCTGGGCTTGCAGAAGAGCTGACACAGCAGCCGCCCGGCTTAGCCAATGTCTGGGCCAGCTGAGCTGCCCGCAGCACTTCGAAGGGCTCTGGGGGCCGGACATTAGCCAGGGGCGGCCCAGTCCCTCGGCAGCGCTGGAGACTCTGCTTGGGCCAGGGTGAGGGGTCACGTGCCGGGCACCTGCAGCTGGAGGGGGCCGGGGCAGAGCAGGGAGATGCCCTGGGATGGGCTGGGCACTGAAGATCCTACCAGGCAGCAGGGCGCCAGGTCCTTTCCATTGCTGCTGGCTTCCTGTGCCTGGGCTCGCTTTGTCCTCGCCCCCGGCTCTGCCAGTGCCCCTTGATCCCGATCCCCAGGCTGGGACTGTGCCCAGCATGAGCAGCGCTGGGCGCTCTGCCCTGGGCGAGGTCTGGCACCTGGTCCGGGCTCCCTGCTCGGGGGCATCCCTAATGCCAGCTCTGCCTGCCCACCTGGGCCTGCTCCTCATGGGCTGCCCAGCCATGGCTCCTGAGCCCCTCCAGCTGGTGTCCTGGGTCGTTTGGTGCCCTGGCTGGTCCGGGCTCCCTAGCCCAACCCCCCAGGGTCCAGCCCAGGGCAGGGGGATCACGCCACGTCTCCTTCTCACCACAGGGACACAGCCGAGGCCATCGCTAAGTACAGCCCCCACGTGGTCAGCTTTGCCCTGGGGCCGCACGCTGGAGGGGAGTGTGCAGGACAGGACAGGTCCCTGGCTGGGAGCACCAGCACCAGGTGGGGCTCTGCCCGGGCACGGTGAGTGCTGCTTCTGCCCCTCAGCTGGACAGGTGGTCAACCCAGCTGGCCCCCATCCTGTGGTGTCTGGGCCCCTCAGTCACCCTCCGCCCTGGGAGCAGGGCTGGGCTCGTCCCCAATGGACAGATGGGAACTGGGCCACCCACGAACTGACACCCCCTGAGCAGCCCTCCCTCCTGTGGGTCAGCAGCAGGGCAGCACCTGCTCCGCACCGTGAGCTGGGGCCTGGGGGTGGCGGTCGGAGGACAGGTAGTGCAGGCAGTGTGGGGCCAGCACGGTGTATGCCAGATCCTGGCTCCTGCATTGGAGCTCTCCTGAAGCTGGGCACCACGACGATGCCACCCACCTGAGTGCTGCGCCCCAGTCGTCTCCACTGTCTGGTAACTCTGGAACCTAACGATGACAGGACACTACAAACTGGTTCCTTCCAAACCCCCAGCTCCTGGTGCTCTGGCTACATTGGGAACATGTGCACATCTCCCGGCCCAAACTGCCCCTGACACCTCCCCAGGGACTCAAAGTCCTGCTATCCCCTTCCCGTCCTCCCACCCCTCTCTGCCAGCGCCTGCCACCCAGCCCTGCACCAGGGCTGAGCCTTTCTCTGCGGGGTTCCTAGGGGCTGGCTGTGGGGCCCAGCCCAGGGCCTGGGTCTGTGAGCACGTGGAATGCCCCTGCCTCAGTTGGGTGGGATGAGACAGAGCTGCCAGCCCTGCCCCCACGGGAGGTGCTGCTCCCTACCCCCCAATGGTTCTGGGAAAGGGCCCCCCAGCATGGTTCCCTGACAAACTCTGTCTGCTCTGCCCCAGCCCAGGCGCCAGTCTCGTCCACTGCCTGGAGCCCCTCAAGGACAAGCTGAGCATCTCCCGCATCCACCAGGCGCAGGCCCATCTCCGGTAGGTGAGCTGGGCTGGCAGAGACCATCCGCCCCACCGCGGCCCAGTGCTGCCTACGGGGAGCCGGGGAGAGGCCCAGGGGAGCAAGCGCCTCAGCGCGGCACGGGGAGGGGTGGGTTGGAGCAGGGGGCCGTGCCAGGGCTCAGAGCGATGCCCCCAGTGCCGCAGCTCTGCCCTTCCAGCCCAGCACCGCTGTGACCTCACTCTGGGCTCTGCACCAGAAAACCTCCCAGCTTCACCCCCCATGGCTGCGTCCTGCCCTGCAGCAGTCTCCTGGCAAGAGCCAAGTGCTAACGCCCCAGCTGAGGGTCCGGACTGAGGGGCACTGCAGAGCTGTGGGGGTGGGGGGAGCCAAGGGCTGGGATTGCAGGGGCTGCGGGTCGGGAGTGAGGGGCACCGACAGAGCTGTGTATGGGGAGCCCAGGGCTGGAATTGCAGGGGCCATGGGTTGGGACTGAGGAGCACTGCAGAGTTGGGGGTGGGGGGAGCCCAGGGCTGGGATAACAGGGGCTGTGGGTCGGGACTGAGGAGCACTGCAGAGTTGGGGGTGGGGGGACCCCAGGGCTGGGATAACAGGGGCTGTGGGTCGGCACTGAGGGGCACTGCCCCAGCGCCCCCCGGCCGCCTTCCCTGGCAGGGCTGCTGCTGCATCCCGTGTGCAGAGCCTGGGGAGAACAAAGGGCGGATTGTGAGGAATGAGGAGCCGAGAGGCCAGAGGGGAAGCAGGTCCTGTGGGCTGTCTGGGCTGCCCTGCCCCCTTGCTGCCTGGCCCCTGTGTGCTGCCAGCTGGGGGGCAGCCAGGCCTCCTAGAGGGGAGGGGCACTTGGGGGGCAGTGGCCGTTCCACCCCTGCAGGACCCAGCGGGCTGCCCAGGTGGGGGCCGTGGCCTGGTGTGCCCAGGGGCTTGTGCAGGGGAAGTCTTCCTGCCAGGGGCGGCTCTAGAAATCAGGCTGCCCCAAGCAGCGCGGTGCGCTGCGCCGCCCTTCCCCGGTCCTGCGGCGGGTCCCCTCTTCCCGCGGCTCCGGTTAAGCTCCCGCAGGCATGACTGCGGCAGGTCAACCGGAGCCCGGGACGAGCGGACCTGCCGCAGGCATGCCTGCGGGAGGTCCAGCCGAGCCGCGGGACGAGCGCCCCCTCCGCAGTCATGCCTGCGGCAGGTCCACTCGTCCCGGGGCTCCGGTGGACCTCCCGCAGGCATGACTGCGGCAGGTCCGCCGGCCCAGCCTCCCGCCCTCCCCAGCGGCAGGGAACGCCCCCTACATTTTGCCGCCCTAGGCACCAGCTTGTTTTGCTGGTGCCTAGAGCCGCCCCTGCTTCCTGCTCCCAGGCAGCCTGGGGCGGGGCCGGTGCCCCCTGCTGATCCTGCCATCCCAGGAGAGCTTGATGGGAGGAGCTGCACACAGAAAGGGGAGGGGTCCCCGCTGCGCTGCTCCTGGCCTGGCCCAGGGCTGGGGCGGGGGCAGCGGGGGCCCAGGGCTCTGTCCCTGGCTCTGCCGTTAGCTCCCTGGGTGCCTGTCCCCAGCGGCAGGGTCGTGATGGTTCCCAGTCCCGGGACGGGGAGGCCGTGGGCACTGGGGGTTACCCCCTAGGGCCCAGCCCCTCCTCCAGACATGGACTCCCACCCCAGGAGGTTGGTCCTCTGTCCGCTCTCCTGACCCTAGGGGCAGGGCCGGTCTCGGTGCCCCACACAGCTCCAGGACTGGGAGTCCCTGGGAGGCAGGTTAACCCTGGCATCTGGTGAGACAAGGGCCCACTGCCAGGTGCTGTGAGGGGGCTGGCCGTCAGCGTAGTCACCCCCTTATTTCCCATCCCCATCTCCTACTGGTGCAGCATCCCAGGGAAACTGAGGCATGCTCCGTGTTAGAAGAAGAGAGTAAACTAGTAGAACTCCCATGCCCCATTCCCAGGTTAATACTCCCTAGTCCCTTCTCCGTCACACCCGCCTAACCCACCTGTCCCTTCTGCAGGGCCCTGCTGGAGGAGGAGTGCCGTGCCCTGGAGAGACACATCTGCCACCTCCAGGTAGGACCCTGGGATGGTGGGATCAGCAGGGGGCACCGGCCCTGCCTCGGGCTGCCTGGGAGCAGAGTGTCGCCCCCCAGCCACCCTGCACACCTCACCAGGCGGGTGACTGTCCCTGGTCATGCAAGGCCGTGGCCCCCACTTGGCTGGTACCCCCAGGCACTTGCGGGCACTTGGCTGGTATCTTTTGGCCGTGGGTGGGTAGCACCTGGGTGGTGCTGTTGGATTGCCCTGGGCTGGTGCGGGCTGCGGGGGAAAAGGGGGTCCCTGAAGGTGCATCGCTGCCCCCTGGAGTGGCTGAGGGGTGGGCTGAGCTGAGATGTCCGGAGGTGGGGGTCTCTGGGGCCTTCGTACCAGCTGCGCTGAGAGAGGGGGCAGCTTCTTGCAGATCTCTGCAGGCCCGGATCCAGGGCCTGCCTGGTCCTGCCAGCCCCGCAGGGCACAGCCGTGGCCCCTGGCACTGCGAGAGCTGTAATGGGCAGGGGCTGGGAGATCCCCGGGTGCCTGGACCAGCACAGGGGGTGGCCCAGTCCTGGGCAGCCCTCCCTAACAGCAGCTCTCAGAGCAGTCCCTGCAGGGGGGATTGGGAGGGGGGGCAGCGTAGGCTACTGGGTAGAGTGGGGGGAGTGGTGAGGCTGTGAGCCAGGACTCCTGGGTTCTCTCCCTGGCACTGGGAGGGGAGTGGAGGCTGGTGGGTTAGAGCAGGGGGGGCTGGGAGCCAGGACTCCTGAGTTCTCTCCCCTGCTCCGGGAGGGGAGTGGAGTCTGGTGGGTTAGAGCAGGGGAGGGGTTGGGAGCCAGGACTCCTGGGTTCTCTCCCCGGTGCTGGGAGGGGAGCGGGGGCTGGGAGCCAGGACTCCTGGGTTCTGTGCTGGGGAGGGTTTTGTGGCCAAGTGAAGTGGCAGCGCCCTCTGCTGGGCGCTGGCGGCCTCAGCCGCTGCACGGTTGGGCTCTGGGTTTCCCAGTCCAGCGCGTGCTGGTGGAATATTTCACGGGGCCTTTTCCGGGCAGTGCCATGGCGACCGATGGGCCAGGGACAGTCCGGCCCCCTGGAGGCGCTCAGTTGCAGGCACTCCCGTCCCGGGGCGGGTGTCCATCAGTGGGGGTGGCAGGGGCCCCCGCCCTGCACGGAGAGACCCTACAATAACAAACATCCCCACTCCACCCCTGGGGCAATGGGGCAGGCCGAGCTCTGACTCTCTCCCCCTCTCCCCAGAGCTGCCTGGAGGAGGAACACCGGGCCGCCACGGGGCCAGTGCAGCCGGCACAGGAGCCAACGATGGCTGGTAAGGGACCTGCCTGACCTCTCCCGGGGTGGCCCGTGCGGGGAGCACACAGCCAGTGCCCCGGCCCAGCCTCCCCGCCACGTCCCCAGCATGGAGATGCAGCTGGCTCTGGGGAGGGGTGCGGGGGTGTTTAACAGCCACACTGGGACAATGCCCATAGTGCAGGGCAGCCAGGAGCTGGCTGAGCCGGTGGCACTGAGGGAGGTGAGCTCACACTGCACCCCCTGGGCAGTGCTTGGGGCAGGCCAGCGAGGGGCTCTGCCTCTCACCGGCACGTCCCGTCCGTGCAGAGCTGCAGGAGCAGAGACGAGCCATGGAGCGGGACCTGCAGCTGGGCCACTTGGACCCCAGGACTGGCCTCTCCCAGGAGGTCCAGCGCCCTGAGCCTGCAGCCCCCCCACAGCCCAGGTAACCCCCTTTGAAGAAATTGCCCAGAAATTGCATCCCAGCAAATACAAGCACCTCAGGCTGGGGACTGAGGGGCACTGGCAGGGCTGTGCGTGAGGGGTGGAGAGGGGGCCCCAGGGATGGGATGGGGTGGGCTGTGGGTCAGATCGAGAGGCACCGGCAGGGCTACAGGGACCCCAAGGGGCAGTGGGTTGGAGTGAGGTTACACTGGCAGGGCTGCAGAGGGCAGGCTGGGACCCCGGGGGCCCTGGGGGGGGGTGAGGGGAGCAGGCTGGGACCCCGGGGGCCCTGGGGAGGGGCGAGGGGAGCGGGCTGGGACCCTGGGGGGCTCCGGGGAGGAGCGAGGGGAGCGGGCTGGGACCCCTGGGGGCTCCGGGGAGGAGCGAGGGGAGCGGGCTGGGACCCCGGGGGCCTCCAGGGGGAGGGGCGAGGGGAGCGGGCTGGGACCCCGGGGGGGCTCCGGGGAGGGGCGAGGGGAGCGGGCTGGGACCCCGGGGGGCTCCGGGGAGGGGCGAGGGGAGCGGGCTGGGACCCCGGGGGCTCCGGGGAGGGGCGAGGGGAGCGGGCTGGGACCCCGGGGGGGCTCTGGGGAGGGGCGAGGGGAGCGGGCTGGGACCCCGGGGGGGCTCCGGGGAGGGGCGAGGGGAGCGGGCTGGGACCCCGGGGGGGCTCCGGGGAGGGGCGAGGGGAGCGGGCTGGGACCCCGGGGGCTCCGGGGGGAGGGGCGAGGGGAGCAGGGGGGCCCATTGCTGGATTATCGCAGAGCCTCGGCCTGTCACCGCAGGCTGGGGTGGTGGGCTCGGGGTAGGTCCCGGCTCAGCCCTGCTCCCAGGGGTGGGCTGCGGGGCGGGGCGGGGCGGCCGGTGCTCCGTCCCACCCGTGCTCTGCTGATGGCTCTGTCTCCCTGGCTCTGCAGCTGCCCCGTGGGTGTGAGGAGCCCTGCACCAGCCTGCGTGTCCCCCCGCCTGGCACCGGCTGCTCCGTCCCTGTCGGGCCGCAGAGAGCCAGCCCCGCGAGGCCTGGGCAGTGCGCAGGGCCGAGTGCCCCCCGCCGGGTGCATCTGCTCTCAGGGTGGCCTGGCTGGGGAGCTCCATGGAGGGGCTGCGCCCCCCGGCTGGACCCATGGCCAAGGCCAGATGGACAGTGATGCTGAGCACCAGGACCTGGCCACGCCGTCACCCCGGGGAGCTGGGGTCCCTCCTGCAAGCCCAGCCTGCAGCCGCCTGGTGCCCCCGCCAGCAGCACCAGCGCCCAGCCTGGCCTTCCTCCCCTCGCCACCCCCAGAGCAGCGCCCGCCCCTGCGCCCCCTCTCCGGCCGCCGCCTGAGGCTGCTGGGCTGCCTGGCGCCCAGCTAGTGCAGGGAGCCTCGCCCGCCCGCCCGCCCGCCCTGCGGCATGGGGAGGGGGTCCTGCCCCAGCTGCCCCCAGCTCCAGCACTACTTCCTGCCCTGCTGGATCCCTCTGCCCCCAGCTCGGCCTTGCTCTGCCCTGGAGGCACCCCACCTGCCGGGGCATCTTGGGGGGCAGATCCTGAGCTGAGCACTGGGCCTGGCCTGCAACGCCCCCTCCTGGCTGCCCCCTGCCACAGTGCGTGGGGAGCTGTGCAGCGTGCACGGGCCTAGTGTCAGGTGGGGGAGGGGCTCAGGTACCATGTGCCCAGCGGGTGGGGGGCAAGAGGCTGCCTGGGGCCTGGGCACTTCTCAGTGCTCCTGCCGCCGGGGGGACGGGGGGGGGGAATGGGCCCTTGTAGCCGGAGGCAGGCGCTGGGTTTCCTGACCCCAGGCTGGCACCGTGCCCTCTCTGCGGGGCCCCCTGCCCTCACCCACCCTGGGCAGGACCCACACAGCTGCCCCCCCTCCCCCCGGCATGAGGCTAGGGGCTGGGCCCTGCTGTGGGCCTGCCGGGTGCCTCTGCCCAGCGCCAGCGAGTTGCAAGGCCAGGTGTCGGGATCGGGGCCTGGCTGCCCTGGGCCAGGCCTGGGCGGGCAGTGCCGGGGGGGGGCGGGGTACCAGGGTCTCTCAGGCGTGCCCCTCCCCCAAAGAAAGGCAGCCGCACACGCACGCAGGAATATAAATTTCATTAAAATCTATCAGACTTTAAAACTCTACACGGGGCGGCGGCGCGGCCCAGCCCCAGCACCGTATCGCTACCGATGAGCCGGGACGGGGAGCGGGGGCATCACGGGCACACGGGGCAGGGCACAGGATCCATGCGGGAAGAAGTGCAGGCGGGGAAAGGTGCCCACAGGGCTCCGCAGGGCCCCCTGCGTTGGCACGTTCCCCAGCCGCTGCCTTGGTGGCAGGAGTGGGGCCGGCTCCACTGCCCGTGGCCCCGGTCCCCGGGGACGTGGGTAAGTCCCACCAAACTCGCTTCGAGGGTGGCGTGAGCAGCCCCACGGCAGCGCCTGCCCCTGCCCTGCCCGTGAGGCTTGGCTTTGAGCGGTGCCCTGGCAGGGTGGGGGCGAGGCCGGGCCTGGCCCAGGTGGGCGCTGGGCTCCCGGCTGGAGGGGGGATGCCCAAAGGCGTGTACCCGCCCCCCCCCATGGGCCAGGCCCAAAGCTGGGTTGGGGGCAGGGCCCAGCTGCTCCCTGGCCCCTGACACACACAGAGCCACGGCTTGTATTGCCCCTGGGTCCCACGCGGGCTGGGAGCTGGTCCCTCCCCACGCCTGTCTGAGCCAGCCCAGCCCCATGCTGTGGGCACCCTCTGGGGGGGCTGCAGAGTGATCTGGTGAGCACCCCCCGCTGCAGCCCCCTCTATTAATATGCGTCTGACGCAGAGCAAAGCGCCTCCCCCCCTCCCCCGCCAACTTAGTGCTTCTGGCCCCAGGGGCCTCGTGTGCAATTTAGCAGCAGGCTGGGGCGCTGCCCCTCCCCACCATGGGGGCTGTGGGGCCCAGGGTGAGTCCAGCTGGGCCAAGCGATCCCCCTCGCAGCAGGGGGCTGGACTCGGCCCCTCCGGCCATAAAGTGCTTCCCCTCCCCGGGGCAGAGCCATGAGGGTGCAGGGCCACCCCCCGAGCCAATGCCCAGCCCCCTGCTCAGCCACACCAGCAGGGAGCAGACAAGGCCGTGGGTCCTGCTAGCTCGGTGAAGCCCCTCAGGCAGGGCTGAGCAAATGGAGCCCCCCCGACCCCCGTGCCAGCCCCAGGCTAGGAGTTGGGGCCTGGAGTGGCTGGCTGATGGCACAGACACCTGGCTGGCACTGGCATATGGACCCAGCCAGCTACCTCAAGGGGGGGTCCAAAGGGGATGGATCTAGACTGTTCTCAGTGGTACCAGGTGACAGAACAAGGAGCAATGGCCTCAAGTTGCAGTGGGGGAGGTCTAGGTTGGATATTAGGAAACACTATTTCACTAGGAGGGTGGTGAAGCACTGGAATGGGTTCCCGAGGGAGGTGGTGGAATTTCCTTCCTTAGAGGTGTTTAAGCTCAGGCTTGACAAAGCCCTGGCTGGGATGATTTAGTTGGGGATTGGTCCTGCTTTGAGCAGGGGGTTGGACTAGATACCTCCTGAGGTCCCTTCCAACCCTGATAGTCTATGAAGCCCGACTGCAGACCCCCCCCTCCCCCCCCCCCAGATGGGTTACAGCACGGGGGGGGAAGGGGGGGGCTGCACTGGGCACGCTCTGCTCACAGCGTGTCAGGGACATGGCCGGGTCCGGCCCTGCGCCCCCAGGCAATGTGCGTGTGAGAGAGCTGGGTGAGGGTGTATGGGTGTGTGTACACGCATGTGCCTGGGCCGTGTGCGCATGTGCATGTGTGTCTGCACGTCTGCTGTGCATGTCTGGGCCGTGCATGTCTGTGCACGTGCCGTGTGTGTGTGTGGGGGGGGCTGTGCCCTAGGAGTGTGCTCTGTGTGTGCTGCGAGTGTGCGCATGTGCATGTGTGTCTGCACGTGTGCTGTGCATGTCTGGGCTGTGCATGTCTGTGCACGTGCCGTGTGTGTGTGGGGGGCGGCTGTGCCCTAGGAGTGTGCTCTGTGTGTGCTGCGAGTGTGCGCATGTGCATGTGTGTCTGCACGTGTGCTGTGCATGTCTGGGCCGTGCATGTCTGGGCATGTGCCGTATGTGTATGGCTGTGCCCTAGGTGTGTGCTCTGTGCCGTGCGTGTCTGTGCACGAACCAGTGGGAGCAGTGCATGTGGGTGCACATGCTGGCAAAGGGGCTCCCCCCCCGCCCCCGGATCCTCGCTGTCATCCCTCTCCAAGTGCTCCACCCTTGGTGCCAGCTGGGGGGAGGGAGGGGCTCTGGGGCTCTGGCGGGGAGATGGTGGCACACTACGGCTTGGGCCTTGCCTGGGGCACAGGTCGGAGTCCTGCTGGGTGGGTTGGACCCTGCCTGCCCCAGACACAACCCTGGCCTTGGCACTGCCACTCGCCCCCAGGCTCTGCCCCTGCCCAGTCTCAGCCAGACACCATCTCCCGCCACGCTAGCAGCAGCCCCCACCCTGCTTCAGCCTAGCCAGGAGGGGAGGGCCTGGAAGACAGAGCAAAGGGCCGGGCTAGCCTGCCCCCCCTGCTGCCTGCCCCCCACCCCACTGACTCTGTGCTGCCCTCCCCTTCACTGCCCCTCCACAGCGGGGCCGGCGCCCCCTGGCCCTGGCAGCTGGTCTCCTGGGCCCCCTCCTCCCAGAGCCCCATCTGCACGGCCCCTGTGGCAGCTGGGAGCCCCTGGCCCCCAGCCCAGGACACGTGGGCCCTGGCTTCCCTGTACCCATCACGGGCTGGGCAGGGGCCGAGCTGCCCCTGGGCTCCTACTGCTCCCCCCAGGTCCACCCGCCCTCCACGGCTCCTTCGGCCCTTGCCGAGCGGGCCCCCCGCGGGCGGGCTGGGGCTGGGCAGCCGCTCCCCTCTTGCCGGCGGTGCGCTGGGCCCGGCTGCGGGACCCTACTGTAAACACGAGGGGTAACACAGCGTGGGGAGGGGCACGGGGGGGACGCACACACGGGGAGCCCCCGGCGGTGCCCGGTGCAGGGGGCACTGCAGTGCGCCACCGAGCAGGGCGGGGCAGGGTCACAGTCTGGAGTCCTGGCTGTGGGCGGAGCCGTTGCTGCCCTGCCCCGGGAGGGCGACGTCCTCGCTCCGCGGCTTCTCGGGGTTCAGCAGCTGCACCTCCAGGCGGCGGCTGGGGGCGGGGGCGTAGCGCCCGGCCCGGTGCTCAGCCAGCGCCGGGCCCCAGTCCTGGCTGGGCTTGGTGGCATTTTTCAAACGCTAGAGAGAGAGAGAGAAGGGGCGTCAGCTCGGCCACGTGGGCACCAGCCCAGAGACAGGACGCGAGGGGCCTCGAGCGCTCGCCTCCACCTCAGACCCCTCCGCGACCCCCAAGCCGGGGAGCAGCCAGACATTCAGCCAGGCCCGAGGGGCCAACAGGGACCCCCAGCCACCTCCAGGGCAGGAGTCCAAGCCAGCCCACTAGACTCCACTGCCTCCTAGATAGAACCCAGGAGTCCTGGCTCCCTGCCCCCCTGCTCTAACCCATCAGACCCCACTCCCCTCCCAGAGCCAGGGAGAGAACCCAGGAGTCCTGGGGGTGGGGGGCAGGCTTTGCTGGCCAGGGCACTGGAGTCCGCCCCACAGTGGCAGCAGGGCCTGGATCGCAGCACAAGGGGACAGCCCGTCTCAGCCACGTGGGGCTGCCGGGGCACAGGGCAGGGGAGCAGCCCCCCCACACACACACACCTGGAGCAGCGTGTCCCCGTCCGCGCGGCAGAGCTTGTAGACGGCGTAGAGCGGGATGCAGAGCACGGAGGACAGCGCCATGAGGAACCCGATGCCGATGGCCCAGGGCGGGTAGACGTAGGTGTTGTAGGCGATGGGCCGGTACTGGATCACCGTGAACACCAGGATGAACTGGGGGGCACAGAAGGGGGGGTGCAGGCTCAGCTGGGGACCCCAGGCCTGCCCATGGCCCCTACACTGGGGTGGAGAGCAGAGCAGGTCCCTGTGTCCCACGGGCTCCACACCTACCAGCCCCACATCCCTGTCAGCCCCCCAGCGCCTGCCACCCCGTCACCCCTGCCCCATAACCTCCACCCCCACCAGCCACCCATCACCCCCCCTACAGCCTGACATCTGCGACCCCCATCACCTCTGCCCCCACCAGCCACCCATCACTCCCCCCCCCCCACGGCCTGGCATCTTCCACCCCCACCACCCCATAACCTCCACTCTCACCAGCCTCCCATCACCCCCCCTACACAGCACATCCCTCTTCCCTGCCTCTCCCCAGGCTGGGATCCCCCCCCCCATGGGCTGGCAACCCCCTGCCTTTCCCCCACCCCTCCAAGGGCTGGCACAGCCCTCCACCCACCTCCCCCACGGTCTGTCACATCCCTTGCCCTGCCCCCCCCATGGGCTGGCACCCCCCGGCCCATCCCTGCCACGGGAGGGGCGCAGCACTTACGAAGATGATGGCGGGCGAGAAGAACCTCCAGCAGATCTGGAAGAAGAGGGGGGGCGGGAAGCCCAGCATCATCTCAATGTCCTTGAAGTAGTTCCGGTGCCCTGGTGGGAGCAGACAGGGACACTCACTAGGAAACAGCGCCCGGGGGCATGGGGAGGGCAATGCCCCCCGAACGCACACACACTCCCCTGGGAAACCTGGGTCTGGGTTGGAACAACCATGCCCAGTGCTCAATGTGTGCCAGGGCTTGGCAGGGCTGAGCCCCGGCACCGCTGGGCCTGGCGGTTCAGGTCCCGGCACCGCTGGGCCTGGCGGTTCAGAGCCCCGGCACCACTGGGCCTGGCAGGTCAGGTCCCGGCACCGCTGGGCCTGGCGGTTCAGAGCCCCGGCACCGCTGGGCCTGGCGGTTCAGAGCCTCCTGCACCTCTGGGCCTGGCAGTTCAGGTCCCGGCACCGCTGGGCCTGGCGGTTCAGAGCCCCGGCACCGCTGGGCCTAGCGGTTCAGAGCCCCAGGACCCCTGGGCCTGGCGGTACAAAGCCCCGGCGCCCCTGGACCTGGTGGTTCAGAGCCCCGGCACCACTGGGCCTGGCAGGTCAGGTCCCGGCACCTCCGGGCCTGGCGGTTCAGAGCCCCAGCACCGCTGGGTCTGGTACCTCCGGGCCTGGCAGTTCAGAGCCTCCTGCACCTCTGGGCCTGGCGGTTCAGAGCCTCCTGCACCTCTGGGCCTGGCGGTTCAGGTCCCGGCACCGCTGGGCCTGGCAGTTCAGAGCCTCCGGCACCGCTGGGCCTGGCAGTTCAGAGCCCCGGCACCGCTGGGCCTGGCGGTTCAGGTCCCGGCACTGCTGGGCCTGGCAGTTCAGAGCCCCGGCACCGCGGCGCTTGCCACATCAGTTATGAATGTAAAACAATTGCTCAAGCCCCGGCCCCTCTTTCATAATAAATGAAGTGCTGCCCGCACCCCCTGCCCATCACCAGCACCCCCAGTTGGGAAGCTCAGCCCTTCACCCCATAGACCAACACAGAGAGGCCGGGACCGGTGGGAACAGAACCCAGGAGTCCTGACTCCCTCCCCCCTGCTCTAACCCACTAGACCCCACTCTCTTAGCTTGGGATAGAACCCAGGCGTCCGGGCTCCCTCTCCTGGTGCCATTAGACTCCATTCCCCTCCCAGGGCGGGGGATGGAACCCAGGAGTCCTGCTCCTGGCTGGCACTGCACTGCGAGCTGCTCTTTGGGCATGGGGCCCAGCCAATCAGAACGGTCTATTCCTGATGGCTCTGGTGTCTTCATCAGCTGGGCCCCCATTGGCTGCTGACAGGCCAGGTACCCCACCTGTGATCGCGGGGCGGAGGCTACGGGCCACCGTTGCTGTGGCGCCAGCAGGTGGCGAACCTACCGTAGATGTACATGATGGAGACGCACATGATGCAGGAGATGATGACCAGGGAGAAGCTGGCGGCGTAATTGTCCATCAGCAGGAGCCAGTATATCCCAGCCTGGGGAGAGCAGGGTGGGACGTTAGGAGTGTGATAGAATAGCTCACGGAAAGGTGGCAGGGCCAGAAGCTCCCAGATGGACCTCACCCAGAGCCGAACTTTAGAGACTGGTGTGACGTTATTGATATAAATGGGGACCATATAGAACATGGGTTGCAACCAAGGTCCTGTAGTGGCACCAAATCCTAAGTAAAAGGGGTCATATAAGGTGTCTAAGACCAGGTTCTGGGTTGCTGATTATAATTATGCTGTCTATATGTCTGTATCATTTTTAGTTGAAGTTATGAATGTTGGCTCTATGCTGTCTGTATTTCAAGTTTGTGCTGTGCTTCTGGGGGAAGCCTCCCAGACAAGCTGGTGTTAGCTCTGCCTAGCCTGTTTGATGGCCCATTAAGGACCATTAAGGACACAATGGACCCATGGAGAGAAGGCAGACACGCCTTGTGACTCGGCAAAGTATGCAGGGACTGGCCCATGTGACTCCAGGCTCCATCTTGCTGTAAATTTCCACAGTGAAGACAAAGAGATTCTTACACCTGGAAAAGCCTATATAAGGCTGATGCTTCATCTCCATCTTGTCTTCAATCCTGCTTCTGACCTCTGGAAGGACTTTGCTACAAACTGAAGCTTTACACAAGGGACTGAACGACCCATCCCAGTGGGGGATGCATTCCAGAGACTCAATTTGAACCTGCAGTTTACTCCAGCACTGCTGCAAGCCTGAACTAAGAACTTTGCCATTACTGTATGTAATTGATTCCATTTAACCAATTCTACCTCTCATTTCCACCTTTTTCCCTTTGTAAATAAACCTTTAGATTTTAGATTCTAAAGGATTGGCAACAGCGTGATTTGTGGGTAAGATCTGATGTGTATATTGACCTGGGTCTGGGGCTTGGTCCTTTGGGATCGAGGGAACCGTTTTCTTTTATTGGGATGTTGGTTTTCATAACCATTCATCCCCAGGACGAGTGCACTGGTGGTGATGCTGGGAGACTGGAGTGTCTAAGGAAATTGCTTGTGTGACTTGTGGTTAGCCAGTGGGGTGAGACCAAAGTCCTTTTTGTCTGGCTGGTTTGGTTGGCCTTAGAGGTGGAAAAACCCCAGCCTAGGGCTGTGACTGCCCTGTTTGAGCAATTGGTCCTGATTTGGCACTCTCAGTTGGGTCCCGCCAGAATCGCTCCGTCACAGTGGCGTAGTCGTGCTTGGATCCACAGGACCAGGTCAATTAAGCTTTGGGTCAGAACCCCACGCTATCCAAATTTTAACTTTGGGATTGAGAGTTTGGTTGGTTAAAGGTCAGTGACCATGAGACAGAAAGCATCAGGAAAAGCAAGGAAACTGCAAGCCTTGAGAGACAGCCTGCAGTTTGATTATGAGCAAGAACTGGCAGAAATTCGAATGGAGAAAGAGGCTGATGAGAGAAAGAAAGAAGTTGCTAAGAGAAGAAAAAAGCTCGTAAGAGGCGTCTGGAGCTGCTGGCTGCTGAGGAGAAACTCGACAGATGCAACAGGAGACAGCTAGACTCCAACTCCAAGTCAAAAAAGCAATGGAAGAACAGCAGAGACTGTATCCTCTTGAAAGTCCAGTTTGTAACAATGTTGGTATGTTGTATAACTCTGAGCAGTTGTCTGGGGGTAACCAAATGTACCCCAACAATGCCACCTTTTATGTCAATGCTGTTACTGTGTGTTCAGTAGGGGGTGGCCCCATAAATTGTGCCAGTGCTATGGATGGGAATGGGAATGGAAAATTCATAGAGTGTGTAAAAGTCAATGGTAAAAGCTGTTTAGGGCAAATTATGGCTTCTAACATCACTCTTGTTAGAGCAGATCTGGTCAAAGAGGAAGATTATTTACCAAATCAGAGTGTGAATGTTGTGATCCTCTGTGAGTTTACTGTCCGTGTGCCTTTAGCCAGAATCCACCTTGAGTGGAATGGGGCTCAGCATGAAGTGATAGCTGGCGTCAGGAAGTTATTGCCTAAAGATCTTTTAATTGGGGAAAATGTTAAAGATTGGTTCAGTCCAGGTAGCCAGTCACAGGAGAGGAATGATCTTAAACCTGTGTCTATTGTGGGCAATGATTTGCCTGAGGTGGGTTGCTCCAAAGGTTTGTCTGTGCCAAGAAGCAGTGTGTCTGGGAATGAAGTTTCTGAATGTCTGTCTGATGTCTCAGAAGTGAATCTGGAGTTAGATCAAGAGCAGAAAGATCTCATGGATGAGGAAAATGTTTCTCAGGAGCAGATTAAAGTAAATGGTCAGGTTAAAGCCCTAACTGAGGAAGGAAAGGGTAAATTTGTGATAGGTAATGGATTGGTGGCTAGTGCAGCTTGTAGAAGTAAACCTGAAATGGGTAACTGTGATTTGCTAAAAGTAGCTCAGTGTAGTGAAAAGAGCAGCAGCTTATCTGTTGGGAGAGGCAATGTGCCTGGAAGGGAAAGTTTGAAGGAGCCTAGGCAGCCTTGTGAGCTGATGGCTTTGTCTAATCAGCAGTTTGGGAAGGGAGGGATAGTGGAAAATGAGTGTCCATATCCCTTACCTGTTTCCTGTGTGGAGAAATGTGACAGTGGAGGGAATGTGCCTGTCTCTGTCAGGAGTATTGACTTGCCTATGAAGGAAGCTACCCCAGTCTCCAAGCAGTTGTCTGTGAACAGCCCTGTGTGCTGGGACAAGGGAAGTGAAATCCCAAGCTGTGTGTCTGGTGAAGGAGAATGTGTCTCCGGCTCTTCTGTGTCTGTGGAGCAAACAGAAGGGGCCTTTCAGCCTGTGATGGTTGAGGGTGATTCAGTTGTCTCGGAGTTGGTTGTAAATACAGCTAAAGCCCAGGAAGGGAATAGTCCTGAGTTTGTGTCTGCTGGGGAGAATGGCACTGTGACTAGATTGCATCCAGTTAGTGTCATAGCAAAATCCCAGAGAACAGACAATTCTGGTGCTTGTAGTTTGCCAGTTGCTAATGTGTGGTTGGAAAAGGGTGCAGCAACTCTGTCTGATCAGGGAGATACCCTAGCCAAGGCACAAGGAGAGCATGAAAGTAATTTAAGGGTGTTACTTACTGACAGTTTGACAACTTGTAGCAAGAAGGAAAAGATTCCTGAACTTGTTCATGGCCAAGGGAAGGAGACTGCTTCTGACCTGTTATCTAGAAAGTCTGTAGGTGTGCCTAAAAGGGGATTGTGTAGAAATCCGCCTGTGGGGCCTGAAGTGAGTCTAAGTGTAGGTAAGACCCAGAAAGCGGCTGTGGTTGCTCAGGGAAGTGTTCCTGTAAAGCAAGCCCTAGGTGGAGAGGGGAAGGGCAGAATTTCTGTGAGGGGTGAATTGCTGCTTAGAGAAGCTCCTAGGGAAAGGAATCCTCATGGTAGCCTGTGCAAGCAGTTTACTGCAACTGAAGGGTGTAAAAGTGATTTAATCAGGGAAGTTTCAGTTCCTAACAGCCAGAAATTTTCTGTTGTGAATGGATCCACTGACTTTCCTTTTGAAAGATCCAGTGTGGGCAGCTTTGAAAAGGTCTCAGGTGGAGTAGAAGCTGTTAAGGAAGTTGAGCAGCCCTATAACCACCTGGCTGTGTGTAGCCAGCTTGTTGGGGAGACAATGCTGTTGGGACAGGAATGTCTCCATGCTGAATCGGTAAGTGAGCAGTCTGTGCTTCAGGATCTGAGGACAGATTCAGTTACTGGTTTTTCAAAGCAGAACAGTTTTATGGCTAAATGCTTGAGGAGGCAGGGGAGAGCAAGCCAGCTCTCACCCTCAGACTCTTGGGATTTGTGTGGTATCTCTGTTAGACAAAGTCCAGCCGTGGAATCCATAGCAGCTAAGAAGTTAAAAGCTAGTGTCTGTGTTGATGCGAATTACTTGGCTGGCAGGGAGAAGAAAGACTTGCTAATAGCTGTTAGCACAGAGGGCCCACCCCATCAGCCAGTGAATTCTGTTAAGCAAGAGAAGTCAGGGTTTAATCCTGCAGGACAAGAAGGAAAGAGAAGACTGAATTTTGCAAAGGGAAGCCACAGGTTAACCCTAAAAGGCCCAAACTCCAATGGTATTGAGCCAAGGGTGTGGCATGACAAACATGTTTGTAGATGGACACTTGCAATCAGTTTGTTGTTATTGCTAATGCTAACTGTAATAATGTATAATGTGCCTAATCTTTTGGAAAATCCCTTGAACATGTTGAAAGGAATACATGAAAACACACTTTATGTTAAAGGGCCTTGCTATACTGATGTTTCACAGTTAATGCCTGTAAACAGTGTTGGAACTTTTCACAGGGGAAAATACATTCCAGACCTGATGTGCTGTATGAAAGGGGAAACTGAGGCACACTACCATATTGCGTTCATGGCTAAATGCCAAAAGTCCTGTACTATGAACAACATCAATATCTACATTGGTTTAATGTTAATTGGGTTCAAAACATTGGCCAAAGCTGGTATGGATAAAGTAGCTGTTTTCTTTAGCTCTTGGCAAGATCACCTGAAACATACAGGAACCATGCTGCAAAAGCTAACCAAGTTATACCTTAAGTTTGTAAAGAGATCCATTCATGTTATTGAACAGGACTTTGATAAACCATTTCGGTTATACACTGGTACGGCCTCTAGCCCAACACTAGCTGTAGTGAGACAGACCCAAGGAAAGGGGGCTCTTGGGATGCAGTCTGCGATGTTTTGTCATCCCTTCCTGCATCAATTTTGCGTTGGGGGTGTGACGTTATTGATATAAATGGGGACCATATAGAACATGGGTTGCAACCAAGGTCCTGTAGTGGCACCAAATCCTAAGTAAAAGGGGTCATATAAGGTGTCTAAGACCAGGTTCTGGGTTGCTGATTATAATTATGCTGTCTATATGTCTGTATCATTTTTAGTTGAAGTTATGAATGTTGGCTCTATGCTGTCTGTATTTCAAGTTTGTGCTGTGCTTCTGGGGGAAGCCTCCCAGACAAGCTGGTGTTAGCTCTGCCTAGCCTGTTTGATGGCCCATTAAGGACCATTAAGGACACAATGGACCCATGGAGAGAAGGCAGACACGCCTTGTGACTCGGCAAAGTATGCAGGGACTGGCCCATGTGACTCCAGGCTCCATCTTGCTGTAAATTTCCACAGTGAAGACAAAGAGATTCTTACACCTGGAAAAGCCTATATAAGGCTGATGCTTCATCTCCATCTTGTCTTCAATCCTGCTTCTGACCTCTGGAAGGACTTTGCTACAAACTGAAGCTTTACACAAGGGACTGAACGACCCATCCCAGTGGGGGATGCATTCCAGAGACTCAATTTGAACCTGCAGTTTACTCCAGCACTGCTGCAAGCCTGAACTAAGAACTTTGCCATTACTGTATGTAATTGATTCCATTTAACCAATTCTACCTCTCATTTCCACCTTTTTCCCTTTGTAAATAAACCTTTAGATTTTAGATTCTAAAGGATTGGCAACAGCGTGATTTGTGGGTAAGATCTGATGTGTATATTGACCTGGGTCTGGGGCTTGGTCCTTTGGGATCGAGGGAACCGTTTTCTTTTATTGGGATGTTGGTTTTCATAACCATTCATCCCCAGGACGAGTGCACTGGTGGTGATGCTGGGAGACTGGAGTGTCTAAGGAAATTGCTTGTGTGACTTGTGGTTAGCCAGTGGGGTGAGACCAAAGTCCTTTTTGTCTGGCTGGTTTGGTTGGCCTTAGAGGTGGAAAAACCCCAGCCTAGGGCTGTGACTGCCCTGTTTGAGCAATTGGTCCTGATTTGGCACTCTCAGTTGGGTCCCGCCAGAATCGCTCCGTCACAACTGGTTAGGAAGATATGTAAATGACCAGAGCTTTGAAATGCAGCCGCATTGTTAGAGATAGAAGGGGAGGTGTTTGCTCGGGTCTTACAAGTCTTGTCTATTACTATGGCGTTGATTCGAAGATCAAAAAAGGGAATATTAACATTTAGGAAGACACTCGAGGGAACTGGTATTATTGTCTATGTGTCTGAAGATTGTGGTAACCTGTGTCTGAACTGTTAATGGATAAATTACCCTGTGCTAATTGCCAGGATGTTTGGGAGAAGGAGTTAAGCCTGTTGTTTTCTCAGGCCAAAAGGCTGCTGGAAATGTATAAGAACCTGGGACACGATCCTGCTTCAGCTCAGATTTGCTTTGGGTTTCAAGAGGGGGAAACCTTAAGCCATAAGGATTGAGATCCTCAGTCACTGACTGGAGTCACCCTGAATATGGACATTGAACTATAACCCATGGACTATATCGAAAAGGACTTTTGGCAACTACAAGCTCATCTCGGCTATATGTCTGAACCTCAAGAATTGAATTCAAGTCTGTCTGTATATTGATCTTTTAACCCATACTCTCTTTTCTTTTTTACTACATTTTAGTTTAGTTAACAAGAATTGACTATAAGCCTGTATTTTGGGTAAGATCTAAGTTATCATTTGACCTGGATCTGGGCTCTGATCCTTTGGTGATTGGAAGAATCTGTTCTTTTATATGATGAAATAAGATTTTCAGAATTCATTATCAGATGTTTGACAGGTGTGTCTGGACGGAGGCCTGAGGCTGGGCACTTTAAGGGAACTGCGGTGTTTGAACTTCTGTGTAACCAGTGAGGTCACACAGGAGCTGTTCTGTGCTGGTTGGTAAATCTAAGTATTGGAATAACCACCAGCATTTGGGGTTTGTCTGCCCCGTTTGGTTTGCAGTTCACCCTAATTGAGTGACCTCAGCTGGCTCCCACGGGCTGCACCGTCACACAGAGGTCAGAGTGAGACAGTCTGGGGACCGCCTTCCCCACCTGGCACCACTGCCTGGCACCACCTTCCCCGCCTGACACCACCATCCCTGCCTAGTATGGGCATCACCACCTGGCACCACCATCCCCACTCAGCACCACCCCTGGCGCCAGGCACCGCTATCACAGCCCAGCTTTGCCATCCCCACCTGGCAAGGCACCCAGCAGGGGGAATCACCATCCCGGCCAGGCATGTGTCTCGCCACCCAGCCTGGGCATTGGCACAGGCACGGCCCTCGGGGAAGGGAGGGGAGGAGATACAGAGGGCGTACGACGGGGACCAGCTGGAGCCTGCCTGCACACACCGAACCTGGCAGGAGCCGGGCTGGTATCGCCAACACCCGGAGTTGTGCTCGCTGCTTTCCATCAGCCAGGCTCGGCCTGCCCCCTGCTTCAGTTCAGGCCTCAGCCAGGCCCACGTCTCCAGCTCCCTCTCTACTACACTGCCGGGCAGGGGCCGTAACACTCCCACGCTGGGGGCCGCGGCAGGGAGCAGACAGACCGAGGGGGCAGGAAGGAAGGGGGCTGGGGGGACAGTGGGGGTGGGTCAAAGGGGGCCCAGCAGGGTGAGGCCTCTTGCTCCCTCCCAGGGCAGCCCCGTGCCCGTGCGGCGAGTGGGACGCCCAGCGGGGAGCCCCGTGCCTGTGCCTGGGTGGCGAGCGGGACGCCCGGCGGGGAGCCCCTTGCCCGTACCTGGATGGTGAGCGGGATGCCCGGCGGGGAGCCCTGTGCCTGTGCCCGGGTGGCGAGCGGGACGCCCAGCGGGGAGCCCCGTGCTTGTGCCCGGGTGGCGAGCGGGATGCCCAGCAGGGAGCCCCGTGCCTGTGCCCGGGTGGCGAGCGGGACGCCCAGCGGGGAGCCCCGTGCCCGTGCAGCGAGCGGGATGCCCAGCAGGGAGCCCCGTGCCCGTACCTGGGTGTTGAGCGGGATGCTCACCGGGGAGCCCCGTGCCCGTGCAGCGAGCGGGATGCCCAGCAGGGAGCCCCGTGCCCGTACCTGGGTGTTGAGCGGGATGCTCACCGGGGAGCCCCGTGCCCGTGCGGCGAGCGGGATGCCCAGCAGGGAGCCCCGTGCCCGTACCTGGGTGGTGAGCGGGATGCCCAGCGGGGAGCCCCGTGCCCGTACCTGGGTGGTGAGCGGGATGCCCAGCAGGAAGCCCACCACGGCCATGCCCAGCGTCACAAACGTCTTCCTGCGGATGATCCAGTCGTTCCCCACCTCGTCCACAATGGCCGTCACCAGCGTCTCCAACAGGCAGAACTAGGCAGGGAGCCAGGGTCAGCCAGTGCCTGGCCTGGGCATGGTGCCCCCGGCTCCTCAGGCTGCCCCCAGCCCCTCGGGCTGCCCCCAATTCCCCCAGATCCTCAGGCTGCCCCTAGCCCCCCTCAGCTTTCCAGGCTGCACCCAGCCCCCTTGGCTGCCCCTCCCAGCCCCGTCCCTCGACTGTCCTCAACCCCTCTGCCCTCTCTGTCCCCCTGGGGCCTTCTCACTCTCCCCCCTGCCCTCCCCACCCCCCTGCGGCCCCTCCCCTCATCCCCCTGCCCTCCCCACCCCCTGCGGCCCCTCCCCTCATCCCCCTGCCCTCCCCAGCTCCCTGCGGCCCCTCCCCTCATCCCCCTGCCCTCCCCACCCCCCTGCGGCCCCTCCCCTCATCCCCCTGCCCTCCCCACCCCCCTGCGGCACCTCCCCTCAACCCCCTGCCCTCCCCTCCCCCCTGCGGCCCCTCCCCTCATCCCCCTGCCCTCCCCACCCCCCTGCGGCCCCTCCCCTCATCCCCCTGCCCTCCCCAGCTCCCTGCGGCCCCTCCCCTCATCCCCCTGCCCTCCCCACCCCCCTGCGGCCCCTCCCCTCAACCCCCTGCCCTCCCCACCCCCCTGCGGCCCCTCCCCTCATCCCCCTGCCCTCCTCCCCACCCCCCTGCGGCCCCTCCCCTCATCCCCCTGCCCTCCCCAGCTCCCTGCGGCCCCTCCCCTCATCCCCCTGCCCTCCCCACCCCCCTGCGGGCCCTTCCCTCACCCCCCTGCCCTCCCCCCCCCCCTGCGGCCCCTCCCCTCATCCCCCTGCCCTCCCCACCCCCCTGCGGCCCCCACTCTCCCCACCCCCAGGCCCTGGTACCTGCGTGCCCAGCCCCAGCAGGATGAGCATGAAGAAGAAGAGGACGGACCAGAGGGGCGAGATGGGCAGCAGCGTCAGGGCCTCAGGGTAGGCCACGAAGGCCAGGCCGGGCCCGTGGTCGGCCACCTGCGAGACGTCCACCCCCAGGTGCTGGGCCATGAAGCCCAGGATGGAGAAGATGACGAAGCCGGCGTAGACACTGGTGGCGCAGTTGGTGATGCTGATGATGATGCTGTCCCTGCAGGGCAGGCGGGTCAGAGAGCAGCCGGGGGAAGGGGTGTGGCCTGAGGGGGACACAGCCAGGCAGAAGGAAGCAGGGGGTGCAGTGAGACCAGGGGGGTGGGAGTTGGAGGCCTGGCCCAGTGGGGGGCTGGGAGTCGGCGGGCGTGGCCCGGGCAGATGGCAGGGGGCAGTGGGTGTCTGGGGGCATGGCCCAGCAGGGGGTGGGAGTCGGGGGGCGTGGCCCGGCAGGGGGTGGTAATCGGGGGCGTGGCCCGGCAGGGGGTGGGAGTCGGGGGGCGTGGCCTGGCACAGGGCAGGGGGTGTTGGGGGACGTGGCCCGGCAGGGGGCAGTGGGTGTCTGGGGGCATGGCCCAGCAGGGGGTGGGAGTCGGGGGCGTGGCCCGGCAGGGGGTGGTAATCGGGGGCGTGGCCCGGCAGGGGGTGGGAGTCGGGGGCGTGGCCTGGCACAGGGCAGGGGGTGTCTGGGGGTGTGGCCTAGCAGGGGGCAGTGGGAGTTGGGGGGCATGTCCCGGCAGGGGGTGGATGTCGGGGGGTGTGGCCCAGCAGGGGGCAGTGGGAGTTGGGGGGCATGTCCCAGCAGGGGGTGGATGTAGGGGGGCGTGGCCCAGCAGGGGGTGGGAGTTGGGGGGCGTGGCCCAGCAGGGGGTAGGAGTCGGGGGGCGTGGCCCGGCAGGGGGTGGGAGTCGGGGGGCGTGGCCCAGCAGGGGGTGGGAGTTGGGGGGCGTGGCCCAGCAGGGGGTAAGTGTCGGGGGGCGTGGCCCGGCAGGGGGTGGGAGTTGGGGGGCGTGGCCCGGCAGGGGGTGGATGTCGGGGGGCGTGGCCCGGCAGGGGGTGGTAGTCGGGGAAGTGGCCCGGCAGGAGGTGGGAGTCGGGGGGCGTGGCCCGGCAGGGGGTGGGTGTCGGGGGACGTGGCCCGGCAGGGGGTGGTAATCGGGGACGTGGCCCGGCAGGGGGTGGGTGTTGGGGGGCGTGGCCCGGCAGGGGGTGGTAATCGGGGGCTTGGCCCGGCAGGGGGTGGGTGTCGGGGGCATGGCCCAGGCTGACCTGTAGCAGTTGTTGTGGAACTTGTTGTAGGATGCCATGGTGATGAGCCCGCCCCAGGCACAGCCCAGCGAGTAGAAGATCTGAGAGGCAGCGTCTCCCCAGACCTGGCAGACACAGAGATGTTACCACTGCCAGAGAGGGCAGCGGCGTCTCGCCCCCACAATGCCATGGGGCAGGCGCCCAGCCCAGCATCACCCTCACATGATAGAGCCAGCGTTGGTAGCCGGAGACGGCCCAGGGCTGGGATGGGGGTGGCTGCAGGTCGGGACTGAGGGAGGCTGGCAGAGCTGAGGGGAGCCCAGGGCTGGGATGGGGGGGGCTGTGGGTAGGGACTGAGGGGCGCTGGCAGAGCTGTGGGGAGCCCAGGGCTGGGATGGGGGGGGCTGCGGGTCGGGATTGAGGGGCGCTGGCAGAGCTGTGGGCCGGGGTAGCCCAGGGCCAGGCTAGCAGGGGACATGGGTTTGGCCTGGGGTCAGGCCCATGTGGGACCCAATGCTGCTGCCTCAAGACTCCTGTGTGGCCAAGACTCTCTCCCTCCCCCCCCCGTCTGCCTGTGGGGCAGGGCGGGGGCCAGGTGACCATACCGGGCCGTAGTGGGGGCCGGGGGCCTGGGCGAGGCATTCCTGGGGTGTTCCCAGCCCGGCCTGAGCACGGGAAGGATCCTGTGCCCCAGGGAGGGGCAGGACCCCCGCCTAGTGGGGACGGACACTGCCCTGGGGGCTGGAAGGGCAGAGCGCCGCCCCAGGCTCAGACCCACCTTGGCATCCAGGATCTTGTCCCACTGGGGCGTCAGGTAGTACATGATCCCGGTGACGGCGCCCTCCAGGGTGATGCCGCGCACGAAGAGGATGGTGAGCACCACGTAGGGGAAGGTGGCAGTGAAATACACCACCTGGACGGACAGACGGACGCCACGCCTCAGCCACGGCCCCCGCCCCCGTCCAGCCCAGCCAGGGAGCAAGGAGGGGGCACCACTTGAATGGCTGCCCCAGGAAGGCGGCTCAGCGAGCCCAGGGCTGGGGGGGGGAGGGGAGCCACATGTGACGAAGGTGGGAGTTCTCGGTAATACCGGGAGGAAGGAGGTTTGGCTCCGTGCCAGCCCCCTCGGCAGAGCTACCCGGGGGGCGCTCGAGACAGAGCTGCCAGGGCTGGAGCCAGCCGCGGGCCCGGCACATGAAGGGAGCCCCACGACTGAGGGGTGACCCCCGCACGGCCACGCAGCCGGCCAGGGGCTCGCAGCCTGGCGAACACAGACGGGGGCGGAGCTCGCGGAGACATGGGGCTCTGACCTGGCACTGAGCGGGGACCCGGCGGCATCGTCTCTCCTGCTAACCCGGCGCTCCCGGTGCCAGGCCGGGTGAATGCCAAACCCAGCCTGTTCGGCCAGGGCTGCCGGGGTCACAGAGCCCTCCAGAGGGTGAGTCTCCTCCAGGCACCTGCACAGAGCTGCACTGCGGAGCGGGGGGCTGGAGCCTGGAGGCGGTGGGGCCACGGGGCTTGCCCTGGAGAAAGGGGGCAGGGTCCCTTGGGGGGCTGGTGCCCTGAGGGCTCCTCCAAGGGCAGGGCTTAAATTCCCATGGAGTATTTCCTGTAGCCCCCCCAGCCCCACCCCTCAGCAGGGCCCAGCGGGTGGGGCTCGAGGCTCTGGGCCCAGCCGCTGGGCTGGGGTGTGTGGGGGAGCTTGGGGCTCCGGGCTTTAGCCACGGGGAGGGGGGTCTCGGGGCTTCAGCCCGGGGGGGGGGAAATGGGCGCTGGGGCTAGTGGCTTCTGCTCCACACCAGCTCCGGCTGGATGGAAGCCCTGCCCAAGGGACAGTGTAAAAGCCGGGGTGTAGCACAGAGCCCGTGGATCCCTGACCAGGCACAGGGAAGAGGAGCCAAGCATGGGGAGGGGAGGGGCCAGGCACAGGGAAGGGAGGAGCTATGGAGCGGGGCGGGGCCAGGCACAGGGAGAGGAGGAGCTATGGAGATGGGCGGGGCCAGGCACAGGGAGGGGAGGAGCTACGGAGAGGGGCGGGGCCAGGCACAGGGAGGGGAGGAGCTACAGAGAGGGGCGGGGCCAGGCACAGGGAGGGGAGGAGCTACGGAGAGTGGCGGGGCCAGGCACGGGAGGGGAGGAGGACCTGAGGGGAGGGGCCAGGCACAGGGAGGGGAGGAGCTACGGAGAGGGGCGGGGCCAGGCACAGGGAGGGGAGGGGGAGGACAGACTCTACTTGCTTTTCCTGATGACTTGACGCCCTTGAAGAGGCAGAGGAAGACGACGACCCAGGAGATGCCCAGGCAGCCCAGCAGGGGGAGCCGCACCTCGCCCAGGTTCCCGATGTCGTCCGAGAGCTTCAGCACGTACCGCCTGCCCCACGGGGACAGCGAGCGTGAGACGCCAGCTGCACCCGTCTGCCAGCCCCGCCTCTGCCCCAGAGACCCTGCTCTGCTCCAGGGCCCCGCCCCTCTGCCTGCAGCTCCACCCCTCTGCTCCAGGGCCCCGCCCCTCTGCCTCGGAGCCCCACCCCTCTGCCTGGAGCTCCACCCCTCTGGTCCAGGGCCCCGCCCCTCTGCCCCGGAGCCTCACCCCTCTGCCTGGAGCTCCACCCCTCTGCTCCAGGGCTCCACCCCTCTGCTCCAGGGCTCCGCCCCTCTGCTCCAGGGCTCCGCCCCTCTGCTCCAGGGCCCCGCCCCTCTGCCTCAGAGCCTCACCCCTCTGCCTGGAGCTCCACCCCTCTGCTCCAGGGCTCCGCCCCTCTGCTCCAGGGCCCCGCCCCTCTGCCTCAGAGCCCCACCCCTCTGCCTGGAGCTCCACCCCTCTGCCCCGGAGCCTCACCCCTCTGCCTGGAGCTCCACCCCTCTGCTCCAGGGCCCTGCTCCTCTGCCCCGGAGCCCCACCCCTCTGCCTGGAGCTCCACCCCTCTGCTCCAGGGCCCCGCCCCTCTGCCTCGGAGCCTCACCCCTCTGCCTGGAGCTCCACCCCTCTGCTCCAGGGCTCCGCCCCTCTGCTCCAGGGCCCCGCCCCTCTGCCCCAGAGCCCCACCCCTCTGCCTGGAGCTCCACCCCTCTGCTCCAGGGCCCCGCCCCTCTGCTCCAGGGCCCCGCCCCTCTGCCTGGAGCTCCACCCCTCTGCTCCAGGGCCCCGCCCCTCTGCTCCAGGGCCCCGCCCCTCTGCTCCAGGGCCCCGCCTCTCTGCCTCAGAGCCCCACCCTTCTGCTCCAGGGCCCCGCCCCTCTGCTCCAGGGCCCCGCCCCTCTGCCCCGGAGCCTCACCCCTCTGCCTGGAGCTCCACCCCTCTGCTCCAGGGCCCCGCCCCTCTGCCCCGGAGCCTCACCCCTCTGCCTGGAGCTCCACCCCTCTGCTCCGAGCCCTGCCTCTCTGCCTCAGAGCCCCACCCCTCTGCCTGGAGCTCCACCCCTCTGCTCCAGGGCCCCGCCCCTCTGCCCCGGAGCCTCACCCCTCTGCCTGGAGCTCCACCCCTCTGCTCCAGGGCTCCGCCCCTCTGCTCCAGGGCCCCGCCCCTCTGCCTGGAGCTCCACCCCTCTGCTCCAGGGCCCCGCCCCTCTGCCCCGGAGCCTCACCCCTCTGCCTGGAGCTCCACCCCTCTGCTCCAGGGCCTCGCCCCTCTGCTCCAGGGCCCCGCCCCTCTGCCCCGGAGCCTCACCCCTCTGCCTGGAGCTCCACCCCTCTGCTCCGAGCCCTGCCTCTCTGCCTCAGAGCCCCACCCCTCTGCCTGGAGCTCCACCCCTCTGCTCCAGGGCCCTGCCCCTCTGCTCCAGGGCCCCGCCTCTCTGCCTCAGAGCCCCACCCCTCTGCTCCAGTGCCCCACCCCTCTGTCCCAAAGCCCCACCCTTCTGCCCCGGAGCCCCACCCAGGACCTCTGCTCTGGCCACAGCAGCCCTGCCCCTCCCCCAGAGCCCTGAGGAGTGCAATCCCCTCTCCCCCAGGCAGTCAGGAGAGCCTGCCCCCCAGGGCCTGGGTGTCCCGTCTGCCTCGGGGCCCCGTGGGGCTGGCACCTCCAGTACTCCTCGCTGGGGCTGGCGCGCTTGAGCGTGTGGTTGAGGAGCTGGGTGAGGTTGAGGGGCGGCGCGGCGGAGCCGTTGGTTGCATCCAGCACCCCGGTGCAGTCGGGCGTGTTCCAGGGGTTGGTGCAGTAGGTCCAGGGCAGCACCCGCGTCATGGAGGAGAAGAAGTAGTAGAAGGCCAGGCAGATCACCACATTGTAGTAGATGCCAATGTACGTGGAGACCACCATCATCCCGTAGCCCACGCCTGGGGGGACAGCAGCACATGAGGGGAGGGGAGGGGCAGGCCTGGGGGGGGGCGAGCGCAACAGGAGTGAGGGCTGGGTGAGTGTGCAAAAAGAGTGGGGTTGTACCAGAGCAAGTGTGTGTGTGTAAGTGTGCAACAAGTGTGTTCACAAAGAAGTGTGTGTGCATACAGGACCAATCACACAAACATGTGTGTGCATGCGCATGTACAAGAGTGTGTCTAAGAGCACGTGTGAACATACAGGTGAGTATGCAATGAGGCTGTTCAGAGATGAGCCTGTTTGTGTACAGCAGGGAATGTGTGAGTGTGTGTGCATGTGAGTGGACAAGCTGGATGTGTTTACAGGGACAAGTGTGTAAGGAAGTGTACACATGAGTGTGCGATAAGAATGTATACAAAGGTGAGTGCACAGGTTGAGTGTACAGGAGCAAGTGTGCCAAGGTGTGTGCAGCCTGTGGGCGTGTTGGTGCATGAGAGGGAATGAGTGCACATGGTGGTGGTGTAGGAAAGCATGGAGGAGCGTGAATGGGTGTGTGCAAACCTGGGCGTGTGCTCCCTAGAGTATTTTTGGGCAGGTGCATGAGCGCGATCAGGGCTGGGCATGAGTGTGCACAGGGTCAGGTGTGAGCGTGCACTGGGGTGGGTGTGAGTGTGCACTGGGGGTGTGAGCATGCACAGGGCTGGGCATGAGTGTGGGCAGGGCCAGGAATGAGTGTGCACTGGTGTGGGCATGAGCATGCGCAGGGCAGGTGTGAACATGTGCTGGGGCAGGCATGAGTGTGTGCGGGGCTGGGCGTGAGCATGTGCTGGGGGCTGTGAAAGTGCACAGGGTGGGTGGGAGCATGCAGAGGGTGGGTGGGAGCGTGCAGAGGTTGGGTGTGAGCGGTCCTAAGCATGCACAGGTTGGGTGTGAGTGTGTGCAGGGCCTGGCATGAGCGTGCACTGTGGGGGTGTGAGTGTGCACCGTGGGGGCGTGAGAATGTGCTGGGCCAGGCATGAGCGTGCGCCATGGGGGCGTGAGTGTGTGCTGGGCGGGTGTGAGCGTGCACTGTGGAGGCATGAGCGTGTGCCGTGGGGGTGTGAGTGTGCGTCGTGGGGGTGTGAGCGTGCGCTGTGAGCGTGCGCCGTGGGGGCGTGAGCGTGCACCGTGAGTGTGCGCCATGGGGGCGTGAGCATGCACCATGAGCGTGTGCCGTGGGGGTGTGAGTGTGCGTCGTGGGGGTGTGAGCGTGCGCCATGAGCGTGCGCCGTGGGGGCGTGAGCATGCGCCGTGAGCGTGCGCCGTGGGGGCGTGAGCGTGCGCTGTGAGTGTGCGCCATGGGGGCGTGAGCGTGCACCATGAGTGTGCACTGTGGAGGCATGAGCCTGCACTGTGGGGGCGTGAGCGTGCGCCATGAGCGTGCACCATGGGGCGTGAGCGTGCGCCGGGTGGGCGTGAGCGTGCGCCGTGGGGGCGTGAGCATGCACCGTGAGCGTGCACCGTGGGGGCGTGAGCATGCATTGTGAGCGTGCGCCGTGGGGGCGTGAGCGTGCGCCGTGGGGGCGTGAGCATGCGCTGGGCCAGGCGTGAGCGTGCACCATGGGGGTGTGAGTGTGTGCCGTGGGGGCATGAACGTGTGCCGGGTGGGCATGAGTGTGCAGCGTGGGGGTGTGAGCGTGCGCCGTGGGGGCGTGAGCGTGCGCCGTGAGCGTGCGCCGCGGGGGCGTGAGCGCCCTCTCACCTTTGAACATGGGGCTGATCCTCCAGACGCCGAGGCAGCCCTGGCTGGCGAACTGCCCGAAGGAGAGCTCCATGAAGAAGAGGGGGATGCCGCAGAAGACCAGCATGATGAAGTAGGGGAACATGAAGGCTCCTGGGGGCGAGGCACAGAGGGTGAGGGCAGAGCTGGGACCCACTGCCGCCCCCTGGCCCTGGGAGCCAGCCCTGCCCTGCAGAGCCAGCCCCCCTGCTGCCTTCTGCCCCCTGCCCGCAGCCCAGCGCCCCCTGCTGCCCCCGCCTGCAGCCCAGCCCCCCTGCTGCCCCCTGCCCACAGCCCAGCGCCCCCTGCTGCCCCCTGCCCGCAGCCCAGCGCCCCCTGCTGCCCCCGCCTGCTCCCCGCAGCCCAGCCCCCCTGCTGCCCGCCCCCGCGCCCCGCAGCCCAGCCCCCCTGCTGCCCCCGCCTGCAGCCCAGCCCCCCTGCTGCCCCCTGCCCGCAGCCCAGCCCCCCTGCTGCCCCCGCCTGCAGCCCAGCCCCCCTGCTGCCCCCTGCCCACAGCCCAGCGCCCCCTGCTGCCCCCTGCCCGCAGCCCAGCGCCCCCTGCTGCCCCCGCCTGCTCCCCGCAGCCCAGCCCCCCTGCTGCCCCCACCTGCTCCCCGCAGCCCAGCCCCCCTGCTGCCCCCGCCTGCTCCCCGCAGCCCAGCGCCCCCTGCTGCCCCCACCTGCTCCCCGCAGCCCAGCCCCCCTACTGCCCCCACCTGCTCCCCGCAGCCCAGCGCCCCCTGCTGCCCCCGCCTGCTCCCCGCAGCCCAGCGCCCCCTGCTGCCCCCGCCTGCTCCCCGCAGCCCAGCCCCCCTGCTGCCCCCACCTGCTCCCCGCAGCCCAGCGCCCCCTGCTGCCCCCGCCTGCTTCCCGCAGCCCAGCGCCCCCTGCTGCCCCCGCCTGCTCCCCGCAGCCCAGCGCCCCCTGCTGCCCACTGCCCGCAGCCCAGCGCCCCCTGCTGCCCCCACCTGCTCCCCGCAGCCCAGCCCCCCTGCTGCCCCCGCCTGCTCCCCGCAGCCCAGCGCCCCCTGCTCGCAGCCCAGCGCCCCCTGCTGCCCCCGCCTGCTCCCCGCAGCCCAGCGCCCCCTGCTGCCCCCTGCCCGCAGCCCAGCGCCCCCTGCTCCCCGCAGCCCAGCGCCCCCTGCTGCCCCCACCTGCTCCCCGCAGCCCAGCGCCCCCTGCTGCCCCCGCCTGCTTCCCGCAGCCCAGCGCCCCCTGCTGCCCCCGCCTGCTCCCCGCAGCCCAGCGCCCCCTGCTGCCCCCTGCCCGCAGCCCAGCGCCCCCTGCTGCCCCCACCTGCTCCCCGCAGCCCAGCCCCCCTGCTGCCCCCGCCTGCTCCCCGCAGCCCAGCGCCCCCCGCTCGCAGCCCAGCGCCCCCTGCTGCCCCCACCTGCTCCCCGCAGCCCATCGCCCCCTGCTGCCCCCGCCTGCTGCCCGCAGCCCAGCGCCCCCTGCTGCCCCCTGCCCGCAGCCCAGCGCCCCCTGCTGCCCCCACCTGTTCCTCGCAGCCCAGCCCCCCTGCTGCCCCCACCTGCTCCCCGCAGCCCAGCCCCCCTGCTGCCCCCTGCCCGCAGCCCAGCGCCCCCTGCTGCCCCCACCTGCTCCCCGCAGCCCAGCGCCCCCTGCTGGCCCCACCTGCTCCCCGCAGCCCAGCCCCCCTGCTGCCCCCGCCTGCTCCCCGCAGCCCAGCGCCCCCTGCTGCCCCCTGCCCGCAGCCCAGCGCCCCCTGCTGCCCCCACCTGCTCCCCGCAGCCCAGCCCCCCTGCTGCCCCCGCCTGCAGCCCAGCCCCCCTGCTGCCCCCTGCCCGCAGCCCAGCGCCCCCTGCTGCTCTCACCTGCTCCCCGCAGCCCAGCGCCCCCTGCTGCCCCCTCCTGCTCCCCGCAGCCCAGCCCCCCTGCTGCCCCCGCCTGCTCCCCGCAGCCCAGCCCCCCTGCTGCCCCCTGCCCGCAGCCCAGCGCCCCCTGCTGCCCCCTGCCCGCAGCCCAGCCCCCCTGCTGGCCCCGCCCGCTCCTGCCGCCAGGCCGCAGTGGGGCACACACCTCCCCCATTGCGGTAGCAGAGGTAGGGGAAGCGCCACACGTTGCCCAGCCCCACGGCGTAGCCCACACTCGTCAGCACAAACTCAATCTGGTTGGTCCAGTTGCCCCGTTTCACATTTTCATCTCGCTTGGTGGCCTCCCCGGGGACGGCGCCGTTCTGCAGAGAGAGGGGGCAAGTGCCATTAGCAATGGGGTGCCCCCACCCCCAGGGCCCTGCCCAGCTGGAAACAGCCCCCCCGTGGGAGAAATTAGGGAGGGGAGATACTGTGTTATGCTGCCAGCTCCCCCCCATGGCTGCTCCAATCCTCCTCCCCAGATGCTGGGGGCTCCCCGCCCTGCAGGGAGGAGGAGGGGGAGGGGAGGGGAGGGGAGGGGGCACCCACCCTGCAGGGAAGGGGAGGGGGAGGTGGCAGTGGCCCCCCAGCTGTGCCCCCCCCCACCCGGCTGCAGGGAAGCGGGAGGCTGCGGCTCATACAAAGCAGGGCTGAGCCGAGGCAGCACAAAGCCGCCTCTGTTCCCACCGCCCCCCCGCCCGGCCTGCGGGGCCCGCTGGGTAGCCGGAGCCTCCGGCTCTGCGAGGCTGGAGCCGCAGGGGGAAGGGATTGACCCCCTGCCCCCCACCACGTCCCCTGGGGGCCAAAGTGACACCCCCACAGGGGAGGGCGCCCAGGGGGTGGGGAAGCTGGCCCTGGGGGGCTGGGGGGGGCAGGACTCCTGGGTTCCCACCCCAACTCGGGGAGCGGGATCTAGGGCGGGGCTGATGTGTCTGGCGCCCCCCAAGTTACACCTCACTTAAAAACCCCTTGATCCAAACTCAGAACTAAACTAGAGACGTGCCTGGGCCACTGGTACTGGGCGATTCCTCCGAATCAGGAGAAATCAGTGGGTTGGAATATTACACCGGCCTTGTGTGTCCGTGTGCCGCACACACAGCCGTGTACACAACTCCCGACTGTGCTAGTGCTTCTCCTGCCGCCCAGGCACATCCCTTCCCCCCGGAGGAGCTCAGGCCCCCTGGCCGAGACCCACTCTCCCCCTCCCTTCTCCGGCCCAGTCGGCAGGGCAGTGGGGCTCAGCCTGGGTGGGGGACAGAGTCACTTTTCTCCTTGCAGGGTCAGCTGGAGCAGGGCTGATGGCTGGGACGCTCTGTGTCCAGCGCTGATTTGGGGAGCAAGGCACTTCTAAGGGAGGTGAAAGTTGGGGTCCGCAAGACAGGCCAGCTCCCTGCCAGGGGAAGGCTGAGACCGGCTGCCATACAGCACGTGTTGGCCTGTGGAACTGGCTGCCACAGGGAGTCGTCGAGGTCACAGACTCAACTCAAAGGGATGAGGTGTGTGTCGGAGTGACAGAGGGCCCAGAGTCATCACAGTTCACAGGGAGGGGCAGATGCCCCTCTCCAGGGCAGGGTCCGGAAGCCGACCCCCGGCTGGGAGGGTCAGGATGGGCCCTGGGTGGGGGATCGTCCCCCATCTGCTGCTGTGGGGTTCCTGCTCCCCCATCCACACATGGTGCTGGGCATTGCCGGCGCTGGGAGAAGGGGCTGTATGGGCCATGGGCGAGCCCAGTGAGCCCTGCGTGCCGATGCTCAGAGCCCACGGGGACAGGGCTGCAGGCACCCGGCCCACACCCCAGCTCCCTGCCGGGAGAGCGGCGGAGTCAGGAGGTCAAGTATCAGAGGGGGAGCCGTGTTAGTCTGGATCTGTAAAAAGCAACAGAGAGTCCTGGGGCACCTCGTAGACGTATTGGAGCACAAGCTTTCGGGGGTGAATCCCCACTTCGTCAGACACACGTCATTCACCCCCGAAAGCTCATGCTCCAATACGTCTGTTAGTCTACGAGGTGCCGCAGGACTCTCTGTCGCCTTTTACAGAGTCAGGAGGGCACCTGGGTTCTAGGTCACCCCAGGACCACCAGAGGGGAGACCAGACCGGCTCCTGGCGGGTGAGAAAATCCTTGGGGAGCGCTAGGCCACCCTTGCGAGCCCCACCCCCCTGGCGAGAGAAGTCCCTGGCACCTCCTGCCCAGTGAACGCACAGCGGAGATTACAGGGGCCTGGGGCTGCTCTCAGTTATGCCCGCCCAGCTTTGCACCCCCCAGCAGGGGCCTGGGCCCTGCCCCACGACAGCGAGTGCTCAGTGCCAGGGCGGGAGCTGGGCGCCCGATGCCAGGTGGGCACTTCCAGCACAGGCAGAACGAGCTCATTCTCTGGGGGCAAGAATGGCGCTTTGTCCCGGGCCCAAGGCCCCTCCTGCGGGGCGGCCGGGCTCGGCTCCGTGTTGGGCGCACAATGCAGCCTCACACCAGAGCCCAACAAAGGAGCGGCTGCGGCTGGCGGCAGCCTGGGGGCCCAGCACCCCTGGCCCTGGGCAGGCAGCTCCCTGTGAGCGAGGGGCACCTGCACCGTGAGCTCGCCCTGGGCCAGGCTGGAGCCGAGCCCCCCGGTGCCCTCACTCATCATGGCTGGACCTGCCCGTGTCCCCTGGCCCAGGCGGAACTGATTCTCCTCCAAGGGCGCCAGGGAGCCCCTCCCCTCCCCTCCCCTCCTCTCCTGGGAGCAGAGCCCCCAGCTCCGGTGAACCCCGTCCTGCTCACTGTCCTGCAAACAGGATCCCCCTCCAGAGACACAGCGCCACCGCGCCCACCTCCTGCTCCCCGCCTGCCCCCGGCTCTGCCCCTGCGGAGCAGCGCCTGCTCTGCGCGGCCCCCAGCCCAGCCACCCCACGGAGCCCAGGTACGGGGAGGGGCCCCTGGCCCTGCCCCAGCTCCCAGGTGGGCCTGGCAGTGACCCCGGGCCAGGCCCCCCCTTGCCTGGCTGGGCAGGGAGACGGCACCCCAGGGCTTTAGGGGACCTGTCTGCATCTCCTTGCCCCAGGGGCACGGGGTGGGGGCTCCAGGCAAGCTCTCGGCCCTGCACTGGGAGCTGGGGGACGCCGGCCGTTCCCCCCGCACCACGGGTGAGCCTCCCGATGGCTAACAGCTGCTGCGAGTGCTCTGCCAATGCAGCCGTCGCTGCGGCTCGGCCTCAGGCGCGTGGGGCGCCGGACCGTGTCATTCCATTAGCGCCCGGAGCAGCCACTTATCCCGCATGGCTCGGCCAAGCCCAGCATCTGCTGAGAGCCGCCCAGCCCCACCAGCGCCGGCCCCCCAGCGGAGCCCCAGCCTGGCCGGGGGGACGGGTGGGATGTCCTACCCACAGAGAGCCAGCGGGGATCCCGGCCCCCCAGCGGAGCCCCAGCCTGGCCAGGGGGACGGGTGGGATGTCCTACCCACAGAGAGCCAGCGGGGATCCCGGCCCCCCAGCGGAGCCCCAGCCTGGCCGGGGGGACGGGTGGGATGTCCTACCCACAGAGAGCCAGCGGGGATCCCGGCCCCCCAGCTCACAGGGCATGCGGGGGGACAGGCGCTTTGGGCCTCTCTTCTCCCAGCCTGCCCCATTCCCAGTGGGTCCCAGTGCCCCATCCAGGGGCCCCAGTCCCTGCCCTGCCACATGCAGCCATGGGGCACGCAGAGCCTTGGCCCTTCCCGCTGCGCACAGGGGCCCAAGGCGGCCCTCCAGCCCCACACACCACTAGGCCGCCAGCCCATGCCTCGCTCTGCCGCTCCCAGAGCCTTCAGTGCTGACCCACGGCGGGTGCCATGCGGGCTCTGTGGGAGCCTGGCCTGGGGGGGCAGGAAGTGACCCCAACCCCCCAGGAGCTCCGCGCCTGCTGGGAAGCTCAAGCCACGAGGCTGGGGGCCCGGCCGGCTGCATGTGACGGAGCCGCACAGCTGCCTGCCCCATTACCGGGCTTACATGCCTGGGTGCCCGGCTGGCGTGGGCACGAGGTGCACAATTGTGCAGGCATCTCAGCTCGGAGCTGTGGGCTCCTGATGGAGCACAGCCCCGGCTCATCTCTCTGCTGGGGGAACAGCTGCCCACGTCTCTCCTGCAGCCCACGCAGTCCCCCTCCATCCCCAGGGCCTGTCTGCTGCCCTGCCCGGGCCCCTCTCGCCCCCGCCGGCAGGGAGCCGGGGGCTGGCACGTGCGGCGAGCGGGTCTCCCTGGGCCTGCCAGGCGGGGCGTGCCGGCCCTGACCCCTGGGCTGGGGGAGGAGGCGCGGGGCGACTGGGGGGGCTGTGCAGCCCACGTGCGCAGGCTAATTGCCTGATTTGCAGAGCAGTGGAAGCAGCGCTAACGAGGCTGGCGGTCGTTCAGCCTAATCAGCAGCCACGTGCCTGGGCCAGGGACTGGGCGCCCAGCCCCCCATGAGCTGAGGCCTGAGGGGTTTGGTTCAGACCCAGGCAATGACCCTGGGGGCAGCTGTGCCATGCGGGCAAAGCAGCCTGTGGGGCCAGACCCAGCGTGCCGGGCCCCTGCCATGAGGCCCTAGCTGCCCCCCCCGCCCTGGCAGACAAGGCCCCCAAGCTCTGCTCCCCGGGGGATGGGCCCAGAGCCCAAGTCCTGGGGGGCATGATGGTGCCACAGCCGTGCCCAGGCAATGAGACGCCGTGGGGCACCAGGGCCCTCATCACACAGTCACAACACAGGCCCCACTGGGGACCCAGCAACCAGCATCACCCGGTGAGGCCAGAGTCACTGCGCCCCGTGCTCCCTGGCACCAGCCCGGCTCGAAGCTGGCTCTGCTCTGGGCCTCGCTCACAGCCAGGCCCCTTGGACTGAGTCCGGCTGACGGCAGGGGGTGCACCCACATGTGCATGTGCACACATGCAGGGACACTCCTGAGCACATGCGCACACACTCACATGTACACACATGCACACACGTGTACACACATGCATACATATGCACACATGTGCACACACTCACATGTACACACATGCACACACGTGTATGCACACACATGCATACATATGCACACATGTGCACACACTCACATGTACACACATGCACACACATGCATACATATGCACACGTGTGCACACCGTCACATGTACACACATGCACACCCACCCACGTGCACACACATGTGCAGGCACACTCACATGCTTACACGCACACACATGCACTGGTGCAGGTACACACACAGGAGCCAGCTCATCTCAGCCCTTCGCCTGCCCTGCCCGTCACCCCAGTCACACCGATGCTGGTGGGGTGAGGCAGTGCCATGCGCCCTCCCGCAGGCCCCGGAGGGAAGGGACTTGCCCGACATCATACATGGGCTGGGCCAGAACCCAGGCGTCCTGGCTCCTTCGCCGAACACCCCTCCCCCTCAGGCTGGCCCAGCAAGCAGCCCGGGAGGGCGGCCAGGCGGGAATCACGGCCCAGTGCGCTCACCGGCCCATCACGGTGCCCGGCTCAAAGGGCAGAAGGGGCCATTGTGATCTGGTCTGACCCGCACATGGCCCAGCCCCTCACCCCCCTCCTGTAACAGACCCCGACCTCTGGCCATGAGGTAAAGACGTCACGGGACAGAGAATCTGCCATTTACCCTCGTTCGAGCCAGCGAGTGCCCTGTGTCCCGTGCTGCAGGGGAAGGCAACCCCCCCGCCCCCGCATGGTCTCTGCCAGTCTGACCCAGGGAAAATCCCTGCCCCACCCCAAACCGGGCGATCAGTTAGACCTTGAGCATGGCAGGACCCCCCAGCCAGGCAGCCGGGAGAGAATTCTCTGCAGCGACTCGAGCCCTCCCCACCTAGTGCCTCATCCCTGCCCGCTGGGGATGGCCCCACAGATGGGGGGTGAGGCAGGGCTGGAGCACACACAGCCCCGGTCTGGCCTCAGGCGCAGCAGGAAACAGCAATCAGCCTTCCTGGCTCGGATCCTGCCACGGCACCTGCTCCCCACACGCCTGCCCTAGGCGGCCCCACCTGGCCGTGCCCCCTCCCCGCCCCCCCCGGGGCTGGAGTCTGGGCAGACGGGGCAATCCGCTAAGGGCTCCAGGCAGCCGTCCCGACTCCCAGCAGCAGGGACTGGCTCAACGTCTGCGGTCATGAGTTCTCCTGGGCCAGAGTCAGCCCTGACCCGACCCCAGTGCGGGTCACTAGGCCAGACTGCCCCGGGGCACAGCCACGTCTCACGCTGGAGTCGCCCCAGGGGCCGCAGGGGGGGGATCGGGATTCCCTCCGGATCCACACCCAGGCACTGGGAGTCCAGCCCTGGCTCTCCCGGCCACCCCAGGACATTACTGGCACCATGCTAAGGACCAGGGAGAGCGCAAACCCTGCACTGCGAGTGACCTACTGCGTGTGCCAGCCCGGGCTCACAACCGGGGTCGTGGGGCAGGGCAGATCCTGGTGCCAGGGCATGGGGCAGATCCCTGGGTGATGGTGCCGAGTGGATCTGGGTGTGATGGCACAGGGTGGATCCCAGTGCGACCAGCGGGAGGGGGGATGGAGGGGTCAGTGTGCCGGGAGTCCGTCCTATCTTCCCAGACTCTTCCCAACACAGGGTGCACCACTCCCCTTCCCCAGTGTGCGTGCACGTGCACACATGCATGCACGCACACACACATACTTGCACACACGCACAGACACACACGTGCACACACGAGTGCACATACACACACGCATGCACACACAAACACACACACACAAGGCGCAGTTCAGCCCCTCGCTCTGCCCATGTGGATTTCTCTAATACCCTGACTGCCGGAAGATCCCCGAACACTCTCAAACCGAACTGCCAGGCTTTCTATGGTGCTTTCCAGCAGCCAGCAGCCAGCCTTGAAATGCAGCCAGCTCTGGGGTGGGACAAGGTAGCTGCAGTTCGCCAGCACCCAGCACCGTGACCTGGGGCAGGAGAGGAAATGGAAACCCCCCTACTCCGGGTACCTGCAGCTGGGAAGTGCCTGGAGCTGGGATTTGCCCCGGGTGGGTGGACGATGTGGCACTGGAGGAAAGGGACACAGGCCGGGAGGGACTGGGCCGTAGGGCCGCTAGGGGCAGAAAGCTCCTTGCAAGCCAGAGAGGTGCCCCCTAGTGCTGTCCTGGTCATTGGGACCAGCACTGCCTGGGGGCCAGCGCCCCCCACTGAGCCCCTGCCCCGCTCCCTGCAGCACAGCGCCCCCTAGTGCCAGCACTGCCTGGGGGCCAGAGCCCCCCACTGAGCCCCTGCCCCGCTCCCTGCAGCACAGCGCCCCCTAGTGCCAGCACTGCCTGGGGGGGGAGAGTGCCCCCCACTGAGCCCCTGCCCCGCTCCCTGCAGCACAGCGCCCCCTAGTGCCAGCACTGCCTGGGGGGGGAGAGTGCCCCCCACTGAGCCCCTGCCCCGCTCCCTGCAGCACAGCGCCCCCTAGTGCCAGCACTGCCTGTGGGGCCAGCGCCCCCCACTGAGCCCCTGCCCCGCTCCCTGCAGCACAGCGCCCCCTAGTGCCAGCACTGCCTGGGGGGCCAGCGCCCCCCACTGAGCCCCTGCCCCGCTCCCTGCAGCACAGCGCCTCCTAGTGCCAGCACTGCCTGGGGGGCCAGCGCCCCCCACTGAGCCCCTGCCCCGCTCCCTGCAGCACAGCGCCCCCTAGTGCCAGCACTGCCTGGGGGGGGAGAGTGCCCCACACTGAGCCCCTGCCCAGCTCCCTGCAGCACAGCGCCCCCGAGTGCCAGCACTGCCTGGGGGGGGAGAGTGCCCCACACTGAGCCCCTGCCCAGCTCCCTGCAGCACAGCACCCCCTAGTGCCAGCACTGCCTATGGGGCCAGCGCCCCCCACTGAGCCCCTGCCCCGCTCCCTGCAGCACAGTGCCCCCTAGTGCCAGCACTGCCTGTGGGGCCAGCGCCCCCCACTGAGCCCCTGCCCCGCTCCCTGCAGCACAGCGCCCCCTAGTGCCAGCACTGCCTGGGGGGGAGAGTGCCCCCCACTGAGCCCCTGCCCCGCTCCCTGCAGCACAGCGCCCCCTAGTGCCAGCACTGCCTGTGGGGCCAGCGCCCCCCACTGAGCCCCTGCCCCGCTCCCTGCAGCACAGCGCCCCCTAGTGCCAGCACTGCCTGTGGGGCCAGCGCCCCCCACTGAGCCCCTGCCCCGCTCCCTGCAGCACAGCGCCCCCTAGTGCCAGCACTGCCTGGGGGGGGAGAGTGCCCCCCACTGAGCCCCTGCCCCGCTCCCTGCAGCACAGCGCCCCCTAGTGCCAGCACTGCCTGGGGGGGCAGAGTGCCCCCCACTGAGCCCCACCCCCTGGGTTTCCCTGGCCATGGTCCTACCCAGCTCGGCAGGCCCCTTCCCCACCCCCCCAGGGCCCGGTGGGTGACTCCTGCCACCCAGCGCACAGTGGGGGCCCCATGAGCTGAGCTGTGGGGGGCTCAGTTCCAGCACCCACATCACAGGCAGACTCCGCAGTGACACCGAGCCCCGCCTGGCGCAGGGAGACTGGCCGGCTCAAGCCCCCGTGGGAAGCCCCCCGCTCGGGGTGGGCACTGGGCCCGCGGGTGCCATGGGGCTGGCCCTGTGCTGACACGGCCCGGCTTCTGAAGCTGAAAAGTACAGTTCTATGGGAACTAGATGCAGATTGGCTCATTAAATAACTAGCATAAAGCCCCACGTATGGAGCTGCCCAACACATGGCTGGGGACCCCTCTGCCAGGGCTGGGGTCCTGGGACCAGCCCCCTGCCCTGCCCTGCCTGCCCCAATGGCTGATTGGCCTCCCGGCTCCCGGCACGGTGACTGGGGCACCCCCTTCCGGTGCCGTCTGCCCAGGCCCCTGCTCTGCCAGCGCATCCCACGCAGGCCTGGCCCCCGCCCCCCGCGCCCATCAGGGTCCCCAGGGCGTTACCCCTGATTCCCACCAGGGTCGCCAGGCCCAGGCTCCGGACCTGCAGCCCCCTCCCTGTGCCGGGGTCGCCCTGAGCCTCGCTGGGGGCACCCGCCGGGCCAGGGACTCGGGCAGCTCAGACCCAGGCGCCCTGGGCACCGAGAACCCCCCACCCCCCAACATCATCCGCCTCTGGCACAAACATCACAGCTGGTTTCCATGGGGCTGGCTGTGAGGTCACAGGCAGAGAGCTGGGGGGGGGCAGTGAGGTATAAATAGATGCTAATTAAATGTTTCTAAATAGCCCTTTCCCAGCCCCTCCCCAGGGGCACCCCCCAGCTTGGCTGGGGGGAGGGGAGCTGCACCAAGGGGGCCCTCCTGGGTGCCAACCCTGCCCCGGGACAGGGAGCCCCAGGTCACCGCAGGCTCCGGGGGAGGGGGGGGGCGGCCTGACAGCCCAGCCACAGGGGAAGGGGGGTCTGTTTGCCCCTCCTCCCATGGCAGCTCCTGGAGCCCACTGGGGGGGCACTGCCTGCCCTGTGCCCATCTGCTCCTCTAGCTTCACAGGGACACGGGCAGCTCCCGCCAGCCTGCGCCTCCTATGGCAGCTCGGGCCCCGGGCTGGCACTGGGCCCATTCCTCCTGCCACCCCTGTGCCACATGAATCCAGCCAGGGAGCCGGCTGGGCTCCACCCCAGCAGCAGGTGCATCAGTCTGTGTCACAGGCAGCCTGAGACGAGCAGATGAACACAGCAAGTGTGTGTGTGTGTAACTCTATGTGTGTAATTGTGTCTGTGTGTAACTGTGTTTGTAATTGTGTGTGTGTAACTGTGCATCTGTGTGTAATCGTGTGTGTAACTATGTGGGTGTAAGTGTGTGTGTGGGGGGGGGGTGGAGCCAGGAGCATTTGGCACTGTGGGCTTCTGGGCTCATGACAAGGAGATGGCTGCAGAGACACAACACATCCTCCTAGCCCAGCCCTGGGCTCCCCCCAGCTCCGCCCGTGCCCCTCACTCCCGACCCGCAGCCCCTGCTAGCCCAGCCCTGGGCTCCCCACACGAGGGCCTGTCTACATGGAGATATCTGAACCGGTGCAAACCCTGGGAGCAGCTGACTCCACCGAGCCATCCACACCCCTCGCCACAGCTCTGCCAGCCCTGGAGATGCAAAGACCCTGCAGCCAGGTCGTGCCATGTCCCAACCACCCGGGCAGTTTGGGGGAAGCTCAGCTTGCCCATCAGGGCCCTGGGCTTCCATCCTCCCCACGTCCCCAGCGAGAAGCTCCCCAGGCACCGCAGCCCCTGCTGTGCCCCTTGGATTGGCCTTAACTTCCTAAGCAGATACACGGCTGTTAAAGGGCTGCTGCGTTCCAGCCCAGAGCTGGCTGCATCTCGGTGATGGGAGAGTGCGGGAGCCCACAGCACTGGGGCCAGGAGGGAGCGAGGTGTGATGGGGGATGGGTGTGATGGGGTGGGTGTGACGGAGAGCTGGGGGTGATGGGGAGGGGGCTGGGGGTGATAGGGATGGATGTGATGGGGTAGGGGGCCTTGGGTGTGATGGGTCAGGGGGCTGGGTGTGATGGAGGCTGGGTGTGATGGGGCAGAGGGCTGGGTGTGATGGGGTGGGTGTGATGGGGAGGGGGCTGGGTGTGATGGGCTGGGTGTGATGGGGAGGGGGCTGGGTGTGGTGGGGCAGGGAGCTGGGTGTGATAGGCTGGGTGTGATGGGGTGGGTGTGACAGGGGAGGGTGCTGGGTGTGATGGGGGTGGGGTCTGGGTGTGATAGGCTGGGTGTGACAGGGGAGGGTGCTGGGTGTGATGGGGTGGGTGTGACAGGGGAAGGGGCTGGTGTGACGGGGAGGGTGCTGGGTGTGATGGGGGTGGGGTCTGGGTGTGATAGGCTGGGTGTGACAGGGGAGGGTGCTGGGTGTGATGGGGTGGGTGTGACAGGGGAGGGGGCTGGTGTGACGGGGAGGGGGCCGTTCAGTGGTTGCCCACACGGCCGTGCCGGGATCTAGTCGGTGCCCTGGTCCGGGGGAGGCGGCTCGACTCGGCGATGCTGGGGAGAGAAGCCGGGGAAGGCGGCTCCCCCCGGCCAGCCCAGGGGCCCACGTGGCCCGGAGCCAGGCCCCAGCTGGACACAGGGGGGTTGGCTCTCGGCTTGGGGAGCGCTGGTGCCCCAGGAAGCCAGCCGGGGGGCTGTGCCATTCTGCACCCCTGTGCCCTGAGACGCCCCCCAGAGCCGGGGCAGGGCTGAGCGGCTCATCCGCACACGCCACCCCCCGACCCGGCCCTTGCTGCCAGCCGGGCAGGGGCGATGCCATTCCTCAGCCTGGCGCTGGGCAGCTCCCCTCACCTGGGGCCCGTCCCCCCACCCGGCTCCCCACTGACCTGCTCAGCGGGGCAGGGAGGGGCCTGGCCGCCGGCGCCCGCCATCCTGGGGGAGACTCTCGGAGCCGCTATTCTGCAGCTTCATTCACACCCCTGGGCTCAGCGCGGCCAAAGGGCGAGCGGCCCGGCCCCTCCCCCGCGCGCTGCTCGCTCGCTCGCTCGCTTGGGGACTTGGCATTACTTTCGGCTCAGCTCCTCCGGCGCGGCCCCCCCGGCTCGGCTCTCTCGCTAGCAGAACAGCTCGCCCCCCAGCAAGGGGGCTGGCAGTGCCCAGGGCTCCCCCGCCCCCCAGCCCCCGCTGGCACAAGCCCCTGGCTCCGGGCCATGGCACACCCAGCAGCCGTCCCCCGACGCAGCCGCTCTCTGGCCGGGGCAGTGAGGGTCGCCGGGGTGGCGGCCCGAGCTCAGGACAAGGCTCCAGCACCCATGGGGGCTGCACCCCAGGGACTGTGAGATGGGGGGGAGCGTCACAAGCTCCAAGCGCCAGGTGGGTGCAGGCTACGCAGCTTGATGTGACTCTCCCCCACCAGACCCCACGCAGCACGCGGGAGCCAGACAGCTCCCTGGCCCCCCCGATCCTGCTCTCCGGTGCCCTCACAGGGGTCAGATCCGGATCAGGCCCCACCACTCCTATCACCAGTGTCTCCAGCCTGTCACCTGGTCAAGAGCACTCCCGAAGAGCGAGGCCACCGACCCCTTGCAGCTCCCCCCACCGTGCCTCAGTTTCCCCATTTCCCCTACCCCCTGGGGAGAAGGCTGTACTGGTCCCTGCTGGTGACAGACTTCGGGGAGGGTGTGACGGAGAAGGGAGAATTAACCTGGGAATGTTGTGGGGGAGTTTTACTAGTTTACTGTCTGCGTTGATCCCAGATGAGGATGGGAAATAAGGAGGTGACTTCACTGAGGGATGACACTTGGCGGCTGCCCTGCGTAACCTGAGCCCGGGAGGGGGTTGGGGCCAGGTGACACCTTCTGTCCCGGAAACTGGACAAAGGCTGGAGGGGCCAGGGGGGTGGGGAGGCTGCTGGACGGAGTTTCAGTTTGGAGCTGGCTGGGGGGTCGGGGAGGCCCAGAGCCTGGGTCTGGGCTCTCCACCCCCTAAGATGGACCTGACTGAGGGGTCCTGTTCTCTGTACCTACAAGCTCTGTTTTGAATTGTTCCTGTCGTCTAATAAACCGTCTGTGTTACTGGCTGCCTGAGAGTCCCGGTGAATCGCAGGAAGTGGGGGGTGCAGGGCCCTGACACCCCCCCCACTCTGTGACACAAGGACAGACAGACTTAGGGACAGGGACAGAGAGGGCTCCTTGGGATCAGGATTGAGGGGCCCCAGCAGAGCTGGGGGGCAGGTCTAGGGCAGCAGGGGGCTGTGGGTCGGGACTGAGGGGCCCAGCAGAGCTGGGGGGCAGGTCTAGGGCAGCAGGGGGCTGTGGGTCGGGACTGAGGGGCCCAGCAGAGCTGGGGGGCAGGACTAGGGCAGCAGGGGGCTGTGGGTCAGGACTGAGGGGCCCAGCAGAGCTGGGGGGCAGGACTAGGGCAGCAGGGGGCTGTGGGTCAGGACTGAGGGGCCCAGCAGAGCTGGGGGGCAGGACTAGGGCAGCAGGGGGCTGTGGGTCGGGAGTGAGGGGCCCAGCAGAGCTGGGGGGCAGGTCTAGGGCAGCACGGGGCTGTGGGTCGGGAGTGAGGGGCCCAGCAGAGCTGGGGGGCAGGTCTAGGGCAGCAGGGGGCTGTGGGTCAGGACTGAGGGGCCCAGCAGAGCTGGGGGGCTGGACTAGGGCAGCAGGGGGCTGTGGGTCGGGAGTGAGGGGCCCAGCAGAGCTGGGGGGCAGGACTAGGGCAGCAGGGGGCTGTGGGTCGGGACTGAGGGGCCCAGCAGAGCTGGGGGGCAGGACTAGGGCAGCAGGGGGCTGTGGGTCGGGAGTGCGGGGCCCAGCAGAGCTGGGGGGCAGGTCTAGGGCAGCAGGGGGCTGTGGGTCGGGAGTGAGGGGCCCAGCAGAGCTGGGGGGCAGGTCTAGGGCAGCAGGGGGCTGTGGGTCGGGAGTGAGGGGCCCAGCAGAGCTGGGGGGCAGGTCTAGGGCAGCAGGGGGCTGTGGGTCGGGACTGAGGGGCCCAGCAGAGCTGGGGGGCAGGTCTAGGGCAGCAGGGGGCTGTGGGTCGGGAGTGAGGGGCCCAGCAGAGCTGGGGGGCAGGTCTAGGGCAGCAGGGGGCTGTGGGTCGGGAGTGAGGGGCCCAGCAGAGCTGGGGGGCAGGACTAGGGCAGCAGGGGGCTGTGGGTCGGGAGTGAGGGGCCCAGCAGAGCTGGGGGGCAGGACTAGGGCAGCAGGGGGCAGTGGGTCGGGAGTGAGGGGCCCAGCAGAGCTGGGGGGCAGGACTAGTGCAGCAGGGGGCTGTGGGTCAGGACTGAGGGGCCCAGCAGAGCTGGGGGGCAGGTCAGGTCTAGGGCAGCAGGGGGCTGTGGGTCGGGACTGAGGGGCCCAGCAGAGCTGGGGGGCAGGACTAGGGCAGCAGGGGGCTGTGGGTCGGGAGTGAGGGATCCCAGCTGGGGGCAGGGGGAGCTTGACTTGCCATCTCTCTCCCAGCCCCCCAGGATCGTGGCCTGGCCCCGAGGGACTCAGCCCAGGGTCGCCCCCTGCTGGCAGCTCTGGCCTCAGCGTTCCGGGGCCCTTTGCTAAATAGCCGTGAGGCGCAGGGGCCCGGCGGCCCGTTGGGCTCCCCCAGGACGGCACCGGGGCAGCTCGGCTTCAGGAGGGGCTGGCGGGTCGGGGGCTGCGGCTCATGGGGATTCAGCTTGCAAGGGCCAGAGCTGCTTCTGCCCCGAGACCCCCCCGAGACCTGCCCACCCAGCTGGGCTCTGCTCCAGGGCACTGGTCTGACAGCAGGGCAGTGGCAGGCTGGGCGCCCGCTCCCCTGAGACCAGAGCTGTCAGCAGGGGAGCCCCCCTTCCCGGCTGGGCAGCCAGCGTAGTTTGGCCTTAATGAAGCCTCATTAGCGGGACCCAGCTGCTCACAGCCCCTCCCCACTGCATTGGCAGAGCTCCCTCCCCCCCCCCCAGCCCCTGCCTGGGCCCACAGCATCTACCTGGGGCTGTGCAGTGCAGGGTGCTGGGGGCTGCTGGCCACCCCACCTGTGGGGACCCCTGTCTCCAAGCTGGCATCCAGCTCCCTCTCCCCCCAAGAAAGATGGACCTGACCAGTGCCCCCCCCACCCTGCCACAGGAATCCGGGGACCCCAGGAGAGAGGGGCAGGCTGGGACCTTGCTGGAGACCTGCCCCCCTGCCCCCCAGTTCTCAGGGCCTGGCCCTGCCGGCCCCACCCTGCCGGGAACAGTCCCACAGCTCACCCCATTCCCCCAGCTGAGCTGGCCACCCACTGCCTAGCTTTGCCTCCCCGGAGCCGCTGGCCACAGGCGGGGGCTCGCTCAGTGCTGTGAGGAGCCCAAAGCCAGGAAAGAGCCTCGCTCTCCCTATGGGGTCACTGCTCCTGGCACCCCACCCCCCTGCCCCATCTCCACCCCGCTCCCCCCTGCTCCCCGGCACACAGCACCAGCCTAGGGAACTCCCTGCCACAGGCATGCGAGGGCGACGGTGGGGAATGGAGAATTAGCTTAGACCCAAGACATCAGAGCTCGGCGCCAGGGCTGCAGGCACTGGGCTATTTCACCTGCCACTGCCGAGCCTGAGCCTCCTCCCTCACCCCCCCCCCCCCGCCGGCCCTCTCGCATGGGGGCTTCTGGCCCAGCCTGTCCCTGGGGCACTGCCAACGCCCCCCAGTGCTGAGGCTGACACCGCTCAGGTCGCCCTGGCCTGGCTCCATGGGGCAGCCCCTGGCTCGGGGCCCCGTGTCCGTGTCCCGGCCCAGCCAGCTCCACACCGTGTGCAGATTCCTGCTGCTATTTAAATCCCCTGCCCTCGCCTGCCCCGGCCTTGGCCCACCTGTTCCAGGGCGTCTGCCTGGCAGTGCTGCTGGGAGCCGGAGCTGGGGGCAGGGGCAGGAGCACACCCCAGGGTGACGGCTGGTGTTGGGCCTGTGGGCGTGGCGCAGACCGGGGAAGGGGGGGCTGCCAACTACGGGGGGGGGCAGGCGGTGAGCAGCTAGAGCGAGTCCGTGACACCCCCCAACGTGCGCATGCGCACCGGGCACGTATGCAAATCCGGTGACTTGGGGACTGAGCCCCCCAGCCTGTGGGGCATGGGGTGCAACGCCCCCCGAGGCTGAAGGGACTCTGGGCTCCTGGGCACACAGGGGCTGCCAGGTGGGCTCAGCCCTGAGGCTCCTCCAGACTCGTGTCCCAGTAGTGCTGGTGCCCGGCGTTGAGGAGGCGGCATGGTGGGAGGAGCATGGGGTGGCGGGAGGAGACGTGGCACAAGCATGAGGTGGCAGGAGGAGGTGTGACAGAAGGAGGCGTGGCAGGAGCATGGGGTGGCGGGAGGAGGCGTAGTGGGAGGAGGCGTGGCAGGAGCATGGGGTGGCAGGAGGAGGTGTGACAGAAGGAGGCGTGGCAGGGGCATGGGGTGGCAGGAGAAGACGTGGCAGGAGGAGACGTGGCACAGAGGGATGCTGGGCATGGCACTCAGCACAACTGCCTCTGAGCCCCCAGGGGGTGAGCCGCTCCCCACCCCATTAATGAAGACGTGGCTCATTAGCCCAGAAAGCTGGTTCCAAGCCTGCCCCTCTGGGAACCAGCCTCCCTGGTGAGGGAGCAGCCGCTGTGTGCCCATCTGCCCGGGCACTTACATTGGCATCCATCAGTGCGGGGAGAGGAGCAGCAGGTGGGACTGTAGGGCAAAGTGGGCTAGAGAGAGACTGGGACAGGGGCGACTTCGCCTCCAGCCCCCTGCAAGAGTGGGCAGCCTGCACCCAGTGCCCACAGGCAGCCAGCATCCAGGGGGCACAGGGCTGTGGCCTGGCTCGGCCCAGCTCGCTGGTCGCATTCCTTTAACGTCTCCTCCCCCTGCAGGTGGGCGCCGGGGCAGAGACTGGGGGGCGCTGTCCCCCCCAAACTGGATACGTTGCAGAGGTGATGCTTGGGGGCACCCAGATTTCTCCCGTCTATTTGGCACGTTCTGGGGGGCGAGCGGTGACGCCAGGCGCTCTCTGTGTCCAGGCCAGTTTCCCCACATGCAGCTCCTCAGCCTCCCAGCACGGCTCCAGCTGAGGCCGTTTCAGTTTTACTAGCCTATAAAATAAGGGACTTGCCCCAGAACCCCGGGTGTGGCTGGCGGCCACGTGCTGCTCGGCCCCGGTAGCCTCGGGCTGCAGTGCTGCGTTGGCTGCGACGGAACGAGCCAGGCAGGTAACACGGGAGGGGAACGTGCAGAGGCAGATGGCGAGGGGCAGGCGTTAGCAGGGACTGGCTTGGCACGGGCAGCCCAGGAGCCGGGGTCACTGCTCGGGTCAGGCTGGTTTCTACGCTAGTGTTGAGCTGTAAGTGGCCACTGCTAAACATGGCGAATAATTAAGTTACAACAAGAAATGAGGGCAATTAAATAAGGAATAAGGTGGTGATGTCACGTGCCCGGTAGTGTAAGTGCCACTGGCCGTTGGTAAATCAGAGCTAGGCCGAGACCTGTTACCAAACTGCCCCTGGCCAGGGCGGGAGAGAGCTGAGCAGGGGTGGCTGGGGGCTCGTGCTGCCAGGGCAGTGGGAGGAGACAAAGGGGCTGGAGGGGTGCGGTGGGGGCGGGATGAGCAGGGCAGAGAGGGGTGGGGGCTGCAGGAAGGGCAGCCTGAGGGCCCTGACCTTGGCACACGGGGCAGCGAGGGGCTGGCGCTGGGGTGCCGGGTGAGGAAGATCTGGGCCGGTCACTGGTGCCCAACGCACACTGAGGACACACGGGGGTCACCGGCTTAGGGGCCGGCGCACACGTCCAGCCCCGCCCGGGGGCAGTGCAGCTGACGGGTCCCAGGGCTGGGGGGCAGGGGCACGCGGGAAGGCCTGTGGGGAACGGAGGCTCCAGCACTGCCCAGAGAGGAGCTGCCCGGTGCCCAGGGCAGACCGAGGATGCACCCGGGCACTGCTCCCCCCACCCCCCGGGGGCTCAGAGCGTCTCTCGAGGCTCTCGCCCCTCACCCTGGTGCCTGCGGGCAGCCTGCTGGGTTTGCAGGGCCCCTTGCAGAGGCAGGTACCACCCCGCACGGTCGGGCGCGGGCTTCCCCAGCGAGCTGCAGCCCCGCCCGCCCCAGGGGCCCGTGTGGAACAGGAGCCCGCGCCGGCTGTTTCGTCTCTTCTCCTGACATCATCAGGCCCCACTTACGACATCACACTTGTCTCCATGGCAACGCCTGGCGAGGTCACTGCCCATCAGCCCGGCCATCTGGCTCCCAGGCGGGCTCCGCTCAGCGGTTTGGGGAGCCGGGGCTCCCCTCCAGCCCTTCACCCAGCTCCTCCCGTCACCGGCTGCCCGCGCCCTGGCCTGCCCACGCGGGGGGCTGCCTGCCCACCCAGTGCCTGCCTAGTGGAGGGGTCGCGCCGGGGTCCCTCTCTTCCCCGTGACACATCCCTGCCCCGGCCGCCTGGCGCCGACGTGCCCCCCCGCTTAGCTCGCAGCACCCCAGCTGTTCCCGGGCAGGCAGGAGGCAGCCAAACTCCCTTTCGGGAGAATGCGTCCAAGGTGCCCAGCGAGGCGTGAATGACAGACCGTGGCGGGGGGCTGGGCTTTCTGGAGACCATCTGGGGTCCGGGGAGTGGGCGGAGGGGGCCGCACGATCACACGTCAGCAGCACACATGTATGGGCACGGCCAGCTCTGGGCTGTCACTCGCAGGGACACGTGGGTGCCAGCTCTCCAGGCAGCACGGGCCTCCGGGTCAGCCCCGGCCCACCCCCCACTCGCCAGCTCTGGCAAAGCCAGGGAGAAGCCAGCAGCGCATGGCCGGAGGGCGAGGAATGGCCAGGGGACGGGGAGGTGGGTGACCCAAAATGCTAATTGTGAAGCCGTCACCACCTGCATCCAAGCTGCGGCGCTGGCACGGGGCACCCCTCTGCAACGCCCACACCCCTCCCGTGCTCACTCCCTCCCGTGCTCCCGTCAGACGCCCCGAGGAAACGCCAACAGCCATGGCGCAGCGATCCGTGCTCAGCCCGGGCACGTCCCCCGCTTGCCCCCGCGCTCGGTGTGGCTGGGTCACACAGCGTCAGTGCTTGTTCTGACCCCAAACCACAGACCGGGGGGGGACAACAGTCCTCACTACCTAGACCCTAGAAATCAGTGGGGTGGCCTCAGCTGGACGCCACCTGCAGCACCGGCCACCCCACCCCATCAGAGGCTAGAGCGGGTCAGAGATGAGCGACGGGAACAAGCAGGAACACGACTGGGACGGCGCCCTCAGAGAGGAGACGGCATCAAAGCCTGTAAAATACCGACTGGGCCAGAGACAGGGTCTGGGCCCAGCTGTTCCCCTGGCTCCCAGCTACGGCGCCTCCTTTCCAGGGGGCACTGATTGTCACCCACAGGTTGGGCCCCTCCAGCCCAGGAAGGTGCGATCCTGCTCAGATAATCCAGGCTCTTTGTGTAAACAGGGAACTAATCCACGTGTAAAGGCCAGGCTGTCTCAGCGTAAGGCAATGGCGTGGAAGACACACGCGTGTGTGAGTGTGCGCGCAGAGCACAGCCCAGGAAATACACCACGGCCTTCACCGGCTTTTGCTTTCAGAACTCATGTTCTCACTCGCTGCTTTCTTTTGCCTCCCAGCCCCTAAGATGGATGCTGATATTTACCCACAAACCTAAAGAGTTACTTTTTTGTGCTGATTTTCACCCAGTTTTTATCATAAACCCTGATCCATCCCCGGGAAGCTTTAAACAAAACACGAATGGGAAACGAAGGGCTTTGCTCCCAGGACAAGACCCAGAGGCCATTTAATTCAATGGAAAGAGGGGAGCTCAGAGGCAATCACAATCAGCCGGTGGAACTCACTGCCACAGGAAGTTGAGGCCAAGACCTCTGTGAGGTTCCAAGAGCGACTGGATGTTTGCACGGGTAACAAGACTCTCCAGAGACATTGATAAAGATGCAGGCGGGGAGAGTGAAAACACTGTCAGAAACCAGAACGAGAACTCCCCTGGGACGGGTCAGCCCCCCTCTGCTCTGGCAGCTGGGCTGGCGGAGAGGCGGGGGCTGAGTGTGCCTGGTGATTGCTGTGTGTGCGGGCCAAGGCTGGGGCCGCATGCACAGACTGCTGCTTGCCTGCCCCGACCGTGGGCGCCTCCCCCCGAAGGGCTCTCCCGGTCAGGCTCCTGTCATGCCACCCCTGGGTGCACCAGTGAGCCCCAGGGTGAGTGCAGAGTGGGGGCCTGGGGAGGGCACCGCTGCTGTGCAGAGGCGGTGCCAGGCACAGCCAGCCCTGGGCCGACTTTTCCATTCAACTGGCGTGGACTCCATTTTCCCAGGGCACTCAGGCAGAAAATCCCCCGGTGGCCCCCCCATGCAGCCCCTTGTTATTCTGGGCAACACGCTCTGGCCAAGTGTGGTTTGCGCTGCGCTGCAGCCGGGCAGGGGGTGGGTTGTTTGGGATGCGCCTGCCCCTTAGTCCTTAACTCCCCCTGGGCTTTGCCAGGGGCGCCCGCACCCAGGTGGCACCGGTGCCCGAGCCAGGACTCAGAGTCGGATGGAGCACAAACGCCTCCTCCTGCCCCTTCCAGCCAGCGACCCCTCCTTCCCCTGCCCCCCCCAGCCCTTCCCGGCAGCTGCCCAGGAGTCCGGCGCCGCTGGCAGGGCCGGACAACAAACAAAGCCTACGGTTACAAGGACAAAACAGAACGTCCTTACCCATCAGCCCCCCGCCCTGGCCCCATCGGCTGGGGCGACCCCCCAGCGCAGGTGGGGGCTGCTCCCCGGGAACCCATTGCAGCCCCTCTGGGGGAGCGGGGACCAGACCCGGGAGAGCTTCGGATAGGAGCGGGGAGCTGTGCCAATGCCCCGACGTGCTCAGGACCTTCCCTGGAGACCCCTTAGCACCCCCTAGCGCCCCCAGGCCAGAGCTCCCTGCAGCACTGGGGTGGGCACTGCCCCGATGAGACAGCAGCCCTCTCCCCCGCCCCACCAGCTGGTCTATCCGGGCCAGGAGTGCGGCCCAAGGAGCTGCCTCCCGCAGTGGGGTACCAGCCCCCGGGCCTGCGCTGCCCGGCCTCTCGCTGGGCACAGGGGCAGCAGGCTGCTGTCCTCAGCCCCCTCTACGGCCCCCGCCCCCAAGAGCCAACGGGATTCAAGGCTGGGCACGGGCCCTGCCTCCTCCCACCCTGGCATCAGCACAGACACGCTGGGGAGTGGCTCCCCGGCCCCACCCCTCCAGTGCCGCAGGGGGCAGAGGATCGGGCCCATCCTCCTTGCCTCCCTCTCTGGGCTGGGGGCGAGCTTGCCCCCTGTGACGTTATTGATATAAACTGGGACCATATAGAACATGGTTTGCAACCAAGGTCCTGTAGTGGCACCAAATCTTATGTAAAGGGGGTCATATAAGGTGTGTAAGACCAGGTTATGGGTTGCTGGTTATGATTGTGCTGTCTGGGTGCATGTGTCATTTTGTAGTTGAAGTTATGAGTATTGGCTCTATACTGTCTGTATTTCAAATCTGTGCTGTGCTTCTGGGTGACACCCCAGACAAGTTGGTGTTATTGCTTGATGGCCCATTAAGGACCATCAGCTACACAACTGACCCACTGAGAGGAGGCAGATACGCCTCGTAACTCAGCAAAGTATGCAGGGACTTGCCCATGTGACTCCAGACTCCATTTTGCTGTAATTTTCCACAGTAAGAACAAAGAGGTGTTCTTATACCTGGGAAAAGCCTATAAAAGGCTGATGCCTCATCTCCGTCTGGTCTTCAATCCTGCTTCTTACCTCTGGAGGGACTTTGCTACAAACTGAAGCTCTGCACAAAGGACTGAATGACCCATCCCAGCTGGGGATGTTCCAGAAACTTAATTTGAACCTGCAGTTTATTCTATCACTGCTACATGCCTGAACCATAAACTTTGCCATTACTGTATGTAATTGATTCCATTTAATCACTTCTAGCTCTCATCTCTACCTTTTTCCCTTTATGAATAAACCTTTAGATTTTAGATTCTAAAGGATTGGCAACAGTGTGATTTGTGGGTAAGATCTGATGTGTATATTGACCTGGGTCTGGGGCTTGATTCTTTGGGATCGAGAGAACCGTTTTCTTTTACTGGGGTGTTGGTTTTCATAACCAGTCATCCCCAGGACGAGTGCACTGGTGGTGATACTGGGAGACTGGAGTGTCTAAGGAAATTGCTTGTGTGACTTGTGGTTAGCCAGTGGGGTGAGACCGAAGTCCTTTTTGTCTGGCTGGTTTGGGTTGCCTTAGAGGTGGAAAAACCCCAGCCTAGGGCTGTGACTGCCCAGCTCTGAGCAAGTGGTCCTGAATTGGCACCTCAGTTGGGTCCCGCCAGAATCGCCTCGTCACAGCCCCAGAGAGCTGAACACCCCCCCACACACACGCAGGGCTGGGGGGAGGAGTCTGGCTATGAAAGCTCCTGGGGCTGGACTGGGATTTGCGCACTTCACCCCTGCTCTGCCGGAGCCCCTCAACCCCGACCCACAGCCCCTGGCTCTCCTTGGTGCCACGTGGGGCAGAGACACGGCGCTGGGGGAGCTCGGCACCATGCAGCGCAGGCACCACATGGGGCAGAGACGCGGCGCTGGGGGAGACGGGCACCATGCAGCGCAGGCACCAAGTGGGGCAGAGACAGAGACGCGGCGCTGGGGGAGCCGGGCACCATGCAGCGCAGGGCAGCGCAGGCACCACGTGGGGCAGAGACGCGGCGCTGGGGGAGACGGGCAGGGCAGAGACGTGGCACTGAGGGGGGAGCCGGGCACGGTGCGGTCTGGGGGGGTCGGGCACTGCGTGGGGCAGAGACGTGGCACTGGGGAGCTGGGCACCGGGCAGGGCAGAGACGTGGCGCTGGGGGAGACGGGCAGCGCAGAGACGCGGCGCTGGGGCAGCCAGGGTCAGTGCAGCACTGGGGGGGGGGGGGGGACCAGGCACCGCATGGGGCAGGGACACGGCCCTGGTGCAGGCAGTGCAATGGGGTGCGCAGTTAATGCCCCACGGAGGCATGGGGCAGCCCCCCCACCCAGGGCTCTGGAGGCCATGAGCTGGGAGGCGGGGGCCAGTGTGACCGGCCCCGGGCAGGCAGCTCCCCACACCGCAGCAGCTCCTGGAAAAGCCTCCCACCCCCAGAGCTGCAGCCCAGCATGGCCAGACACCCCAGTCTGGCACGGACCCCTGCCAGGGTCAGAGGCTGCCACGGTGCGCGCTGGGCCCTGCCTGCAGCCCCAGCCCCGGGCGGGGGGTGGGGACGCACCTGCTGGCAGGATTAGGGGGCAGGGCTGGGGCACGGCTGCAGCCGGGTTTACGTTGCTATTTCTATGGCCTTGGAGGCTATCCAAGGGGATTAGCTCCCTTCCTTATGGCCCCGAGAGCTCAGCAGCCACGGCCTGCGGCCGGGCACCACAGGGAGCCCCCACTCCCCGGGCACTGCTGGGAGCTGAGCTGGGAGCAGTCGCCGGCGGGGGGCCCTGACCTACCCCATCCCAAACAGGGGTGTGGGCTGCCACCCCTCAGCCCTGACAGCTCCCGCCCTGCCCCACCCCCCGGGCTTGCCCCCCATGGGCTCCAGGTCCCAAGCCCAAGGCAGGGAAGGATGGGGGCTGGGTGGGGAGCCCAGGGCTGGGATAGAGGGGGGGGTGGGGCAGGATTGAGGGGCATCAGCAGAGCTGGGGGGAGCCAGCCAGGTGACTTCCAGTCCCCGCCCCCTCCCACAGGCTGCCTTCCTGAACTGAGCTGGGCCTGGGCATTTTCCAGGAAGCTGTTAAAGATTCACCCAGAGCGGATCTGGGACCTCACGCGTGCCTGGCTCCCTGCCACGGCACAGGTGTCAGTGCCGCCCCCCCCCCCACGTGTCGGTGCGAGGGCTCCCCCTGCACAGGTGTCCGTGCCAGCCCCCCCCCCGCACACTCAGGTGTCCGTGCTGGGCTCCCCCAAGCTCAGGGAAGTGCAAAGCAGTGGCCAGGGTGCTGGGAGGGAGCCGTGCCAGGGCAAAAAGGAGCAGGGAAGCGCGTGAGCACACAGGGGGCAGCACAGGGCAGCGTGTGAGTGCACGGGGGCAGCGCGTGAGTGCACGGGGGCAGCGCGTGAGTGCACGGGGGCAGCGCGTGAGTGCACGGGCACATGAGCACGACCAGCTGTGAGCACGAGGGTAGCCTGTGTCCCACTGCCCGGGGCTCCTGTGCTGGGAGGTTGGAGGGGGGCGGCGCCTGGAGAGGCCAGCAAGCATCAGAGCCTGGTGAACTGTGGGCAAGGGCCTGGGGGTGGGCACAGGCGGGCAGGGCGTGTGCATCGGGGGCTCCTATACTGCATTAAAGGCCCTGCCCCGTGGCACTGCCCACGTGAGGCCAAGTGCCAGTTGACAGGGGCACTGGACACCTGTGCTTCCAGCACATCCCCCGCCCCAAACTCGGCCCCCCAGCGAGCCAGGAGCTGAACCCAGGCCCACGGCAGCTGCCCCTGCCAAATGAGCCACTGGCGTGCGTGCGAGAGCGGGTGTGCAGCCTCTGGGCCCCTCCACCTCAAAGCAACAGCAATGGCCATGGGGTTGCTGGCTCCTCCGCCGGCCCAGGGGAGATCTCGGCTTGAGGGTGGGGTGTTCAGCTGGGCGTGAGCTGGTCATCCAGGGGCAGGCTGCTAAAAGTGGCAGGGCTCTGGGGCCCTGCGCCCCGGCCGGATCTGCTCCTCCCAAAGCCACCGGGGAAACAGCCTGGCCCCGCAATCGCCAGGCACGTCCCGCCCTGGCCCAACTGCCGCAGACCCAGCAGGAGCAGCTGCGGCGTACTCCACCCCCAGAAGGTCTCCTGGTCTCTGAGCGCGAGAGGTTGGCTTTGTCCCTGACTACGGACTGCTTCGCACAAGCCACGCTAATACCAAATACTCCAGTAGCCACCTGAACAGCCCAGCTCTCGCTGGGCCCCAGAGACGCCCTGTGCGGGGAGTCCCGCCGGCTAATCACACCCTGCCTGGTGTGAGGCTGGAATCCCCCCTCCCCATTTCACTGCATGCCCCATCCCCGAGGGACGCAGAGAAGTGGCCCCATGTGCTGGAGCGACCTGCCCCGGGAGCCAAGCCCGGACCCGGCGCGAGCGCCCTTCCCCCACAGCTCGCACAAACACCTGTGAACGGGGGTGTGCAGAGCGCACGTGTGTGTGCACAGCCGAGGGGCAGGATCGTGTGTGCGTAGCTGCACTACACACACTCGCTGGCACACACCACTCCCTCTCCACCAGCTCTCATGCTTCCCAGGGAAGTCCTGGCTCTGGTCCCTTTGGCTGGGGCACAGGGCTATTTTGGGAGGCCCGCGGGAGCGGGAGGGACCAGCCGCCGATTCATCCCGGCATCTTTATTCCCATCTGCTGGGGAAATAAAACTACAGCCAAGCCCAGGTGCAGGGAGGGGCCGGGCTGCCTGTATCTGCCGGGACCTCGCGTACCTGCCGGGACCTGCAACTTCCCCAGAACCCAGCGCTGCTGCTTGGGGTACCGGTGACATTATCCCCGGTTGCCAGGGAAACAAGAGGGCTGGGCAGGTGAGGGCGGGCGAGGCAGATGTCAGGCTCTGGGCCGAGCCCAGGCTCAGTCACCGACAGGGGGAGGGGGGCTAGATTCCCCGGGCGCTGCTCCCTGAGCTGCAGGAGACTCTCCCCCACTGGGAGCAGTACGGGGCCCTGAGACGCTGCAGAGCATCCAGCAGGGGCCATGGCACGCGTGGGTCAGGTCGCCAGCTGGGCGCAGCCTGCACACTCTGCTTGGCCCAGAGCCGTGGGGGCCACAGCGCCCCAAGAGCCCCCTGCTCAGGGGCCCGCTGGGAGCAAGTGACGGGGGAGGGAGCAGGGCCAGCAGCTCCCAGAGGAGGCTGAGATGGGGGAGGCTCTGGGGCAGGCAGTTTGGGGCAGAGGGAGTGCCAGAGAGATGGGGAGCAGGACACGGGCACAGGCTGCACTGGCATGGGGGGCAGGGCAGGGCAGGACCTGGGGATCAGACCTGCAGTCACCCATCACTCAGAGCAGCCTCTGCCCCCGCGGGCACCTGCAGCTGGGCCCGTTACAAATGCCATAGCCGGCCTCTGCCCCCGGAAGCCTCCCCGGCCCCTTGGAGACCCGCTCCCGGGCAGGGGGCGGGCCCAGGCTTGGCTGAGATCTGCAGCTGCTCCAGCATTTCCTGCAGCAGGGGCCGCTCCGCAGGCAGGCACTGATCTCCTGCCACGTCCCCAGCCCGCGCGGGGGAGGCAGAGCCGGGTTCTCCTCCCACCCTGCAATAGGGGGATCCCGCCCCGGCCTGCCTGGGGGGACCCCCGAACCCTGGCAGGCTGCACTGCATCCCCACACACAGCGCCCTGGACTAGAGACATCCTCTCCCCTGCCCCAGCCCCCCGCCTGGGGCTCTCCGCAGCCTTTTCACACCCTGCCCCGACAGCACACAAGGGGCACAGGAAGGTGCCCGCGGGCCGCAGACACCCCAAGGCTGACTAGGGTCAGGGTCAGCCCCCCGTTGTGACCGGGGAGGGGACCACAGGCGAGCACAATGGGGGAGGGGACTCCGCTCTGGACCGGAGGAGCCCAGGGCAGAGGTGATAAGGGAGGGGCAGAGCTCCTGGGAGGGGCAATACCACGGGCACCACACCCACAAGCCCCCCAGAGGTCATAGGAGCGGGGCCTAGTGGTCAGAGCACAGGTCTGCGAGCTGATCGGCCCCTGAGTCCAGGGGCACCGTGGGAGCTGATGGGAACGGCAGCAACTCCTGCTCCCAATGCACAGGGGCCGGGCAGGGGTGATTGTGGGACCAGCCCACCGGTGAGTGTGCACAGCCCTCGTGACGCACGAAGCCAGGAACCCTCGCTCCTGAACCCGGCTCCTCAGTTCAGCTGCGGCGGCTCCAGAGGAGCCCGGGACAATCCCTGGGGTGCTGGCCACATGAGCAGCGGTCACCCGTGCACCACGAGAGCAGGATTCTGTCGGGGTGGGGCTCTCGCCACGAAGGGCTAACAGGGGGCACACACCCCTGCAGTGCGAGCTGGGAGATGGAGTCTCCCTGGGCCACCCCGCGGGCTCACAGCGACTGCTGCCAGGGGCCTTGCCACACACAGGCCCAAGGGGACCAGCTGCTGCCGGGGACGTGTGAAGTTTGGAGGGGGCCCAGCCGGGACCATCCAGCTCGTGGTGACAAAGCAGGCTGGGTATGTGCTACTGCTTCCCAGGGGAAACCGAGGCACAGAGAGGGGTGGAGCCTTCGCAGAGAGTCAGGAGGGAACCCAGGAGTCCCGGCTCCCGGTCCAGTGCCCTCACCACTGAGTAAGAGGCGTTGTTCCCCGCGGGGGTGGCTGTGCTCAGCCCTGGCACCTCTAGGGCGGCCCCCGCCCCCCCCCTGCCAGCCGAGCCCATGACGCAGCCTCCCCCCCCCAGAGACAGCCATGGGCTCATGCACAAGACTTCCCGCTCCACCCACCGCGCCAGAACTGGAGAGGGAGCCTGAGAGGGTGGCACAGCCCAGGAGGGAGGGAGGGAGGGGGTCTCAGCCCCCCCCATCAGCGCACTTGATGCCTTCCAAGGGGAGCCAGCAGCGCCAAGATCTAAACTGCACTCTGCAGGCTGGAGCAGGCTCAGCTCCTGCCCGGATCCCGTGCCTGGCACCCCAGCAGGGCGCCGTGGGGCATGGGGTGGCGCTGCTGATCTCCCCACAGCTGCCCAGACAGCGAATGGAACAGCAGGGGCCTCCGGAAATGCCATGGGCAAGCCCCAAGACAGAGCAACTGCAACGCCAGCCATTCCCCCGGCCCCTCCAGACAGATGGGGGAAACTGAGGCACGGGGGGGGTGGAATGCGGCAAATCAGGATAGGACCAGGAGGAGGACCCAGGAGTCCTGATCACCAGGCTCCTGTTCCAGCCTCTCCCTCGTGACAGCCTGGCCCACAACAGTCAGCACTCACGCTCCAGGGAGTCAGGTGGCATTGTCCCCTCCCCCCAACCCCCCCACAGTAATACACAGCTGGCTGCGGGAGGGGGGCTCTGCCTTCTCGGCTGCTCCCAGAGACTTCGCCTGCCAGCCACTGACCCGGAGAGCGGAGGGCACCATCCAATCCCCAGCAAAGCCCTCCCGGGCACCCAGGCAGTGGGACCCCCAGCACTCACCAGTAACCCCCCGCTGCATTTATCCGCCATGGCTGGGGGCTCGGGCGTGTTCTGTGCAGCCCGCCACGGGGGCTCCCGCCTGCCCACTCTCCGTCTCGCTGGCTGCACCCGGCTGGCACGGACACGTCAGCACCAAGTGGTTCAGTCCACAGACAGCGCAGGAGAGAGCTGGGCAGAAACGAGACGGGAGTGACTCGTGGGCACAGGGGAGAGGAGCCGGTCGGGAAGCGCCCCCGTCCTCATGGGGGAGCATCTCCACCCTGCACCCCCGCCCCTACTCTCCCAGGGGGGTCAGCCCCACCCCTACCCTCCTGGGGGGGGGCACACTCTTCCTGCACCCTCGCCCCCACCCTCTTGGGGGAGCACCCCCATCCTGCACCCCCGCCCCTACTCTCCCAGGGGGGTCAGCCCCACCCCTACCCTCCTGGGGGGGGCACACTCTTCCTGCACCCTCACCCCCACCTTCATCTCCAAAATCTGGATTCACTCCCAGATTAGGGCCCGTTCCTGTAGCTGGGGTGGTTTTTGGGGGTGGTCACTTCTTGCCATCACATCATTGCATGGTTCCACCATCCGGCGGCTATGGCTGGGCTGGCAGGGGCTGCGGGTCGGGATCGAGGGGCACTGCCAGAGCTGGGGGGAGTTTGCCCAATGCTCACCCCACACAAAGACTGAGCTGGAGGTGGCACGTGGCTGCGCCTGGCACTGCCGGGAGCAGAGGGACTCGGCCGGAGCAGGGCCAGCCTGGAGCTCAGCTGCCGCAGAGGACACAGATGGGAGGCGATTTCCTTCTGCCCTACTGCACCGTGCGTGCTACTGCCTGGGTCGGAGCTGCCAGCCGCTGCCGGGGACCAGCTGCTGCCAGACCTGGGGGGATGCTGCCACCCCCGCATTCCTCAGCGGTCCACACGCTCGGGCCGCCCTGCTCACAGTCTGAGGCCCCCGCACGCTCGGGCCCTGACACAGCCCTGCCTCGCTGCCAGCACACAGGTCACCGTGCCATGAGCGCAGCTCGCTGGGCTGCCAGGAGCCCTCAGCCCCACCCGCAGCAGCAGGGCCACCTCACAGTCCCCCGTACTCCCCTGCCCCTGCCGGGGGAGTGGGGCCTTGAGCAGGCCGGGGTGGGGGTGTCGGCCTGCAGGGAGGAGGTGGGGCTGGAGCAGGGTGCGGGGCCTCTGGAGCCAGGCCTGAGCGGGTGAGATAAGGAGCAGGAGGCATCGCCCAGAGCTGATGGCTCCTGGGCCAGCCCCCAGCCCCTGCCTCCTACCCAGCAGCTCCGAGGGTGCAGGGACGGGGTCCTGGGCAGGGGCACAGCGGGGTCACGGAGCCGGGCACACCCCCCGCCCTGCCTGCCTGGTCAGGGTGCTGGCTGCTTGGAGCAGGTGTGCTACAGGCGCTGCACAGAGCAGGCGGCGGGGGGGTTACTCAACCCCTCCCGGGTGCTAAGCCAATCCCAACACCCTGGGCCATGCTCCTAACTCCTTTCTTCCCCTCCAGGAGGCCCCAGCCCACCCTGCCCCATGGCTAGCTGGGCCCAGCTGCTGTCGAGCTCCGGGGGTGGCAGGGATCTGGCTCCATGTCCCAAGCGCCCCCCCGCAGTAAGGATGCTAGAAAACCTCTCCCAGCCATCTCGCTGCCCCGGCATTCACCGGGCACTCAGTGTGGTGCATCTATTTCAGAGAGGGACTTCTGGGCGAGATGGAAACCGAGAGCCTGCCTGGCACACGGACACTCGCCGCCCCAAGCTGCCTTCCCTCCTGCTGCAAATGGATACAGGAGCCTCCTTCCCCTGCCTGTCCTAACCTGTGGTCTGGTCAAACAGTGGCTGCACCCCACCCCAGAGGTGGCTGCATTTCAGTGGTGAGCAAAGGGTACAGTCCCAGCTACCAGTCCTCCAGGATGGAAAATGCCACCACCAAGACTGGGCTCTGGCAATTTGCATGTAGGCAAATCAGGTTTCTGCTGTCTCTTGCCCACCCCTGCTCACTCCTGTGTGGGGAGGGACATAGACTATCAGGGTTGGCAGGGACCTCAGGAGGTATCTAGTCCAACCCCCTGCTCAAAGCAGGACCAATCCCCAACTAAATCATCCCAGCCAGGGCTTTGTCAAGCCTGAGCTTAAAAACCTCTCAGGAAGGAGATTCCACCACCTCCCTAGGGAACCCATTCCAGTGCTTCACCACCCTCCTAGTGAAAAAGTTTTTCCTAATATCCAACCTAAACCTCCCCCACTGCAACTTGAGACCATTGCTCCTCGTTCTGTCATCTGCCACCACTGAGAACAGTCTAGATCCATTCTCATTGGAACCCCCTTTCAGGTAGTTGAAAGCAGCTATCAAATCCCCCCTCACTCTTCTCTTCTGCAGACTAAATAATCCCAGTTCCCTCAGCCTCTCCTCATAAGTCATGTGCTCCAGCCCCCTAATCATTTTTGTTGCCCTCTGCTGGACTCTCTCCAATTTGTCCACATCCTTCTTGTAGTGTGGGGCCCAAAACTGGACACAATACTCCAGACAGGGCCTCACCAACGTCGAATAGAGAGGAATGATCACAGCCCTCGATCTGCTGGCAATGCCCCTACTTATACAGCCCAAAATGCCGTTAGCCTTCTTGGCAACAAGGCCACACTGCTGACTCCTATCCAGCTTCTCGTCCACTGTGCTTTTCTGCAGAACTGCTGCCCAGCCACTCGGTCCCTAGTCTGTAGCAGCACATGGGATTCTTCCGTCCTAAGTGCAGGACTCTGCACTTGTCCTTGTTGAACCTCATCAGGTTTCCTTTGGCCCAATCCTCTAATTTGTCATAAACCAGAGCCACTGGCAGGGCCGCCCAGAGGGGGGGGCAAGTGGGGCAATTTGCCCCAGACCTCGGGCCCAGCAGGGGCCCCCACGAGAGTTTTTTGGGCCCCCTGGAGCAGGGTCCTTCACTTGCTCCAGGGGCCCCGGAAAACTGTCGCGGGGCCTGGCCCGGGCCCCCGGAGCTTCTTCGCTCCTGGTCTTCGCTGGCGGGGGGTCCTTCCTCTCCGGGACAGAAGGACACCCCCCCCCGTCGCCGAATTACCACCGAAGCGGGACCCACCGCCGGAGTGCAGCCGGATCTTCGGCGGCCTTCCGTTCCGGGACCCGCCGCCGAAGTGCCCCGAAGACCCGCGGTGGGGGCTGCACTTCAGCAGCAGGTCCTGCTTCGGCGGTAATTCGGCAGCCGGGGGTCCCCACCGGTGGTCTTTGGGGCACTTTGGCGGCGGGTCCCGGAAGGGAAGGACCCCCCGCCGCCAACTTACTGCCGAAGCGGGCCCCCCCGCCGCCGAAGACCACGGGCCCCCGGAATCCTCTGGGCGGCCCTGGCCACTGGCCCTGCTCCAAGCACTAGTCAAGACCCAGTTCTAGGCACGGAGCTCAAGGGCAGAAGGAACCACGTCGGTGACTGTCCTGTCTGATGCCCTGTCACCCTGTCTGGCATGGCCCAATGTCACCCAGGTGCCCTGTACTGAGCCCTAGAATTTGTGTCTGGCAGTGGGGCTGGCTCTGAGAGTAGCACTGCCCAGTGCCCCTTCACCACCCTGCCATACACGTGCCTGGCTTCTCACCGGTTCTCGTTCTCCGCTAGGTACTGGCCGGGGGCGTAGGGCATCGTACGGAGATGCGGGGGGCTGAGACAGAAGGGGAGAGGTAGCAGCCCTTTAAGAGTTAAAGGGGCTCTCATCTCCTCTGAACTAGATCCAGCGGCGGTGGGCAGCGGTGCCATCCCTGATCAGAGGGGACTGGGCCCTGGCACAGCGTCCTGCCTCTCCAAGACCTGCCGGAGCTCTGAGGGACACTGTTCCTTTCACAGGATTGGGCCCTCCAGGACAGCCAGCGCCCAGCCAACTGCCCTTTGGAGAACAAGCTTGGGGGTGTATGGCCCCTTTAAGGGCTGGTGGGGGCTGCGTCACCCACAGATGCCTGACGATGGCCCTGGCCCCAAGTTCTCCTGTGACTTCAGCGTGGCCAGCGATGGAGAATGCAGCCGCCCCTCGGTAAGTTGCTCAGTGGAGGTTTGGCTCCCACTCGGGGCTAGACCCGGAACCCCCTCCAACCACAGGCCAGGGAGGAGAACATCCCAGAAGGTGGCAAGAGCCCTGTGTCCCTCAGGGAGCCAGAGGCCTTCCTGATGCAGGTGCTGAGCCCTGAAGCATGAGAGCTGATGCCCCTTCCCGTAGCTCACACAGCCACCCCACCGGTCACACGCTCAGGCAGCCCCCTGTAAACGCAGCCTCAGCTCCATGGGTCACACTGCCGGGAGCTCCATGGGTCACACTGGCAATCCATGCTGCTGCTCAGAATAACCGGACCTGCTCTCTAGCCCCACGCTGGCTCTGTCTGCCCTGGGACATGACACCCCCAGGCAGGGCTGACCACCCCAGGCCCTGCCCTCTCTCCCAAACCCCCCAGACCCCCGGCACTGACCTTTCCGGCCGCTAGCGGCAAATCACCACCCAGCGCCCACGCGCTCCAAGCCCGTCCCGTCTGGAAGCTCCAGCCTCACTGAGCCCAGCTCAAGTCCTCTGATCACCCCCCCTCACACACAGGGCAATGGGCGTGACTGACCGGTGCCTGGCCGGGCGGGCGCCCTCTGCCAGCACCACCCCATCACGGACCCATCTTCCCCCCGGCAGCGGCTGGAGGCTGAGGCCAGACAGACTGGCAGTACGGTGTGAGTGTTTAACCGCCCCAGTAATTAACTGTTGGAACAATTTCCCCAGGGTCGGGTGGATTCTCCAGGGCTGGCGACCTAAACTGAAGTTGGCTGCTTGTCTAACAGGAGTTACGGGGGCAGGGCTCTGGCCTGGGCTGTACAGGGGGTCAGACCAGGTCGCAACGGCCCCTTCTGGCCTTGGGATCTAGGCGCTCCAGCCCCACAGCAGCTCGGGGATCCCCCCCATCCACGGAGCTCAGCGGCTCTCACACCTCCTCTTGCGGCCTGGGGTTAGGGACCCACGGACCCCCGCACTGAGCAGGGTCTTAACCCTGCATCACACTGTGCCCTGACTGGGTCAGTGTGGCTGCTGACCCCAGGGCAGACCCCCCCACGTCTCTACGGGGGGGCCCCAAGGGAGAAGAGACCCCCCACATCTCTACAGGGGGGGTCAGTGGCCCCAAGGGAGGAGAGACCCCCCACGTCTCTACAGGGGGGGTCAGTGGCCCCAAGGGAGGAGAGACCCCCCACGTCTCTACGGGGGGGGGTCAGTGGCCCCAAGGGAGGAGAGACCCCCCACGTCTCGGAGAGACCCCCCACGTCTCTACAGGGGGGGTCAGTGGCCCCAAGGGAGGAGAGACCCCCCACGTCTCTACAGGGGGGGGTCAGTGGCCCCAAGGGAGGAGAGACCCCCCCACACGTCCCCCAGCAGAGGCTAAGGTCTTCCCCAGTAGAGGCTCCGGCTCCTTTAAGCGGGGGGGGAGGTTACATCAGCTGCCACATGGTTACTCCTCGGCCCTGCCCAACCACATGCCGGGTGGAAAATTACTGAGATGGGGACCCCCTGCCCCGCCCCCGCTCGGGGTCCCCCGCTACGTCCGACCCCGCCCCGGCCCCTGGGTCTCCCTACCCTGCCCCGCCCCCAGCGGGCGGAGCACGGGCCCCGTGGGAACGGGGGGGGGCTACCCAGGCTAGCTCCGGGGGCGTCGCTCCGGCCCCCGCCGGGCTCGGGCGACCCCAGGCGGGAAGAGGCGGGTCGGGCTCGCCGAGCCTGAGAGCAACTAACGTAACCAAGGAGCGGGGCTACCCTGGGGGCCCCAGGTACCAGCGCCCCCTCCCTGGGCACCGCCCCCTCCCCGGGCATCCCCCGTCCTCGGGCACCGCCCCTCCCCATGCCCTGCCCCCGGGCATCCCCCCCCCAAGTACCAGCCCCCCCCGGCACCGCCCCCCCAGCGGTGCCGGAGCAATGTTGACAGTGGGGGTGCAGAGGATGGGAACCATGGAAACCGCGGATTCCCTGTTCGATGTTACCGCTCCGAGCCAGGGGTGCGGCAGCCCCCTAATTCCAGCACCACTGAGCCCCCCGCAGCGCCTGAGATATCCCCCTCCCCGTGTACCGCCCCCCCCGCCCCCAGCCCTCCGAGCCCCGGGGCCAGCTCCGCCCGGGCTCCCCGCAGCCCGACCCTTGCCGGCCCCCAGACCCTGTGGTGCCTCCCCCGCCCCCCCACAGCTGGCTCTGCGCCCCCCCGGCTCTGCGCCCCCCGCTCCCCCACTGGCTCTGAGCCCCCCCACTGGCTCTGAGCCCCCCGCTCCCCTCCGGCTCTGCGCCCGCCCCGGCTCTGCGCCCCTCGACCCGCCCCGGCTCCGCGCCCCCCCCTTACCCTCTCCATGCCGCCCGGGGCCGGCTCGCAGCCCGGCCAGGTGGATCCCCGCGGGGACGTTGCGTCAGCCCCGGTCCAGCCCGCGGGCCCCGCTGCTCCTTCCCCGCCCGGGCTCCGCTGGGGACGCAGCGGCTGCTTCGCGGCGGCTTCTGCTGCCGAGTTGCAGGAAAGTTTGGGAGGCTGGGGGGCAAAAGCAGGCAAGCCCCGCCCCCCTCCGGCCCCGCCCCCCGCCGGCCGGCTCCCTCCCCGACCCCCCGCTCCGCGGCCCCGCTCCCTCCCGGGGGCTGGGGGAGTGTGCTCCGCGCTCCTTCAGTGCGCGTGTAAACACAGCCCGGTGTGGGGCGGGGGCGGGGGCGGGGGCGGGGGCGGGGAGCTGAGCCCGCCACGGGCACGCAGAGCCATGGACACACACAGACACACACACACACTGCCCTGGAGACACACACACACAGCCCTGCACACAGATATACACGCGCACACACCGTCCTGGACACACACACAGAGACACACACACACCGCCCTACACACACACACACACACACACACCCCTGCACACAGATATACACACACACACACGCCTGGAGACACACAGCTACACACCGCCCCCGGGACACACAGAGCCATGGACACACATAGATGCACACACACTGCCCTGGAGACCGGTGGTCAGGGACACACACACACACACACACACACACACACACATAGAGCCTGGGACACACACAGATACACACACACCGCCCTGGAGACCGGCGGTCAGGGACACACACACACACACACAGAGAACCAGGGACACACACAGATACACACACACTGCCCTGGAGACCGGTGGTCAGGGACACACACACACACACACACACACACACACACACATAGAGCCTGGGACACACACAGATACACACACACTGCCCTGGAGACCAGCGGTCAGGGACACACACAGATACACACACACTGCCCTGGAGACCAGCGGTCAGGGACACACACACACACACAGAACCAGGGACACACACAGATACACACACACTGCCCTGGAGACCGGTGGTCAGGGACACACACACACACACACACACACACATAGAGCCTGGGACACACACAGATACACACACACCGCCCTGGAGACCGGCGGTCAGGGACACACACACACACACAGAGAACCAGGGACACACACAGATACACACACACTGCCCTGGAGACCGGTGGTCAGGGACACACACACACACACACACACACACACACACATAGAGCCTGGGACACACACAGATACACACACACTGCCCTGGAGACCGGTGATCAGGGACACACACACACACACACAGAGCCATGGACACACACAGATACGCACACACTGCCCTGGAGACCAGCGGTCAGGGACGCACACACACACACAGAACCAGGGACACACACAGATACACACACACTGCCCTGGAAGCCGATGGTCAAGGACACACACACACACACACACACATAGAGCCTGGGACACACACAGATACACACTGCCCTGGAGGCCGATGGTCAAGGACACACACACACACATAGAGCCTGGGACACACACAGATACACACACACCGCCCTGGAGACCGGTGGTCAGGGACACACACACACACACACAGAACCAGGGACACACACAGATACACACACACTGCCCTGGATACCAGCGGACAGGGACCCCCACACACATCCCGCCTGGGGCAGACACACACGCAGCACCATGGACAGACCCCAAGCCCTGCCCGAGGCTCTGCACCCGCCCGGGCTCGCTGGGCCCGTCTCTACTCCGCTCGGCCCGAGCCTGGCGAGCCTGGGGGCTGCAGACGCGCGCTGGGCTGGGCTCCGAGCAGGCGGCGGCAGGAGGCCCCCCTCGCCCTCCCCCCAAATCCAGACCAGATGTTTCCAGTGAAGCGCATGAGGCCGGGACGCAGATGGGGCCGCGCAGCCCCCGGCTGGGCTGATTCCCCCTGCCGCGCTCCGAGTGAATTAGGCTGGAGAATTTGCTAACTCCGCTTTCCGCTGCCTGCCCTCCCCTGAGCCCCAGCGCCCCCGTGTAAACCCTGGCGTCATGCGCGCTCTGCCCTCTGCCGAACGGGGCAGGGCCCAGCCGGGCGCCTGCGAGTCACCATCGGCTTCGCTTTCATGTCGCGCCTTCCTTGCCAAGTGCCGCGGAAATGTGTGTTTGGATGACCCGTCTCTCCTGCCCCCTGCCAGTGACATGCAGCCACCTCCGGAGTGGAGCCAGCTGTGGCACAGCAGCTCTGGGGGCACAGGCCAAGTGGAGTGCCGGCTGGGCTGGGGGCGGTTGGGAGGCCAGGTCATGCCCCCAAGGGGGTTAGCAGGGACAGCTGGGCTGACACTGAGCCCCAGACCCGCAGTGCCGCCTTCTGGGCCCCCTTCACTACTGTCTGCGGCACCGCGCCCCTAGCCTCCCGTGGGAACAGTGGGGTCACCACTGCGCCCGGGGAGAGCGTCCCCGCGGAGCCCTAAGGCTGGACCTGCCACCCAGTCTGGCCTGGCTAATGTGCTCTGGCGAGGTCACGGCCCCGGGGGGCTGCAGGTAGCCGGTGTCTCCATGGCCTCTGTGCGTGGGCGTCTCCATTTCTGCCCTCAGCTGCACAGGTGCCCGGGTTCTCCAGTGCTGCCCCTGGCCAGTGCTCTCCAGCCCGTTAGCCCAGAGGGCACAGGCGGCGTCTCTTCGGGGCAAGGGCGGGACGGTGCTGCTGCTCCTGCTGTCTCTGCTTTCAGTCTGGGGGCCTGGCGGAAGTGGGAACTTACCCACAGCAGGGGAGGGAAGAAGCCAGCGGAACCAGCCCTTACAGCCCCCCTACCTCCACGCCACACCTGGGCTGCGGGCCGGCTGCTGCTCTGCGTCTGGTCCAAGGGAGCTCCCTGGCTGCTTCACACCTGCCTCCCGCCCCCACACCTCCCTGCACCCAGGAGCGGGGACCCCCATTCCTCAGCTCTCACCACTAGGCCAGACTCCTCGGTGTCCAGAGAACGGGGCTGAGTCCCTGACGAAATCCTCCGAGCTGTGCCGGGCACAGCAATGCCATGGGGTCGATGTGCCGTGGGTGGGGGCAGGTCTGGGCTGGCCTTTCTCTGTGGTGCAAAGGTTCTGCTCTGAGCCTGGCATTTAACACCCCGAGGACTGAGGGGCCCATGTTGGGGTGAGAGCTTGACCCCCCCTGCTTCCCGCTCTGGGACCCTGAGGCTGCGAGGCCAATGCACTGAGCATTTCCTTTTCCTTTGTTAAAACCTAGGAAGCTGCGTCCCAGAACGTGGCAGGAAGGAGGGTGCTGCCCAGCGATGCATTTCAGCCAGATCAGGGAACAGCAAAGTGAGCCATGGTGCATGTGCCACCTCTGCTTTGCCATCTGCTGCACGCTAACATCTGCCTTTCCGCGCTGTGCCCACACAATGCACTGTGACAGCAACGGGTCTTCTGTCTCCTTAAGCACAGCTGTGCCGTAGCTTGTCGTGCTGCTGCGAAGGCCTGGCGGGCTGTGGAAGGCATGGGTCTGAACCGTACGGTGAACAGGGCTACCGGGATCGCGGCGACTGGGCTGGCTGCTCTGCACAGGGGTGAGCCTGCCCACAGACAGTAACGGACCGGCACACTTGAGGTCCGCAGCACAGACCAGGGGACGAAGCTGCCTGGCTGCCTTTGCTCCAGGACAGTTCTTGTAAGGCTGTAATGGCTTTAAGGGAATTCTCACCCGAGTCTGAACCACTGGCAGGCCATATCCACCTCGCCTTCCTGAGCTGCCAGGACCAACGCTGAGCAGCTCCCCGGGGGTAAATAGCCAGAGGGCCCTTGTGCGCTACCCGCTAGCAGGTAGTGCCGGGCCCTGCTTGCAAGCTGCAGGCCCCCTCCTCTCCAAGGAATCACGCTCTACAGCCCAGTCCCACTCACCTCCCCATTTGAAAGGAGAGCTGCCCAGGAACACACCTGACACACACTGGGCAGTTTTGATGACTACAAGTGGATAAAACCCTGAATTCCAGAAGGTTTAGTTCAGGTTCCCAGAGCCCGTTAGCCAGGCTGGCTGTTCAGAAGGGTGAATCAGCAGAGAACTAATACAGGGCTTTCTTTTACCACGGTTAAAAGCCATTCAAATGTCAATTTTAGCTAACTCTGATAAGGCCGTATTCTGCTAGTACCTTACTCCACAGGAAGTAGAGGGGGTTCAAAGAAGGGAGACAAGAATGAGGGGCCTGGATAAACTCAGCTGAAGAGAGACAGAAAAGAGGGGAGGTGAAAAGAGAGGGGGCTAATCAGAGGGGGCAGGGCAGAAGTGGATGAATGGAATACACCAGCTACATGGGAATGTTTGTTTCCCCTGTGTCTGAGCACAAGAATAAAGGGGCAGTTCAGTGACAACGAAAGTGGACAAACTCAAAACAAAGAAAAGGAAATACACAAATATCCGGTGGAACTCACTGCCACTGGATGTCACTGAGGCCATAACTTAGCAAGATTTGAAAATCGATCAGACGTTTCTCTGGATAGTGAGACTGAGTTATAACAGCAAATACTAAACCAGAGCCAAGAGTTTTAGAAGGAATATTACCACCCCACTCCCCCGAAGGGACCATCTCATCTGGCTCCTGTATAGCACAGGCCAGAGAACTTCATCAAGAGATGGAGACTCCACCACTCGATATTAGAAATGTGTCTCTGTCTCCTTTACTTTGTGCACTGGTGACAGCACCTTTTGCTCAGAGGATATGGAACAACGGATTCACTGCAGGAATTAAAGGTGCAGGCACACATCAGGAAACAGTGTTCGATGCCGATGATGTAATATTATTTTTATCTAAACCAAATATTTCCCTAAAAATCATTTCTAGAGAAGTGCAGGACATTGGGAAAGTGTCTGGATTTAAAGTCAATTACGCCAAATCTGAAATGTTACCTAAAAACTTCCAGACTCTGAAAAGTCTCTCCTCCCAAAAACATCTGGGTACAAAATGGGCAACAATTTCTGTAAGATAGGAGGGAATTCAAATCTCAGACAGCCTAGAATTGCTCTATGATTTAAATGTGAAGACACGGCGTCAGCAAATGAACAGGGCGCTGGAGTGCTTGAGGAAGCCTGCGATTTTTGGGTTGGGAAGAATAGCCACAGTCAGAAAGACTCTTCTGCCAAGGATAGCTTTCCTCTTTCAAAATCTCTGTTGTTACCCCAGATAAAACCCTAGCAGGAACACAGAGGATGTTGTTAGAATTTATACAGAATAAGAAAAGACCAGGGAAGAGAGAAGATGCTTTGTACAAGCCCATGGAACAGGGTGGGCTCAGTGTTTCAAATCTTCTCTGGTACTATCAAGCTAGCCAGCTCAAAGCAGTACGGGGGGCGCTCTAACCCCGACAAACCCTGGGTCTTTATGGAACAAGAAAATTGGAGCAGTGTAAACATCCCTCGGCTACCACAGATTGATAAAAAAAAATCCCACCAGAAATTTACACACCACCTTTAGCAGAGGCGGCTCTGTGGGTTTGGGCTAGAACTAGAGATCAGGTCAGTTCTTTTCCCTCACCAATGACACCCACTGAAAATAATCCAGATCTTAATGCAAATCAGGAACCAGAGAGCTTCAAAGATCGGGAGAGCCCTGGACTATACGCGGGTGGCCAGCCATTTAGTAAAGACACTTTTCTAACTTATTTAGGGATCAAAACTAACTTTAACTGGCCCACTTCCCCCTGGTACTATACTTCAAGTCAGGCGTTAGGTTTCCCAACTTTCTAGAACACCTAGACAGCTGGCTAACGTGAATAGAAGCCATGGCGCCTGGTCAGTTAGGAAACACAAAACTAGAACTAATTCAAACCAGCCTTTGCAGGCAGCTTTCCTAACAAAAAAAGTGTCCATATGTGACCTGCTGGGAAAAGGATGTGGGGAGACAAATTACCCCAGAGGCAGGGCCGGCTCTAGGCACCAGCAAACCAAGCACGCGCTTGGGGCGGCACAATTTCAGGGGCAGCACAATTCTGGACACTTTTTTTTTTTTTTTGCTTTGGCAGTTGCGCTCCCGGAGGTTGTTTTTGTTTTTTTTTTGCTTGGGGAGGCAAAAATCCGAGAGCCGGCCCTGCCCAGAGGAATGGGGCTTGATCCGGAAAAAGAGGACACCGGTGACCTCAGTCTGCAGCACAAAACCGAGAACGTCTTTAAGACATGGTTTCAGTGGTACCTCGCCCAAGGCAGGTTAAAAACACACTGAATGGGGATGCAGGTTGGGGAAATGGTGGTGCAGAGGTGGAGAACCTGGCCAGTCGTTGGAGAGTCTTGGGATGCAATCCGTACCCAAACATCCCAAACGGTTGGGTATTGCCAAATGACCCTTTGGTAATCCTCTTGGGGCTTCCTAGCAGAAAGGGTCAAACGGAGGGATGAAGAATTAACCTCTCAGCTGCTAGTGGCTGCTTGGCTGTTAGTGGCCTCTCAGTCCTCACTGGAAAAAGAAAAACAGCCCAACCACCGAGGAATGGTTACAAAACGTGGGAGGTTGTGGCTATGGAAAAATGATGTGCCCAGCAAAACAGAGAGTAGATAGACACTTACATATCTGGTTACCTTTATTCAGTACACAGCCAAAGTACATTCTCCTGCTGAACACCCAGCACACCTGGCCAGTGTTTTTTGAATATTAACATTTAAGAGCCATACCAGGTCTTGTAAATATGTGTATAGAGAGATTTCACTGAACTGAATCAAATGCCTAGAAACAACACAGGTGTTTGATGATGCTCACTCTGCAATACGGTGATGCCCTGTTAAGTAGAAGGATCTGACGTTGTCCAATGTCTCTTTAAGCACAAGCTCACTGTTGTAATGATGGTTGAGTTTCTGCTATTTGCATGGCAGGATTTGTGAGTGTGTTAACACTACTGAACTGAGGAGGTTTTTTGTTGTGAAAGAAGAAGAAATCAGGACATTTCTAGCCTTTGTGGTTGCAGCAAAACACTTGAAAATGTGAACCATAGAGCCTCAAAAACTAGAGGACAAATGAAAATAATCCAAAATTTAAAAAAAGAGAGAGAAAGAAACATGGGCTGATCTGTGAGCGAATTTGTCTGGCTTCAGCTTCCAGCCCTTGGTCCTTGGCTGGCCTTTCTCTGCTCGGTTGAGAGCCCGCTCGTGCCAGATTTTCTCCCTGGGAAGGTCCTTACGCCTCTCACCGAGTCACTCGCTCTTGGTTTGCACAAGCTGAACAGCCCGAGCTCTCCGGCTCTTGCTGCCAGAGGTTTTCTCCAGCCCTCCATTCTGCTTTTGCACCTTCTCCAATTTTCTCAACATCCTTTGAAAAACATGGACCCCAGAACTGGCTGCAGTGCCCAGAATCCATCTCCCCAATGGCGTATGCAGAGGTGAACTCCCCTCCCTGCCCCGCCTCTCCTGTCAGATCCTCCCTTGGGCTCACAGCATGGCCCTGGGAGCTCTCGGGGAGTTTCTGTCCACTCTGCCCCCTGGCCCCTTCCCAGGATACAGTCCTCCCCCTCGTCTGCGGGTGTGGCTGGAATCCCTTGTTCCTGCAGGTAGGACCTGGCTTCTGGCTGTTTCAGCAAACCTCTAATGATGAGAGCTGAGGCTGAGACCATCACGGGGGCAGATTATCTTACCTCTGCTGCCGGGGGCTCGGGCCCCTTCCCCTGGGCAGTGGGTACTGGCTGCTGTTGAGCTAGCGGGACCTGGGGTCTGACCCAACCTGGCAGTTCCGTGTTCCCACGCGTGGGGCCCCTTGCAGATCTCGCAGCATTAGGCCTTGGATTCCTCACCCCCACATTTCACCAGTGGATGTTTCAATGCCCCCAGACCCCTGGGTCCTGCTTTCTGACCACCTCGAGGACGTCTGCAATGTTCCTCAGCCCCGTCCCCGGGCTGCAGAGACCTCGCCCTCCTAGGCAGAGTGACAGGGAGGAAGGCGGGGGGCATGTGGCATTAATCTGGCACCCGTCGTTGGTTGGTAGCTGCGAGCTAGAGTCACGGTGCCCTGCCCAATGGGCGGAAAGCACCCAGTGCAGAGCGCCTGGCACAGGACCTAGGCACGGCCTGGCTCACGCACAGCAGGGAACGAGTTTGTTCCCACCTCTGTTACAAATAGCCGAAGACGATCCCTTCCCCGCCCCGCCCCGCCCCGCCCCTTGCAGACTCCAGCCCCTCTCATGCACAGGTGGCCCGGCCCCCCACAAGCTGGCTTGGCTGGCGCTGCGATGGGGCTCCCAGACCAGGCAGATCCCGCAGTATGGCCCAGATGAGCCTGTCACAGCCAATGTTCCGGCTGCCACATCTTGCCGCCCGCTGACGAGTGGCACAGCACAGCACAGTGCCATCTGGGGATGGCAGACGGCGCCGAGACACCCAGGCCACGCTCACCAACCACGAGGAGCAGCGCCCTGCCCGCAGCACCCAGGCTGCCACGTGCCTCCCTGTCAAGGAGTCCCCGGGCGATGCTCTGGAACTGCTCCCTACAAAGCCAGGCAGGACTCTGGTGAAATCTCCTCTCTGTGAGCAGACTGACTTTGGAGCATTCAGCATCCCCTGCCCCTCCGTGCGCTCCCCACAGCGAGCCCACCCAGGCGGGGTCCTGGGGAAGCCACAGGGTCCTGCCCCCCCACTGCGCAGTCAGACGTGACTCTCAGCCAGCCAGTAACACAGAGGTTTATTCGATGACAGGAACAGGGTCTAAAACAGAGCTTGTAGGTACAGAGAACAGGACCCCTCAGCCGGGTCCATTCTGGGGGGCAGTGAGCCAGACCCCCACGTCTGCACTTACCCCTCGTCCACAGCCAGCTCCAGACTGAAACCCCCTCCAGTCCCTCCTCCTCTGGGCTTTGTTCCTTTCCCCGGCCAGGAGGTCACCTGATCTCTTTGTTCTCCAGCACCTTTAGCATCCCCTTGCAGGGAGGGAAGGGCCTGGCCATTAGTTGCCAGGAGACAGAGTGTCGGCCATTTATGTGCACTGGCCCTTTGCTCTGCAACAATCTCACCCGCTAGAGACAAGAAATGCATAGGGGAAACTGAGGCACACACACAGTTTTCAGAGAAAACATTAAGAACAGTCCCACTTTGTCACACTCCCCCCGCATCACACCCGCCCTGTCCCCCCGTCCCCCCGCCAACTAACATCTCTGAATCCTGGCTTCACACTCCCAGCTCCGGAGAGTCACGGCCCAGCTCCCTCGTGTGCTCCCCAGGGCTGCCCCTTTCCTCCCAGGCCCCCCAAGACCACACTCAAGCCAACCCCTCCTCTGCCAGCTGCCTCCTGAACACCTCAGCCCCCCGAGCTCCACGAGTGGAGGGGCCTGTGCCCCTGGCTCCCTGAGGAGATGGCCAGGGGGCTGGCGGGCTTGGAGGGTTTGTCCCCAGCTGTACAGAGCGACTGTGATGCTCTCGCTGTGAGGCAGCAGCAGGCCGGGCTGGGGTCCCCTGGAAGCAGCGTTGACCTTGCATCCCTCCCCCAGCTCCTGCTGCACCCCACTGCCTGCTGCGGCGTTGCAGGGGAAGGTTTCTGTGGCCGTTCCCCTGAAGAGCAGCAAAGGCCCAGTCTCTGCCAGGGCCCCAATCCTACCATGTGGTGCCAGCCCCTGGGCCTGGTCCCTCTGCGGGCAAAGTGCTGCGAGCCGCAGGGGGCTCTGAGGGGGCAGGGCCTGGCTCAGTCTGCGGCACCAGCCCAGTTCCTCTGCCCTTGTTGGTTTCCTCTCAGCAGGGCAGCACCAGGTGCAGCCAGGCCTGGGGCACGACTCTGAGATGCAGCCACTGCTTGGGGGGAGCCCAGCCGGGGAGGTGCAGGGCCAGGTACTGGCACCCCAGCTGGCAGGGGGTTATTGATACCAATGGATTAGCCACCCCGTCTCCCCTGCCCCCCTGGCATCACGGCCTCCCTCCCCCCGGGCCTGCCGAGCGAGGCCTCGGGGCAGCTGAGGGATGGTGACTACGCGATGACATGGCATTGCCACAGGGGGACTGCAGCCCTGGGCCTGCGTGACTGGAGGGAGACCGTTGGCTGGACCCGCCCTGGCATAAATCACTGGGGTGCCCTCAGCTTGGGCAGCTGCCCCGGTCAGCTCCCCACAGTGACTGCAATGGGGAGAGGGCAGGCGGTGGGGGGAGGGGGGGCATTGGTCTGCGAGCCAGCAGGCAGCTATACCCTGTTCACACCGATGCCCCAGTGCCACCAGCCCAGGCCCCTTCCCCTGCTGGCGTGGGGCCATCCCCAGCCCCGCAGAGCCCCCAGCCGAAGCCCAGGCACGTTTCTTGTGACAGCTTGTTGGTCGCCTAGGAAACCCCCCGGGGGGGGGCAGTGTTCAATAGGGCCACAATTGATTGTTGTGGGTGGTGGGGAGGGGTCTGAGGGGGGCTGAGGCCTTGCCAGACGCTTTGGGATCTGAGATGGAAAGCACCGGGGGGGGGCGCTTGTGCATCTAGCAGGGCAGAAACGCCCCTTCGCTTCCCCCCCGGCACAGGCCTGAATGCCAGGTGCCCAGACATGGCATCGGCCCTCTGCACTGGGGGCGAATTTCCCCTCCTAAGCTCGCCTGCCCCCCGAGAGCTAAGGGGGCCCAGGTGGGTTTGATCACATGCCTCCGGAGCACTTGTAGGGGGGCTGGTTTGGGATGCAAGGTGCTCAGGCAGGGATAGTCGGCTTTCGGGGAGGTGGGGGCCCCCTGGGTTCTGGGGCTGTGCCGAACGTGGCGTGTCCCAGAGCGGCAGGGTTAGATCCCAGCGCTAGGCCTCTGCCTTTCCCCTATTTATCCCAGTGGAGCTGGGACCGGGTCCAGGTGCCATTAGAGACGCCCCACCCCGCTGCTCCTTTCCCCACCCCTGGGTGCAGCGGGGATGCAGTGGAGCAGGGGTGAAAAGTGCCAGGTTCCCGGTGCAGCATGAGTCGGAGGGGGGGGGGAACCGGTCGAAATCATCCCCTTGTCCCCAGCCTCTGCGGGTGCTAGCCAGCCCCAAGACCCCAGCTCTCCCTCGGCCCCACTGCTGCAGCCAGGGACGGCTCTAGGCATTTTGCTGCCCCAAGCACGGCGGCTTGCCTGCCCTCGCGGCGACCGGCAGAGCGCCCCCCGTGGCATGCCGCCCCAGGCACGCCCATGCCACCCCAGTGCAGCCCAGGCCCCAGCGCTGGCTGCCAGGGGCCAGGCTCCCGGTCTCTGAATGCAGCAGAACCAGTTTGCCGGCTGCTCCGGTGCTGAGCAATAAGGAATTGGAGCTGTTGCCTTGCCCTTCCCGTCCCTTTGGGGGAAGGGGCAGCCCTGCCTGTGGGGAGGAGCGGGAGGAGTGGTGCCCCGGTGGTGCCCGCCCCCTGGTGGGGCGTTCGGTGATCGCCTGCTCCCAGAGGGAGTGGGGGGCACTAACCCCGGGCAGTCAGGGAGTGGGGGGATCAGTCCGTTTTATTCTGCTGGGATTCTGGGGTCTCTCATTCCCAGAGGAAAGCCGGACCCTTCGGTGTCTGTGCTGGGGGTGGGTGGGAATGTGCCTTGTACCCGCCCCGTGCAGGGCCCACGCCAAAGCTCGGCCTCAGGGGTGTGGGCGGCTCTGCAGTGGGGCTGGCCGTGGTGTGGGCCCTGCCGGGGGACGTGCGAAGCGCCCCAAGGTGCGGGTGACTGCACGTCTCTCTAGCACTGGCAGGGGGCGCTGGTTTGGGGGGCCGATTACCGGCCTCACTGATCTCATGTGGCAGCGAGTTCCCAACCCATAGGCCCCAGCTGCCTGGTGGGGAACACTCCTGCATTCTCTGTCTGGGCTTCTGTGGCCTCTCCCCTCCCACTCCCCCGTCCGCCCCACTGTGCTTGACCCATGGTAAGTTGGAGGGCGCGACCCACATCTCTACTCTGGTCATTAGAGGGTATTGCTCAACCCCCAGCTCTCTGAAGTAACCAGTTCCACCGCCCTCGGGCGAGACCCTCTCCAGGCCCCTGACTGCATCCGGCTCTGAGCCCCTCTGTTCTGCCTGAGACAGGACGTCCAGACCTGTCCACAGCTGCGCCCCGTGGCTTTCAGCAACATTTCCCGTATTTCTCTCCCCCCTCTGCTTGTTTGCTTTCCTGCCCCAGCGACGGCCCATGCAGAGCCTGTGACGGTGCTGCCTGTAGGAGCCAGCTAAGGTCACTCAATTAGGGTGAACTGCAAACAGAACGGGACAGATCAACCCCAAATGCTGGTGGTTATTCCAATACTTAGATTTACCAACCAGCACAGAACAGCTCCTGTGTGACCTCACTGGTTACACAGAAGTTCAAACCCCGCAGTTCCCTTAAAGTGCCCAGCCTCAGGCCTCCGTCCGGACACACCTGTCAAACGTATGATGATAATTACTGAAAATCTTATCTCATCATATAAAAGAAAAGGTTCTTCCAACCGCAAAGGATCAGCCACACACCCAGGTCCAATTATAACTTAGATCTGACCCAAAATACACGCTATAGCCAATTCTTATTAACTAAGCTCAAATTTATTAAAAAAGAAAAGAGAGAGAGTGTTGGTTAAAAGATCAATATACAGACAGACTTGAATTCAATTCTTGAGGTTCAGATACACAGCAGAGATGAGCTTGTAGTTGCCAAAAGTCTTTTCGAGGACTATAGTCCATGGGTTATAGTTCAATGTCCATATTCAGGGTGACTCCAGTCAGTGACTGGGGATCTCAATCCTTATGGCTTAAGGTTTCCCCGTCTTGAAACCCAAAGCAGATCTGAGATGAAGCAGGATTGTGGCCCAGGTTCTTATATGTTTCCAGCAGCCTTTTGGCCTGAGAAAACAATAGGCTTAACTCTCCTTCTCCCAAACATCCTGGCAATTAGCACAGGGTACTTTATCCATTAACAGTTCAGACACAGGTTACCACAACCTTCAAAGAGACACATAGACAATAATACTATTTCACTCAAGTATCTTCCTAAATGTTAATATTTCTTTTTTGATCTTTGAATCAAAGCTATAGCAATAGACAAGACTTGTTTGCTTATATCACAAGTAGGGTGACCAGATGTCCCGATTTTATAGGGACAGTCCCGATATTTTGGGGGTTTTTTTATATGGGCTCCTATTACCCCCCAGGCCCTGTCCCAATTTTTCACGCTTGCTATCTGGTCACCGTAATCACAAGGCCTGAGCAAACATCTACCCTTGAGATCTCAAACAATGCAGACTTGCATTTCAAAGCTCTGTTTATTTACATATCTTCCTAACCAGTCCTTAAGGTTCAGCCAGGGTCAGGTCAGTCTGTGAGTCCATTACCTCTTTCTGGCCCTGTCATCTTTCAAGGAGATATTAGATCAGACTCATAGCGTCACAGAGCCCCACACCGAGCGGCCTGCAGGGTGCATGACCCCGGCTCTGCAGGAACTGCTCAGCCAACGTGCAGGGCTTTGCCTTGCTCAGCAGCGCGCTCCAGCTGCCATTCTGCCGGGCTGGGGCTCTGGGGGGGACAGGGAGCGGATGCCAGGTCCAGGCACCACGTAAGTGCTGCTTACGTAGCGCAAGTGGTGCCTTGTGCTGACATCAGCCCTCTGCACTGGGGTGAATTTCCCTCCTCGGCACCCGCCATCCCCGAGAGCGAAGAGATCCCAGGGGGGTTTGATCTCTTCTCCAGGGCTCGACTAATCACAGTCGTTTTGGGTCGGCTGCAGATTTAGCTTCCTCTCCTTCCAGATTGTTAATAAATGTGGTAACAGCACGAGCCAGGTACAGAATATGGGGACCGATACAGGACATCCAGGCCTGGGACAGAACCCTTGGGCCGATACAGGACATCAGGGCCCAGTACAGAACCCTGGGGCCGATACAGGACATCCAGGCCTGGGACAGAACCCTTGGGCCGATACAGGACATCAGGGCCCAGTACAGAACCCTGGGGCTGATACAGGACGTCCAGGCCTGGGACAGAACCCTGGGGCCGATACAGGACATCCAGGCCTGGGACAGAACCCTTGGGCCGATACAGGATGTCAGGGCCTGGGACAGAACCCTGGGGAACCACCAGCTGCCTCCTGATCCCCCATGACTCTACTTCCCCTGGGGGAGCCCATTCTCTGAGCTGATACAGGATGTCAGGGCCTGGGACAGAACACTGGGGCCTCGGGTTCCCTGTCAGCATTTCACCATGTTGGGACCTGAGCAGTTCTCCACACCCTGTGTTTTGTCCCCAGCTGGTTTCAGACCCTGGACAACAGTTTCCCTCTCGAACTATGCTGCCCCCCGTCACGAGTCCCCGGGCGCTGCTCTGGAACTGCTCCCCACAAAGCCAGGCAGGACTCTGGGGAGCCTCCTCTCCCTCGGAGCAGCCTGTCTGCAGGGCAAGAAGCTCCCACAGCTTCACCTCCTGGGTCTCTCCTAGGAGCATTCAGCATCCTCTGCCCCTCTGTGCGCTTCCCCCAGCGAGTCCGCCCCGGCGGGGTCCTGGGGAAGCCACAGGGTTCTGCACCCCCACTTCGCAGTCAGACGTGACTCTCAGCCAGCCAGTAACACAGAGGTTTATTTAGACAACAGGAACACTGTCTAAAACAGAGCTTGCTGGTACAGACAACAGGACCCCCTCTACAAACATCTGGGGCTCCCAGGGAGGCCACAGCCCCGTTGGGAAGCCCAAGCCCCATCGGGGACCCTCTCCATTTCCCAGCCAGCTCCAAACTGAAACTCCCTCCTGACTCCTTTCTGGCCTTCCCCCGGCTCCTCCCCCGGCCTTTGTGTCCTTTGTCCAGGTTCCCGGGCAGAGGTGTCACCTGGCCTCCAACCCCCCTCCTGGGTTCTCATGTTACCTGCTCAGGTATCGTCCCTTCCCCAAGGCAGCCGTCCCAGCACAACTCCCCTGCAACCTTCCCGGGGCAACACTCCCCACTCAGCATTCAAGGAACACAGTAAGAACATTCCCACTTCATCACATACACCCCCCTTTCCTCAATGCGCCTCTCGGGCGGGAGGGGGGCTTGGTAGAAGGCTCTTTGGAAGCCCCAGGGAGTTGCCTTCGCTGGCTCCGCGTACGCTGCCGTAGCAGTAGCAAGGAAGTGCCGTAGGGCGCATGGACATCCTGAGTTGCCCCGACTGTATCTTGATCGTCCGGTGTTTGTGAATTGCTCCTTTAAAGTCAGCTCCGCTCGGCTTCCCCGCTAGCCCAGGAGGGCTGGGCCAGTCCCTGCCAGGATCACCCTCCGGCAATGCAGAATTAGCTCCTCTGCATCCTCCCATGTGTCGAGTAATTGCCAATTTCCGATGACGGCTCTGCCACTTATTCCTTAGCCTCCGTCCTGCCATAGGCTGGGCGAGCCGGGCCCTGGGCGCTAGGCAGGCGCTTTCCATGGACATGCCTAGGGGTCTGCACAGGTCCTGGGATGCCAGCAGCCCACGCCCGGCTGCCAGCCCCCCATGGGCACCCATAGCCAGGCACCCAGCCCTCCATGGGCTCCTGTGCCCGGCCACCCAGCTCCCCACGGCTCCCAGCCATGGCTCAGCTCCACCGGCTGCAGGCCACACAAGCCCTGCCCCCATGGCCTTCTGGCCCTGCTGTCCCTCTGCAGGTTAGTGATAGGCACAGCCACCCCCACGCCCTGCGAGCGGCCCCCTGCAGGGACCAGCCCCGGCCCACCGGACACGCCAGTATTCACAGATCTGCTGTTCCCAAAGGAACAGTGCACCCAGCTTAGCAGCCCCGCTGACCCCCCCTTACCAGCCCCGCTGACCCCCCCCTTACCAGCCCCACTGACCCCCATCTTACCAGCCCCGCTGACCCCCCCTTACCAGCCCCGCTGACCCCCTGCTTACCAGCCCCGCTGACCCCCATCTTAGCAGCCCCACTGACCCCCCCCTTACCAGCCCCGCTGACCCCCCCTTACCAGCCCCGCTGACCCCCATCTTAGCAGCCCCACTGACCCCCCCTTACCAGCCCCGCTGACCCCCCCCTTACCAGCCCCGCTGACCCCCATCTTACCAGCCCCGCTGACCCCCCCTTACCAGCCCCGCTGACCCCCATCTTTGCAGCCCCGCTGACCCCCCCTTACCAGCCCCACTGACCCCCGCTTACCAGCCCCACTGACCCCCATCTTAGCAGCCCCGCTGACCCCCCCTTACACGCCCGACTGACCCCCGCTTACCAGCCCCTCTGACCCCCCCTTACCAGCCGCGCTGACCCATCTTAGCAGCCCCGCTGACCCCGCCTTACCAGCCCCACTGAACCCCCCGTACCAGCCCCGCTGACCCCCATCTTAGCAGCCCCGCTGTCCCCCAGCTTACCAGCCCCGCTGACCCGCCTGCTTAGCAGCCCCACTGACCCCCCTTACCAGCCCCACTGACCCCTGCTTACCAGCCCCACTGAACCCCATCTTAGCAGCCCTGCTGACCCCCCCTTACCAGCCCCACTGACCCCCCCTTACCAGCCCCACTGACCCCCATCTTAGCAGCCCCGCTGACCCCCCCTTACCAGCCCCACTGACCCCCCCCTTACCACCCCTGCTGACCCCCAGCTTACCAGCCCCACTGACCCGCCTGCTTAGCAGCCCCACTGACCCCCCCTTACCAGCCCTGCTGACCCCCAGCTTAGCAGCCCCGCTGACCCCCAGTTTACCAGCCCCGCTGACCCCCCCCCCTTACCAGCCCTGCTGACCCCCGGCACTCAGACAGTTAACAGTGACACTGAGTATTGGTTTATTTAACAAAGCCCAGGGCCACCTGGGGGGGCAAGTGGGGCAATTTGCCCCAGGCCCCGGGCCCCACAGGGGCCCCACAAGCCCTGGCCCGGTGGCGGTCTGGGTCTTCGGCGGCATTTCGGCGGCGGGGACCCCTCAGTCACTCCGGGTCTTCGGCAGCACTGAAGGGCCCCCGCCGCCGAAATGCCGCCGAAGACCCGGAGCGCCGCCGGGTGCGCACAAGCGCCGCAGCTCCCCCGCTTTGCCCCAGGCCCTGAACCCTCTGGGCGGCCCTGACACAGCCCCGAGTGCAGAGGGCACATATCAAATCACATGTCACCGAGTTGCTGTCCCGTCTAGGAGCATCGTCCCCCACAGCCCCCGCGGTCATGGGATCCCCTCCTCAGGGAAGGGCACCCCGAGCAGCCCAGCCGTCTGGCTTGATTCAGCACCAGGCCCCCCTGCTGTCTGTGTCCCCCGGTAATCGCCGCTCCTGTCCACCCGCAGTCCCTGCATTCCTCCCCCTCCGCCATCAGCTGTTCCGCGTGTGCAGGAGGCGCTGGTGGGGGGAGCCCCCCGATGGGAACCCTCCCCCACCACAGGGAACACGCTGCCACCCTGGGGGCCACAGCGGGGGTGGGGGGCCTCCCAACGTGTCTCTGTTGGCACATGAGTCAAACTGCCTCCCGCTGACAATCGAGAGCTCTGGGTGTCCAGAACGGTTCTCTCTGAGTCCCTGGGACACTCCCACCGTGTCCCCCGTTTCCCTGGCAGGCTGAGCGGCCGGCGGGCGGGATGCAGGATGGCTCGGAGACGCCCCCGCGGCCCGAAGAGGAAGGGATTTGGGTTTGCGGTCTGTGCAGCTCTGTCTGTCAAACGCCTGAGAAACACTTGGGAGAAAGCCGCCTGGGTTAAATCCCCACAGCCTCTTGGTCCTTCCGCCTCCCAGCCCCCGCTCCGAGCCCTGGCGGGAACACAGCAGCAAGCCCAGGGCCAAGCAATCCTTCCGGAGAGCCTGGAGCGGGACCACAGGGCCTCTCCTGCCCCCAGCCTGGGCACTGCGACCCTCCCAGCTGGCAGAAAGCCCCCTGTGCCCACCGCAGCCCACGCTGCCCCAGCCAACATCCCAGGATGTGCTGGGACCCGGCGCTGGCTTGCCCACGGTGCTCTGCACTGCACAAGCGTGGCCCTGCGGAGCCGTGCTCCAGGGAGATGCGTATAAGCTTGCTGGAGGGTGCGTCTGTCTGCGCCCAGCCCCCTCCTGCTGCCCCGCTGCCCCATCACACTTCCTGGCCCATTCGTGGCCCGGCTCTCGGCTCCTGGCAGGCCCCGGGGGTCGCTCACCCCCCGGCTCTGTCAGGCCGCGGAAGCAAACCAGCCGCACAGAAGTGCAACAGCTGATGCGCCGCTCACCCGCCGGTGCCCGGCGGCCCCCCCGGGAGCCACTCCTGGGCAGCACTGGCCATGGCTCCTGGGAGTTTTTGTCCCAGCCCATGTTCCCGCCCTCCTCCCCCGCTGCCCTACAGAGCTGTGGGGCAGGGCCTGGCGCGCCCGAGCCATAGTCGCAGGAACTGCCCCAGCCCGGGAGGGGGGAAGCTGTCTGAAAAGCAGCATCAGAAAACGTGTAATGGCCTCTGGGTCAGATCGTGCTGGGGCAGACGCTGCAGGGCTGACTCTGGCCCCATTGTGCCTCCCCCCAGTACCGGTCTCCATTCGGCCCTGGAGTAGCTCAGAGCAGCCGCAAGGTGGCTCTGAATTGCCCTAGGCTGGGAGGGCCCTAGCCAGACATTGCTGGAGCACCACACACCCAGGCCATGCTCCCTTCCCCTGGCCTCTGCCCCCTTGTGCCCCACAGCAGGGCGCCAGGGGAGCCCGCCTCGGGGGAGCACGGCATGGGGCCGACACACCTTTGCCAGCCTACCTGGGCCCAGTGAGGTCTCCTGGCAGAGAACACAGGGCACAAGTCACTGCTCTAATCCTCAACTCCCTGCCCCCAGCCCTGTGCCCTGCCCCGTAGGCTCAGGTCTGGGCCACCCACCTTACCCCAGTGGGGGCCTGTGGCCAAGAGGACTTCCCGCCGTGCCCGGCCCTTCCTGGGGCTCTCAGCTCCGGCCCCTCCTGCCTCGGCAGGGGGCACAGGGCTGCTTCCCCATTCCTCTTGTGGGAAGCCAACAGCTGAAAAGTCTGGGGCTGCCCAAAATAGCCGCCCGCCTGCCTGGGCGAGCTATCCCGTGACAGCTCCCCAGAGAGCCGGCAGCAGCTGGGAGGCAGCACCTGACCCGGCCACTCGAATTCAGCTGCAGAGTCCCCGGGGCCAGCGCAAGCCAGGAGGGGGTGCTCGCACCCTGCATTAGCCCGCGGGAGCTTCGCTTCCTGAGCACAGCATGGCGTGGCCGGTGACAGGAGCCCCATGGAGACCCCACGGCCCCAGTCGCTGGGTGCTTGGCGATGGGGTGGGGTGGCCGGGCTGTATGTCGAGAGGCACTTGGGCCTGTATTCATCACAGCCTCCTGCGCACGAGAGGGGCCCTGGTGGGGCTGGGACGAATGGACCTGTGAGTCCCCGGAGCGCCCATCGGGCCTGCTGCGGGCGGGGGTGAGCCATCTGCCTGCTCCCAGCTCCGTGCTCCATCCCCGGCACAGCCCCAGAGGGGACCAGCCTGCCCCTGCCCCCCGCTGTCACTGCTTGCGCTGTGCCAGCGCCCACAGGCTCCCAGCAGGGCCCACTGCACCGGGTGCCCAACGCTGCCCCAAGGAGCTCGCCGCCTGCCTCGAGGGGTGGGCAGGGGGCTGCGCTGGCTCCAGCACTGGAAGGGTTAAGCCAAGTCTCAAGGGGGCCAGGCAGACTTCAGCACAGTTCCCCGGACTGCCCTGCATCCCACAGACCCTGCCCAGCACAGCCGTTTTGGGGGCACCCGCAGCCCCATGGATCCAGGGACCCCCTGCTCTGGGATCCCCCCATGTGGCCTGCGCTCTGGAGGGGCTGGGGGCTTTCTCTGGGGCTCGAGGAACCAGTGGGCTTGGTGCATGATGTCACAATCTCAGTTCCTGTCTGTGCACTGCCCGAAACCCAGCGATCCTGAGACTGCCCAAACCGCAGCGGGGACGGGGAGTTGGCAGGCATTTCTGGGACAAGGCCAGAGGGATGCTGGGAACAAGTGGGGGTCCCCCGCCAGCCCCGATGTGCAGCATAAAAACATTCTCCAAATGGAAACCTCCAGATTCCCCTGGCGACTTTTTACAGAACACAGTTTAGCCTATGGAACTCACTGCCACCAGACAGCACAGAGCCGTGGCTGGGGCGGCCAGAAGGGACCATCCTGGTCATCTGGGCTGGCCTCCCGCATGCCCAGGCAGTAACGTGGCTCCTTGGGGCAAGGATCTTCGCAGGGTTTGGAGGTGCATGGAGTGATCCATGGGGTGCTCCGAGAGGGAGGTGGGCAGAGGGTCAGATCCAGAGTGGTGCAGAGGGTCCAGGGTGCAGAGGCCCTGGGCTGAGGTGGGTTCACATGTTGGGGGAATTCAGGGAAATTCTGGCTTCAAACATTTAGTAACATCCCAGCTGGGGCCAGACTCTCCTCCAGCCAGGCCAGATCCTGCTCCCTGTTCCAGCAGCGGTAATGGGGCAGGAGCCAGGGGAGAAACAGGTCCCACGCACCCCGGGGCAACACCACACATCAGGCAGCTCCCTCTGCCCGTCCAGCTGAGCCTCAGCACCCCACACAGCCTCCTGTGAGAGGGCCCACACCTGCCTGCCCTGCCCTGCAGCTCTCGCCCCAGTGCTCCAGGGCAGGGGGCAGCACAGGCCCTGTGCAATGCCCGAGGGGTCTGCCCGGAACTGTCTCACGGGGCCACGCGCCATCCCAGATGCAGGGGGGTAAATCCCAAGAGGGCTGCGGGGGAAGGGCTCTGCATCCCCAAACCAGCCTGAGTCGTCCTCTCCCCACACCCGTCAGCACGTCAGAGACCCTGCAGCAAGGGGCCCGGAGAGTGGGTGTGTTGGGAGGGATCCCAGTGCTGGCACCAGACGGGCTGGCGCCGGGCGCTGGACCGGCCAGGTTGGGGGGGGCTGTGACACCCTAGGGCTGCAGAGCGTCCAGGGAAGGACATAGGCAGGGCCCTGCGCTCCTGGGAGGGGCAGGGCCCCCTGAAATGCTGCCCCAGCCTCCAGGCCTCACATGCAGCCCTGGCACCTCCGGCCGGCCGGCTCCAAAGGGCTCTGAGTCCCTCTAGTGGTGGCTCAGGCTCATTGCCCCAGCTCGCCCCTGGCAGGCCTGGAAGGACGAGTTTTCCACGGGGAAATGTCGTTAACACGCAAACCGAGGAAGGACTATTTCCATCCATGCTCACCCCAAGCTACAGCCGGGCACAGCCGGGAAACGTGGCCTGTTTGGAGTTCGGTGTAAGGTTGTTTGCTCCGTGGACTTTGACACGTGACGGTGACAATTCGTGATGTAACGGTTGTAAAGCTTTGCCTTTTTGAATCGCAGCATCCACTGGCATTAATAATTACCGTCTGCCCCCCACCGTTCTCTGACACCCCCCCCCGTAACGTCGCACAACTGACAGCTTAAAGCGATAACGGTCAGAGGAGATGTGTAAACTCTCATTTTGCACAACCGTGAACATTTAAATGGATAGAAAAATGCTTAAACCCAAATGTCAGAGTAATAACGTTATCCATCAACATTATTAACCAATAAACCCGGCTCCTGACCAGCCTCGAGGGCCACGGGCCGCTGCGCTTCCCGCAGGCAGCGCCGTTGCCATGCGTGTGCTGTACCTGGCCACGGGTGGCTGCTCCCCGGCTGTGGCTGCTGCTCGAACCCTGGGCCTGGGGCCCAAACTCCAGGCAATGGGGGTTTATCACCCCACCCCCACCCCTACGCCCTGCTGCTTACAGAGCGGGCACAGCTGCGGGGCTCGGGATGGGCAGGACGTTTCCTCCCCGGAGAGGGGCCAGGCTATGGAGCAGCGCCAGGCTGGGCTTCTCAGAGATGGGGTCCAAAGCAGGGGAGGGGCCAAGATCGTGCCAGGAGAGAGGGTTGGGGTCCCGACTGAGACCCCCCCCCAGGCCAGGATCTCTCACAGCACAGAGCAGCGGCTGGCTGAGCCCCAGCCGCCTACACAGTGTTAGGCCTAGCCTGAGCCCCGCACCCCTCGTGAGGCCCTGGCAGAAGCAGCCCGGCTGCCAGTGCTCTGTGCCCAGGGGAGCTGAGGGTGCGCGGTGCCCATGGAAGCTGGTCCCTTGGAGCCGGACATTGGGACCCCCTTGGCCAACCCACGGGTTGTGAGGGGGAGCGAGTTTGTTAAGCAGGGCAGCACCAATCAGCCCCCCAGGGGGCACCTCCTGCATTAGCTCTGGGCAGTGGAACGTGCTGATCTCTCAGCATGAACATTGGCTGTTGGCTAGGAACCTTTCTGTGCTTGGGGGGAGAGGGGGGAATGGAACTGATGTCACACCAGCCTGGGGGAAGGGAAGGTCAGCGGACAGAAAAGGGGGGCGTGGTCAGTGTGGACCTATATAAGAGGCAGCACACAGGCATTCCTTGCAGTGCTCTGTAGTCATGCTGAGTTGGAGGGAGGGAGGTTAGAAAGAAAGAAAGAAAGAGTGAGTGAGTGAGTGATGAGTTGTAAGGAGGGAGGGATTGATGGATGGAAGAGTGAATGGATTCCTTCTAGCCCCACTCCAGCTAGAGTTCCCTGCTCTTTGAAAACCAGTTAGTTTAGTATTTTTCTATCTGGGGACTCAGACATCTAGGAGAATCCCGGGGGCTGGGGGACTCAGCAAAGAGCCAGAAGCATGATTTGAGATCTAGAAAACCTGAGAGACGTAAGGAGCTGAATGTATTTGGCTTATCCAAGGGGAGGTTGGGGGTGACGGATCAGGGTCTGTAGGTACCTACCTACACATGGGGCTCTCTAATTTAGCAGGCAGAGGTGGACTGAGAGCCAGTGCCTGGCAGCTGAAGCCAGATAAACTCAAATTGGAAATTCGATGCATGTTTTGACAGGGAGGGTAAGTGACCATTGCAGCAACTTACCCAGGGACATGCTAGATTCTGTCATACGGAGCCGTTAAACCCAGACTGACGGCTGCCTACAAGAGACACTCCAGCTCCCCCACAGGTGACTGGGCTAAGGGCAGGAGCCTGTGGGGCAGGTCTCAGGCCTGGGCTATGCAGGGGGTCAGACTAGATCACAGTGGTCCCTTCTGGCCTTAGCTCTGAAGCTATAAGAGCCTTGAGCTAGCTGTCTCTGTCCCCCCTCTGGGCTGCCCAGAGAGGCTTTCATGGCTGTGTCAGGAATCCCTGAAGTTGGATCTCACAGGGTCCTGTCTGCTCTGGCACAGCCTTCCCCAGCAGACATTTTGAAAGGTTCGGTTCCTTCTATCCTGCAGGGAGAGGAATAACTAGGGAGCAGCTGTGTAGCACCCACAGTGCCTGGGAGAGGGACAGAGTTTGAGTGTGCACCCCTGGGGGGACTTTGAGATTTGCAGACTGATTACCAGACTGGCATTCAGCTGGGATGCTGCGGCAGCGTGCAGTGGCCACCTGCCTGAACACAGGCAGCCAGGGCATCCGCTTTAGGGCTCTCAGAGAGCTGGTGGTTGCTAGGGTCCAGTGATCATGACCAGAACAAGGAGTAATGGTCTCAAGTTGCAGTGGGGGAGGTTTAGGTTGGATATTAGGAAAACCCTTTTTCACTAGGAGGGTGGTGAAGCACTGGAATGGGTTCCCGAGGGAGATGCTGGAATCTCCTTCCTGAGAGGTATTTAAGCTCAGGCTTGACAAAGCCCTGGCTGGGATGATTTAGTTGGGGATTGGTCCTGCTTTGAGCAGGGGGTTGGACTAGATACCTCCTGAGGTCCCTTCCAACGCTGATATTCTGTGATTCAGATTGTATTCATTATGGACAAACAGATACTCCTGGGGGAAACCTGTGCCAAAAAGTTAAAAATTCTGCATACAATATTTTAAAATTCTGCAAAATTCTGAACATTTTATTTGTCAAAATAGCACAGTATAATCACGCTGGTTTCAATTATTTTGGTAATTTGTTTAAACTACAATACAATAGATGGAGAATGGGAGTAGGGGGGAGCATTGGAGGAAATCCCGAAACCCCCTTTGTCTAATAGTAACGTATCTAGGTCTGACCCTTTATTTCTAGTTATTAGTCAACAAATACATGCAGCCATATGCTCAGTGTTACATCGTAGGCAACTGAAGAGCAAGTGAGGGCTGGGGAATCAAACTCACAATTTATATTTGCTACTGACTATCTCTGGAAAGGTCAGTAGCAAACAGTTCATGGAGCACATTGTGATAGGAAATGTTTTCAGTCCAAAAATTCAGACCAGTTCTAATCACTGGATCCCCATAAGCATTTATAAGGCTATACTGTCCTTTGCAATAAGACTCCTTTACACTACTCTGCCAGTTTAAAGGAGTCTTAAAACTCTCACACCTGTTTTACACTCTTGGGGGAATTCACAAAGATGATGGGAACAATTCACTAAGCAGGCAGGCTGTTATGTTTGCTCTGTCTGAGGGGACAGAGCCTGCCCCATGCCTACCTCCTCAAAAACATCCAGAGCCCTGCCCTGGCATACTGAGTGTGCCTCAATAGTGAGCCAGAGGGTCTTTCTCTCTCACTTGAATTTCTGCCCAGCACCCCTCCACTGATTTACATCTCTACTGGCTGCTTGGGGTACCCAAACCAACCTGCCTGCACTGCTGGGGAGGATGTGTGACCACTCATAGAATCATAGACTATCAGGACTGGAAGGGACCTTAGGAGGTATCTAGTCCAACCCTCTGCTCAAAGCAGGACCTATCCCCAACTTTTTTTTTTGGTCCCAGATCCTTAAGTGGCCCCCCCTCAAAAATTGAACTCACAACCCTGGGTTTAGCAGGCCAATGCTCAAACCACTCAGCTATCCCTCCCTCCTCCTCTTGTGGGTTCCCTTTGTTTCCCTGTCAGAAGTCATTTTTCTGCAGGGAAGCAAAGAAATCTGGGGGGGGACATGAATTCTGCGCATATGCAATGGCACAGAATTCCCCCAGGAATAAACAGAGTAGAGGGACAACCAGTGATATGTATGCTTGGAGCTTCTCAACTTTGGAGAACAAGCTTTTGTGGAACGCTATGGGCAAAATTGATTGGGAGGAAAAACTTAGCTAGAAAATGTGAATGAAAATTGGGACTTCTTTAAGAACAATTTATTAGGTGGGCAAAAATCCACAATTCCACATTAAAAAGAGAGGACAAATTTAGCTAACATCCCACTCTGGTTCAGTGGCAAAGTGAAGGCATAAATTTGAAATTAAAAAGTAACATATAACACATGGGGAAAACAGAGAACTAGGCAACACTGAATATAAATTAGAAGCTATCAAGTATAGAAAATTGATAAGGGATTGTGACGGAGCGGCACAAATCACGCTGTTGCCAATCCTTTAGAATCTAAAATCTAAAGGTTTATTTACAAAGGGAAAAAGGTAGAGATGAGAGATAGAATTGGTTAAATGGAATCAATTACATACAGTAATGGCAAAGTTCTTAGTTCAGGCTTGCAGCAGTGATGGAGTAAACTGCAGGTTCAAATTAAGTCTCTGGAATACATCCCCCACTGGGATGGGTCAGTCAGTCCCTTGTGTAGAGCTTCAGTTTGTAGCAAAGTCCCTCCAGAGGTCAGAAGCAGGATTGAAGACAAGATGGAGATGATGCATCAGCCTTATATAGATTTTTCCAGGTGTAAGAATCCCTTTGTCCTCACGGTGGAAACTTACAGCAAAAATATGGAGTCTGGAGTCACATGGGCCAGTCCCTGCATACTTTGCTGAGTCACAAGGCGTGTCTGCCTTCTCTCCATGGGTCAATTGTGTAGCTGATGGCCCTTTAATGGGCCATCAAGCCAGCTATGCCGGGCTAACATCAGCTTTGTCTGGGACACTTCCCAGAGGCAGAGCATAATACAAAATATAGACAGTATAGAGCCAATACTTATACTTAAACTACAAAATGATACACAGACATACAGACAGCATAATCATAACCAGCAACCCAGAACCTGGTCTTAGACACCTTATATGACCCCCTTTACTTAGGATTTGGTGCCACCACAGGACCTTGGTTGCAACCCATGTTCTATATGGTTCCCATTTATATCAATAACGTCACAGGGATGCTAAAGACATCAGGAAAAATCCATGGCTGATTAGGCTAAGGACAATAAGAAGGTGATTTTAAATCCATCAGGAACAAAATAAATCCAGACAATGGTTTTAGCCCATTACTAGAAAGAGATGGTAAAATTGTTAATAGTGATGCAGAAAAGACACAAATATTCAATAAATAGTTCTGTCTTTGGAAAGAAGCAGGATGAAATACTTGTATCACACAAGAGCCATTAGTAGCTAAGGAGGATGTTAAACAGCATCTACAAGGATAAACATTTTCAGACCATCAGGCCTGGATAACGCGTACCAAAGAGTCCTAAAAGAGCTGGCTGAGGAGATTTCTGGACTGCAGAAGTTACTTTTTAATAAGTCTTGGAATACTGAGAAAATTCCAGGACACTGGCAGGGTTCTAAAGCTGTGACGATATTTACAAAGGGCAAGTGGAATGACTTGGTAATTATAGGCCGGTTAGTCTGACACAAATCCTGGACAAAATCATGGAAAAGCTGACATGGGATTCAATTGCCCAAGCGTTACATGACAGGAATATACTTCATGCCAGTCAACATGGCTTTATGAAAACTGGATGGTGTCACCCAAACCTGATTTCGTTTTGTGATGTGCTCACAAGTCTGGCTGATGCCGACAGCGGCACTGACGTAATAGACGACGCTGAGACTTTTGTTAGGTGTGTGACTTAGACCTGCCCAACATTCTCATTCAGAACTGAGCACGAGCCAATACCAGTGAGACATTAGTTAGGTAGCGTAAGAACAGGCTCTGACAGCTCTCAGAGAGATGTCATGGGCAATCCTTGGCTAGTGGGGTAACGCAGGGGGCTTAACATTTTCATCAGTGGCCTGGAAGCAAATATAAAATCACTGCTGATCAAATTTGCCAATGACACCGCGGCTGGAGGAATGGTAAATCCTGCTGAGGACGGGGCAGTCACACAGAGCAACCTGGATCTCTGAGCCAGCTGGACCCATTCAAACAAAATGTGGTTTAATGCAGGGAAATGCCCGGTCCCACCTCTGGGAAAGCCGGCCCCAGCGGCAGAGCGGGCCCTGTGTCCTGGAAAGCAGGGCCGCCGGAAGGGATTTCGGGGGCCTAGTGAACAAGGGGTTTGACAGGAGCTCGCAGTGTGGTGCTGTGGCTAGAGAAGCGGAAGGGGAGGGAGGTGACTGCACCTCTGAACCCTGCAGCAGAGAGACCCAGGCTGGCACGCTGCGTCCAGTCCTGGGGGCCACATTCTTAAAAGGAGGTTGAAGAACTAGGGAGGGTGCAGGAAAGAGCCCCCCAGATGATTCCAGGGCTGGAGAAAATCCCTGACAGTGACAGCCTTAAAGAGTCTGTTCAGTGTCTGACTAGACGACTGAGCCGAGACTCCTTCCCAGGGAGGAAATCCCAGATCCTAAAGGGCCCAGCAGTCTAGGGGGGAAGGCCGAGCAGTGATACTGAGCCAATAGCAGCCGATCTCAGAGCGCTTCGTAGCCTTTGGAAATGTATCTATCCCACACAGCCCGAGAGGCAGGGCAGGGCAGGGCTGGGCTGGTGGCCCCGTTGCACAGATGGGAGCTGAGGCACCGAGGGATTTGCCCACGGTCACACGGGCAGGCTATGGCAGAGCAGGGACCTGAATCCTGCGCTCCCCAGGCAAATTCGGATTCGAAAGGAGGCACCAGTGTTTAGCAGGGAGGGGGGCTGGGCCCTGCAATGAACTCCCAGGGCAGGGGTGGATTGTCCACTGCTTGATGTCTTCCAGCCGTGCCAGGCTGTCTCTGTGTCCGATGCCTTAGCCAGTACGGGGGTACCTGGGTGGGTGTAAGGGCAGGTGTGAGGCTGGGGGGCTGGCTAGCTGATCCAGTGGTGCCCTCTGGTGGGGGCGGGGGGTTATAGCCCTTCTCCCGCTCTTGGTTATCAGTATTTCCTGTTATGACTCGCAGCTTCTCCATGTCTAGAGCAATCGCAAATCCTGTGAAGTTCTGGCCTCGCTGTCCAGTGTAGGGTGACCAGACGTCCCGATAAAATCGGGACTGTCCTGATTTGTAGGCATTTGTCCCGCATCCCGATCGATGTTTGGTCGGGACGCACTTTGTCCCAATATTTCACACTCCTGGGGGGGGGGGGGGGGGGGAATTTGTTTTGTTTTGTTCTGCCAGCAGGACTCGGGGTTTTTTTCTTCCCCCCACCCCCTCTGCCGGCGGGACTCCAGGGTTTTTTGTTTGTTTCTCTCTCTGTCTCCCTCCGCCAGCAGGACTCTGGGACTCTGTGCTTTTTTTTTTCCGCTGTGCCGGCAGGACTCCCCCCCCCATGTGTCCTGATATTTTCTTCATCCCATCTGGTCACCCTAGTCCAGTGGCAGTGAGTTCCACAGGTTGACCATGTGTCTCTCCTGATCACGTTCTATCTGACCGGTCAGTCCTCACACTGAAAGGAAACCTACCCAGCACTTTCAGAAGACAGGCCTGGGCGCGGCAGTTCATTACTCTGCTAGTCACTAAGAATCCTGGACTGAACAGAGACATGGGATTTATGGCTTATTGCAACAATCTGTAACCCACTAACCCCCTGCCAGCTGCTTCCCCCTCCCTTCTCCTCCCTGCTGTGCCTGGAGGGGTGTTAACAGGCCCCTTCACCCCGAATGGGCCCTTGAAGTGTGTGTTAACTTCTTATGCTAAACAAGCTGCTCCCCCTTGTGTGTAGCAGTGACGCCCTCAGCAGCTTCCCCAGACCCGGAGAAGAGCTTGTGTGGCGCCAAAGCTTCTTTCTTGCCACCAGCACTTGGTCCAGTCAGAGGCCTGACCTCGCCCCCTTGTCTCTATTTCCTTTCCCAGTTCTGAGTTCGCCCCCTTTCATTTTACCCCGTGTAACGGGCCCCTCTGGCCTCAAACGCCCAGGTCTGTGGCTGTGTCTGGATGGTTGTGTTTGGGGCCGGCACGATGCATCTGTGGGGCAGGAGAGGAGCCCGAATCCCTGACAGGCCGGGGGGAACTTGCTGCCCCCCTGGCACTTGAGAAAGCGTTGGAGGGACAGGTGCTATATCCTGTCTCGGCACGAGGGGGAGCCAGCCACCAGGAGAACCAGCCAGTCTCCAGTTCTGGCTTGTGTTCCCTGCCTGAGAAGGGTGCCCGCCCGCCTGCCCGCCTCTGAGTGGGGCACATGCCCCTGGCGACAGATCCTGCATGCGGCAGACTCGCCACCTGCCTGCGCTCGTCCTGGCTGCATCATCCTGCAGAGCTGCTGCATCCTGCCGGAGCGGGAGAGCCAGAGCAGCCAGGGCCGTCCCGCCAGCTTCGGGATGGAGTGCGACAAACAGCCCTTTCTGCGGGGTCCAGGGGCCCCGGCCGGCCGCCCCCCGAGCCCCACATGGGCGACCGCCTCCCCCTCCCATGGCCCCGTGGTCGCTGACAGGTTCCCCAGGTGGGGCTGAGTGCGACATCTCTCACGCTCTGGGCTCAGCCCCCTGGGGACGGGCGCCGGGCCCCATGTCAGGACAGGCCTCGCCCAGAAGCGGGGAGGCAAATGTCACGTGACACCATCTCCTGGGCTCCCACCTGCCCCTGCCCGGGTGCCTGTTGCTTCCTCTGCTGGGGTCATCCCGCCCCCCAGCCCCTCACTCCCTGTGTCCCGGAGCGGCAGGGTCCAGTACCCATCTCCTGCGTCCTCCCCACACCTGCAGCAAGGGCCAGCCCCGCTCGCCAGCTCTCCCGGGGCACCGAGAGATCGGCTACAGTCGCAGCAGGGTCAAGGGGCCCCTTGGTACTCGGGGCGACGCTGCATCCCACGAGCCTGCCGCAGCCGGGGTGGGGGGGCTCAGCCCCCAGCAGCACCGGCTGGTCCACCCCACGGCGGGCGAAGGTTACCTGGGCGAGGTCTCTGCCTGCTTCCCGCCGGGCGCCCTGGCAGGCACATGCCAGGGGCAGGGGGGCGCCGGGCAGGATGGTCTCTGGAGCCCAGGGGATGAGCCAGGATGTTCTGTTTGGGTCTGGAGCTGAGGTGTGGGGAGGGGCTGTCAGGGAGCAGGGGATCGCTGGGCCCTAATTCAGTTAATTTGTCCCTGCGGGACACCTCCCCTCCCCCACCCCGGCCCTCACTCCGGGCAGAGTCAATCCATCTAGAAACTCCAAACAGGGGCCAGTGCGGGGCAAGGAGCCTGGGTCGCGGCCGGCTGAATCTGGGCCTGGGGCTGGGCCAGATACCAGGGTGATGGGCACAGTCGATGGCTAGCTAGAGGTCCCTGTGCGTCTCTCCGGCTGGGGACTCCTGTGGCCCTGAGAGAGCCCCGTAGGCACCGCCAGTTCCCACCCCGGGCGCCCCACCCTGCCGGCCGTGGAGACGTGAAAAGGACGGGGAGGGGCCTGGCCGGAGCACAGTGCAGACCGCGGTGCCCTGGGGCTGGAGGACCATCGCCAGCACCCCCAAGGCTGCTCTAAGCTGGGCAGGGCAGAGCAGAGTCCTTCCCGCCCACTCTGTCTGCGGTGCTGAGTCAGTCTGTGCTGGGGAGCTGCGAGGCGAGGGGCCCGGGGGCCCTGGGCAGGAGCTCTGCATGGGTCTGGGTCGCTGGTCGCTGGCCTGGGGCGGCGGCTGGATGCCGGCCCCGCCGGGGGCCGCCACCACTCGCTGAGAGTGTTGGGTGCAGCTTGTTCCCCAGGATAAATCACAGCTGAGTGGCGCTGCCGGCAGGGCCCCTCTGCTGCTCTCTGCCCCCGGTGCAGCCCCCTCCCACTCTGGCCAGTGACCCCCCCCAGCCGGGAAAGGGGGCCCCCTGCCCCAGGCAGCCCCCGCGGCCCGGCTGAGTTTCCACCTTTGCGGGACGCCCTGGTGCTGCTCCCTGCATGTGGGCTGGGATCTAGGCAGAGAAAAGCCCCAGGGGGTCCCAGCCAGCCCTGAGCCGGGCAGGATCGTACCCTGTGCTGCATTCCCCAGGCCCTGCCCCCTCCCCGGCAGGAAGCCCTGCTCCACTTTGGCCCCTGGATTGCCCTTACTGCCCCCACGGGGTCGGGGCTCCCTCCTTAGCCCCGCCCAGGGCTCAGCCCCTGCCGCTCCAGGGCTCCCCGAACACCCGCCAGTGGGTCAGTGTCGTCTGGGAAGGAGGTGCCCGAAGCTGAGCCTCATAGGAAGGGGCTGTCCCCTCCTGGCTCTGGGCCAGGAGGCTGCTGGGCTGGGGGGGGACTCCCCACGGCTGCCTCGCCCCCAGCGCCTGGCAGTGCGCTAGCGGGCACAGGGTGGCTGGCACCAGGCTGACACGGAAATGAGGGCACGGGAGATGTCTCCCCAGTGAGGCACTGGGCTCTGGCTCACGCTTCCTGAGTCAGCAGCTCCCCGCTGGTGCCCCGTCCATGCCCACGGGCACTATCTCCGATCCCTGGGGTTCCCCCCCAGAAGCGCCCCCATGGGCCCCGCCCAGCCCTCTGGGCACTGCCCAGGGCATGAACTCTGCCACACACTGTTCATCCTGCCAAAATGTTGACCCCGCCTGTTTGCTTGGGGCCTGAGAGGCCAGGAGGGCTCCTTCCCCAGCAGGCCCCGGCCCCCACTAATCCTGCTCAAACAGCGCCAGCCAAGGAGCGGCCCTGTTTGCTCAGCGCAGGGCAGCACGTGATGGGAACCTGCCGCTGGGCCAGAAGGGCTACGTGGGGCGTGGCCCAGGCATGGGGCGTGGGGGCCGTGGCTCAGGCCTGGGGGGGGGCTGCCCTGGGCACACCAAGGGCCCCCACTCAGAGCGTCGGCAGGAGCTCGTCTTCCCAGCTCCCTGGCTGAGGGAGGAAGGACGCAGTGAGCCGAGTGCCTGCGCTGCCGGGGGATGGCACACGCAGGGGCACAGGCTGGGCTCTGTGGAGGGCTGCTGGGCTTTGGTCGTTCCAAACTCCTGGTGGTGACGCTGGGGGCCAAAGCCAGGCCGGTGCTGGTGCCAGGGACTGCTGGGCATGGTGGGATGGTGCCCGCTGGTACCGCACCCTCCGGGGAGAGGAGAGGCTGGAGCTGACGCACACGAGGGGCGGAGTCACAGACACCACGGGGGTGGAGCCAAATGACAATGAGGGGCGGGGCCAAATGACAATGAGGGGCGGAGTCACCACCAGTGGGGGCGGGGCTGCAGCCAGGAAATAGATGGACTTGCCAGGGAAGACGAGGCCCCGCCCAGGGCAGAGTGGGGTGTGCCTGACCCTCCACTCCGCTGCCTCAGATCCAAGGGGCAGGGCCCTTGTCCTCAGAGCCGCGTGGAGCCCTGCGTCGGGTTGGCACGCCACAGCGAACACGTCCCAGCACCGCACCGCAGAGCCCAGGGGTGGCAGAGACAGCCCCCCGGCTCACCAGCCTGATGTGCAATGGAGCATTCTGCCATCAGCCGATTGCACCCCAGGCCGGCCTTCTGGGGACTGACTGTCCAAACCGTGCCCACTGCCCGGCCAGGGCATGGGGGGATACCGAGGGGTGCTTGGCCCCACCAGGCAAGGGCCAGTGGAGTCCTGCAGGAGGGATCCTTCCAGCCCGTTGCTGGGGGATCTCTGCCCTGGCGATGGGGCAGGCTCTGTCTCTGTGCCCCACGAGAGCTGTGCACCTGGCCAGCCCGGGCCCAGCAGACTGGCAAGCTCCGAGCGAGCTCGGGAGGTCGGCTCCCAGTCTGATCACGCATGTCCCCTGTTAAGTGGAGGAGCCCGAGTGCCTGCTCAGAGACCCGGGCTGTGCCCACCTGCCCATGCTGCACTCATTGCTCGTGTCCACCTCTGAGACACAGCCTATGGGGGCCAGACCCTCGCTCGGCCCATCCCCACAGCACTAGGCAGGGCCCAGCGCTGGCTCAGAGGCAGCGAGATAGTCTAGCACTAGAAAAGGTTCAGAAAAGGGCAACTAAAATGATTAGGGGTTTAGAGAGGGTCCCATACGAGGAAAGATTAAAGAGGCTAGGACTCTTCAGCTTGGAAAAGAGGAGACTAAGGGGGGATATGATAAAGGTATATAAAATCATGAGTGATGTCGAGAAAGTGGATAAGGAAAAGTTATTTACTTATTCCCATAATACAAGAACTAGGGGTCACCAAATGAAATTAATAGGCAGCAGGTTTAAAACAAATAAAAGGAAGTTCTTCTTCACGCAGCGCACAGTCAACTTGTGGAACTCCTTACCTGAGGAGGTTGTGAAGGCTAGGACTATAACAATGTTTAAAAGGGGACTGGATAAATTCATGGTGGCTAAGTCCATAAATGGCTGTTAGCTAGGATGGGTAAGGAATGGTGTCCCTAGCCTCTGTTTGTCAGAGGATGGAGATGGATGGCAGGAGAGAGATCACCTGATCATTGCCTGTTAGGTTCACTCCCTCTGGGGCACCTGGCATTGGCCACTGTCGGTAGACAGATACTGGTCTGGATGGACCTTTGGTCTGACCCGGTACGGCCTTTCTTATGTTCTTATGTTCTTATGAACTGGGGGCGCGGCAGCTGGTGAAGGAGACGACGTTCAGGTGGGCCCGTCAGGCTGGTGGAAGGAAGCGGATGCAGCGCCTGCCCCTATGCCAGCGCTTACCTGGGGCCCGGCCCCTTGGCACGTGGGTGTGTGCAAGCGTGTGTGCGTGACTCACGAGTGTGTGCATGACTCAGGCCTGTGTGCTGCTATCTCCAGCGCCGGCGAGCCAGCGATTGAATTGTTTAGCTCCAGAACGTGGGTGGGAACTTGGAGAATTGTTGGAAAACCGTTTAGCGTCCTCAGTCCTGGGCTGACGCCTGTGCCCCTCCCCCTGCAAACGCTGGCACTCCCTGGGCAGGGACGGAGCCTCTCACGTGCCGCAGCGGCGCTTGGCATGTGCCACTCACAGCGGGCACCCCGGCTCTAGAGCTCAGCCCTGCGAGAGCGCGGCCCATCCGTGGGACAGGTGGTGCTAACGAAGGGATATGGGGAATTCCCTGCCCCCGTGGGGCCGGCTGGGCACGAGCAGCAAGCCCAGCCTCTAGTCTCACTGCAAAGGTTAGCGGGTGAATTTGGGACCGTTAGTCCAGGCACGGCCCAGGGAGGGGCCAGGCCAGTTTCCCAGCAGCACAGGGCCCAGTCGCTGTTCACACGCCTGCACGCACCCAACTGCAGAGGGGTAAGTCCCCAGCCAAGCGTTACATGGGGTCTCTGGGGCAGGCACCGCGTCTGGTGCCAGAGCCCCAGGAGTGCTGACCCTCAGCCCCTCCGGTCTCCCCTTGCTGGGCCTCCCGCCCGGATCCGCGGATCCCGCTCTGCACCGTGCCAGGGCGCTGCCGGGCCTGGCCGTGCCAGCCTCCACCCTTGCTACTTACGCTTCGGGGCTGGAGCAGCTCAGAACCCCCCCCCCCCCGCCCCCTTCCTCCCTCCTGGCCGGCAATTACTGGCTGGTTTTCATACAGCACCTTCCCCTTTCAGTTGCTTTTCTTACTTCTTGCAGAAGGCAAGAGCGACTTCACCCAGACGGGGACCGAGGAGGAGACCTGACCCAGAAACAGGGCAGCTGATTCCCTGTGTCAATGTCTTGTCACAGCCGGAGGTCGCGAGAGGCTGCTGGAGGCTGGAGCCGTTACCGAGCGAACCCTGAGAGCTGGGCAGAGACCCAGGCCCAGGAGTGTAGGGCCCAGCCAGTAGATGAGGGGCAGGGGGCTGGTCCACGTTTGAGATGTTGCTCCGCTGTTGCCAGTGTGGAATCTGCTCAGGATATTGACTGTGTGCGGGTCAGGCAGGCCCAGGATGCTGGGGGTGCGGGCGTGTCTGTCTACCTGCCTGACGGCCCCGGGGTTTCTGCGCTCAGCAGCCGTTCGATTGTTTCGGTGGCGGAGGAAATTGATGCACTTTGCTCCCGAGTCTCCCAGGTGCCCCCAGCTGGGCTGGGTGGGAGCCTGGGGCTGCTGGGCATGAGGCTGGGAGGTGTCCCGGGAGCAGGGCTGGCCCCTCTGGATTGCTGGCCTCCCACAGGGGCTAGATGGGGCCGACCCCTCAGTAAAGGCACTAGCACCGGCCACTGTTTGCTTGCAGCCTCTGCCCCGCGCGGGCAAACTTCCCTGCTGGCATGCTGCCCCCCTCACCATCTGCGGTCCCAGTTAATGAGTAGCTCCCGGGTACACAGCTGAGGGTCATTAAACAGCAGCGGAACAAGCCCCTCGGGTTCCCTGGAACAAAGGGGGGCTGAGTCACTGTTTGCCCTGCCATAATATTTACTGTGGCCTGAGCAAGGGAAGGGCAGGCAGGATGGCAGGGAGCCGGCGTGGGGCAGAGCCCGGGGTGCCCCGCCCAGCCCCTGCTGATTGGCCTGGGGGACGGCGTACAAGCCCAGTGCCGACAATAAAGGCGTCCAGGTCTCATTCCCGTGGCAGAACCCTGGCCGGAGCTCCAGCTGGTGCAACCAGACCGAGCCCGCTGTGCCAGCTCACCCCAGCGGGGCGTGCGAGCCCCAGGGCCACCCGCTCGGCTCTGCTGCGGCTGAGTGGGGAAGGGGCCCTCTCTGCGGCCACCACTGAAACGCAGCTGCCTCTGGGGTGGAGGGCAGATAGCTCCCCGATTTCTGGGTGGGGCTGAAGAACAGCTTCCCCAGCAGAGACCCCCGAGGGAAGGTGCCACGGCCCCTGACTCTGAATGGCAGGAGCCCCCCGTCCAGACACTGGGCCATTCCGTTGGAACATCAGCCCCTCCGATTCCTGCACCAGGACCCTGGACACGCCGTGGTGACCTCATCTGCCCCGGCCCCAGCCACCTGCTCTTTGTGCTGCTGGGAGCCGGGGGCACCGGGGCACGGGCAGCGCTATGGGGCACGGGCAGCCTGAGCCCTCTGCTTTCTCAGGAGCAGTTTGACGGAGGGGAGGGGAACTTCCCCGGGTGGTGCCTGAGCCAGGGCACTGGGTGACGGGCCCCTGGCAGCGAGGAGCAGCAAAGCCAGACCCCCCCCAGGGCTCAGCTGCCCCGTCGGGCTGGGGCGGGGGGCGGAGTCTGCACGTCTCTGCCAGGAGCTGTCGAGATCCCTGCGTAGCGGCCCCAGCTCCTGGGAGCTGAACGCTGGGCACGCGGGTGACCGGCGGCTCTGTTTTTCCATGCCCCCCCCCCACGATAGTCATGAAACAAATGGGTGGAGTTGCTGAGCACAGCTCGGAGCAGCCCCCTGGAGACCAGGGCCCACTGGGGCTGGGGGCTGCCCACGACATGGGAAAGTCCCTGCCCCAAAGCCCTTGTGATTCAGCCAGACACTGAGCCGGTGCCCGCTCCCCTGGCTGCTGGCCCCGCAGCGCTCTGGGGGCCAGGGCTGACGGAGCTCCCCCAGGGGGCTGGGACTAAAGGGAAGCTTTTAAAGGGCACTTCGGTTTCCTGGCCATGTTAGCTCCGTTGCTGGCCCCCTCCATGTTTCTGGTGGCCCTGCCCCTGCCTCCGGGAGCTGGCGAGCCAGGCCAGGCAGCCGGGTTCCCGGCGGCAGGGCGGGCGAGGGGCTGTGAGGATCTGCTCCGGCTCCAGCGGGACCATTCAGCCCCTTGAGTCCCGGGGTCCCGTGGCCCCTCCACGTGCTGGCTGGCGCAGCTCCCCTCCGGTCAGGCGCTGGGAACCAAGCCTTTTCCTCTTGCTGGAAAACACAGCGTCCAGCAGTGACCTCTGCGAGGTCCCCCCCCCCCCGCTGCGGGCTTGGCAGCAGCCCAAGTCCATCCCCCCCGGGGATCACCATAATAAACAAACCGCCCTGCCCGGAGCCCGCCCCGCCTGGCCACGCTGGAGTTATTTCTGGCCACGGGAGCTCAGGAAAGCTGCACTCCAGCTAACCCCGTCATGTGCTGCTTCTGTCAGGGACGCCCCTGCCCATGCGCAGGGTGTGTGTGAGGGCGACAGGGCCAAGAGGGACCCGCCTGTGCTCCCTCTGCAGACAGCTGGGCTCCCCGCCTCGCTAGGGACCGTCCGGCTGCTACGGCCTGGCCCAGGGTTCCTCTGCCAGGCTTGGGCCACATGGCGCCGGGCACGGCCCTGACACCCGGCAAGGCTGTGTGCCCTCCACGGCTTGTCCGGGCCCTGCCCCGCCAAGCAGGCAACCTGCTGGGTCTGGCTGCGTTGCACTGGCCTCCTTGCATGTGACGCCTGGCGGCGCAGCCCGAGGATTGGAAGGGAATAAATGGAGCTATTCCGATCCCCTAGAACTGGAAGGGACCTCGCAAGGTCATCGAGTCCAGCCCCCTGCCTTCACTAGCAGGACCAAGGACTGGTTTTGTCCCAGATCCCTAAGTGGCCCCCTCAGGGATTGAACTCACACCCCTGGGTTTATAAACTAAGGAGAAACATTTATGCAGACGTCCACCCTTTTCTCTTGCACATTTCTTCCTTGGTGTTTGATATATTGCACACCACCATGCCCAGCCCACTCCTTCTCTCTCTATCTATCCCCCTCCCGCCCACGTGATCTATCTATCCCCATCCACCCCCTCTATCTATCTATCTATCCCCCCCACGTGATCTATCTATCCCCCCACACCCCCTCTATCTATCTATCCCCCCACGTGATCTATCTATCCCCCCACACCCCCTCTATCTATCTATCCCCCCACATGATCTATCTATCCCCCCACACCCCCTCTATCTATTCCATACACCCCGTCTCTTCGCTTCTCTTCTCTCTCCTGGTCCCAGGTGAGAGGAATACAAGGACGAGCTAATCCCAGAGGCCCGTGAGGTGTCAGTTAGTTCCCCAGGACTGGGGCCGTTGCAGGTGTCCGGGCTGCGTTCCCAGCCCCGGGCAGGGAGCGGGTCGTTAGCTATAATTTTGGGCCCTTCGTAACAGAGCGACACAAAAGGGCCTCTCTGCAGGAGGTGCCGGGTGGGGAAGCAGAAGCAAAGGCCTCCTGCACCCTGTCATTACACAGAAAAGTCCTGCCAGTCCTCAGGGCTGGGGCAGCTCCCTGCCCAGCTAATCACAGGGCCCCGCTAACGAGGCCCTGGCTCCCCCTGCTCATCCGAGCCTGAGGAGGATCCCTGGGGGATGGGCAATGGCTGGCAATCCAATTAACCTGGCGGCTAAATGACAGGTTGCAGCACGGCGGGACCCTGCCCTACCTGTCCTGGCTGCAGGTGGGAGCCTATAAAAGCCCTGGCCCCTGCTGAGCCCGGCACTAGCCCAGGTCAGACGCCTGCTGGGTCCCGCAGGCCGTGGGCCAAGGCAGGTTTGTGATGCTGAACCTTGCTGGGCAGCAGGAATCCGGCTGGGGCCGGCTGGAGAGAGGAGGCTCTGACTCTGGCAGCGCCACGGGGGGACCCAGCGAGGGGTCAGGGCAGGCCATAGGGGCCGGCGGGCAGCAGTGGCTGGCTGGAAGGGCCGGCGGATCTCCAAGGCGCAGCCGGCTCCAACTGGGCCTGCACCTGCTCCCCCCGCGGACACACAGCTCGGACCCGGTTCCAAGCGGGTTTCTCGGGGAGCTGACCGAGGCCAGCACTGACCTGGGCCTGGACCCCACAGCAGGTCTGGGGCGCCTGTGTCCAGGGGAACGGGGGCAAAGGGCTCCCGGGTGGGGCTGTTGGGGGAAGCCCTGGGCGTCTCCCAGCCAGGAGCACAGGGCTGGGGCCAGGCTGGAAGAGCCGCGACTGCCCATGGGCCACTGACATCAGCTCTTCATTAACACACACCTCAGCCCAGGGCTTTGCCGCTCTGGCCTTCTCATCCCTGCAAAGACTCCCCTGGCTTCCCAGGCCCTCCACCCTTTCTCGTCTCTCTGTCTCCCGGCACGGGGACCTCAGCCCCGCTGCAGTGGGGCTGGGTGCCAGGACTCCTGGGTTCTGCTCCCAGCTCTGAACCAGGCCCCGGGGCACTGGGAGCCAGATGCCGAGCGTGAGATCCCCGAGCAGACAGGGCTCGGTAACGTCACTGCTGCAATGGAGCGAGGTGGGGCCGGGCACAGGGAGGGGAGCGCTGACCTCCCCTTGCTCCCCATGGAGACAGCTGCCAGTGCCCCGTCTCCCCCGGCTGGGCGCTGGCTGACACCCCTTTGGGGTCTGTGTGTGGCCCCCCAGGGCCTCGCTGGGCCCAGCTTTCAGGATCCCGCCCAGCGAGCTGGGTCAGACATGCTGGGAGCCGTGCTGCCCGCCGGCCCCTTGCTGGGTCCCCCCGTGGCGCTGCCAGAGTCAGAGCCTCCTCTCTCCAGCCGGCCCCAGCCGGATTCCTGCTGCCCAGCAAGGTTCAGCACCACAAACCTGCCGTGGCCCGCGGCCTGCGGGACCCAGCAGGCGTCTGACCTGGGCTAGTGCCGGGCTCAGCAGGGGCCAGGGCTTTTATAGGCTCCCACCTGCAGCCAGGACAGGTAGGGCAGGGTCCTGCCGTGCTGCAACCTGTCATTTAGCCGCCAGGTTAATTGGATTGCCAGCCATTGCCCATCCCCCAGGGATCCTCCTCAGGCTCGGATGAGCAGGGGGAACCAGGGCCTCGTTAGCGGGGCCCTGTGATTAGCTGGGCAGGGAGCTGCCCCAGCCGTGGGACCAGAGGGATGTCACTGAGCGGGGGGAGGACAGAGGTGCAGAGGACCCTGTCTGGGGCACAGAGGGGAGAGGGCCTCGCCTCCCCCCTGCCCCACAGCGGGTGAAGAAGGGGCAGTCGGGCAGACCAGGCCCTGCAAGGCAACACGTCAGTGCTGGACACACGGCTCATGGATCCCAGAGTGAATGTGTGGAGCCAGTGGTGGAGCCGGGGTTTGCAGCTGGCGGGAAGGGTCACGGGTGATACCAGCGCCGAGGGGGCTGGACAGCAGCCTGCCCCGGTGGCTCCTGTGCTGTGAGACCAGCCCCGGCGCCAGGCGCTGGGACAGGGCACGTGGGGTTGCAGCGTGACGGCGGCGCGGCTGGGCTGTATTCACGCGACTGATGTTGTGACGTGGGGCTCGGGGTCACAGCGCCGCAGGACCCCCTGCACCATGTCGGAAACTGGGCCCAGCCCCCAGGGACAGGAGCTGCCGCCGCTGGGTGAGTGCAGGGTGGGCTTGAAAAGAACATAAGAACGGCCACACTGGGTCAGACCAAGGGTCCATCTAGCCCAGGATCCTGTCTGCCGACAGTGGCCAATGCCAGGTGCCCAGAGGGAATGAACAGAACAGGGAATCGCCAAGTGATCCAGCCCCCGTTGCCCATTCCCAGCTTCTGGCAAACAGAGGCTAGAGACACCATCCCTGCCCAGCCTGGCTAATAGCCATTGATGGACCTGTCCTCCATGAATGTATCTAGTTCTTTTTAGAACCCTGTTATAGTCTTGGCCTTCACAGCATCCTCTGGCAGGGAGTTCCACAGGTTGACTGTAGGTTCTGTGAAGAAATACTTCCTCTTGTTTGTTTAAACCTGCTGCCTATTAATTTTGTTTGGTGACCCCTAGTTCTTGTGCTATGAGGAGGAGTAAATAACACTTCCTTATTCACAAAAAGAACAGGAGTCCTTGTGGCACCTTAGAGACTAATTTATTTCAGCATGAGCTTTCGTGAGCTACAGCTCACGTCTTCGGATGCATCCCATGAAGTGAGCTGCAGCTCGCGAAAGCTCATGCTGAAATAAATGTGTTAGTCTCTAAGGTGCCACAAGGGCTCCTGTTCTTTTTGCAGATACAGACTAACACGGCTGCTACTCTGAAACTTCCTTATTCACTTTCTCCACACCAGTCATGATTTTATAGACCTCTATCGTATCCCCCTTAGTCACCTCTTTTCCAGGCTGAAAAGTCCCAGCCATTAATCTCTCCTCAGACGGCAGCTGTTCCAAACCCCTGATCATTTTTGTTGCCCTTTTCTGCACCTTTTCCAAGTCCAATAGATCTTTATTGAGATGGGGTGACCAGAACTGGACGCAGTATTCCAGGTGTGGGCGCACCAGGGATTTAAATAGAGGCAAGATGCTATTTTCTGTCTTATTTTCTAACCCTTCCTAATGGTTCCTAACATCCCGTTTGCCATTTTTCCCGCAGGCTGACAAGCTCTGTCAGGAACAACATCACAAAATGTCTCGGACCCCACAAGTGCCCAGCCCCGGCAGGGTGGTGCTGCCCCACTGCAGCAGGGACCCGGGGGGGGGCGCCTGGCGCCTCGTGTTCGTTACGCCCCGCCTTAGCCGGTGAATGCTGAGTGCGGACTCTGCAGCTCCATTTAGTTCTGGGGGGCTGGAGTGCTCTGGGCCCCTTGTTCAATACCGGCAGCCGCCTGAATCCAGCCAAGCCTGGAGGTGTTTCCGAGGCGGCAGTGCCAAGGCCCAGGTTCATTTGCCCCCCTCTCCTGCCTTGCTGGGAGAGCTGAGCGGCAGGGCCAGCACAGAGGGGCTGTTGCGGATAATGGGCTGGCACTTGGTAGCACGCGCCCGTTGGCTTCCCGCTGAGCAGCTCTCTAGCCGGGCAGCTGCACACGGGGCCTGGCCTGGCAATTCCCCTGGGTCCCAAGTGCCCCTGCCCCTTCCTGGGCTGCCCGTCCGGCTTGTCCGGGGATTGTCCCTCGCTCAGCTGCCTGTCCTGGGCACTCAGTGCACACGGGCAACTGGCCACATTCTGGACTCGGGATCGGGGCGGCACCAGCCTCTTCCTGGGCTGGGGGGGCTAGACAGAAAGGGGGGGCACACACCACCCTCACTTCTGCAGTTCTGCGCTGCTGCTGGTGGGCTGCTGCCTTCTGAGCTGGGCTCCCTGCCAGCAGCTGCTGCTCTCCCGCCGCCCAGCTCGGAAGGCAGCGCCGCCGGCAGCAGCAGCGGAGAAGTAAGGGCGGCAGTACCACACCGTGCCACCGTAACGTCTGCGTAACGTCTGACCTTTGCACTTGGGGGGTATGGGGGGGCTAAGGCAAATTTTGGGGTGACTATAGCACCCACAAGCCACCCCCCAGCGCTGCCCTGCCCAGGATCCTCCCGGATGTGCCTGGTTTTTGTACCTCACAAGTGGCAGCTCTCGTCCCTTCTCCAAGCAGCCCCCACCCCCCGTTATCTTCCCAGACCCCCAATGCTGGGATCATGCCAGGAATGAGCCCCAGGATCTCTTAATCCCAGCCCTGCCACAGCCATTTCCCTGCTGGAGACTGGCCCTCCATGGCCTCCTGAGCCCCGGCTCCCCACCCACCCTCAAATCCTAGGGGAACATTGCCCCAGCCTCTGACCCCGAGATCAGAGCGTTCCCAGAAGGGGGCTGAAGCCCGTTAGCCAGATGGGCATCTAGGCCAGTGAGCTCAGGCCAGCCCCCAACCTGCCCCGCGGAGCAGGCGGCAGGAGAGACCAAGAGCTGGGACCCGGCGGCGCCATCGTCTTTCCCATGAGAGGTGGCGAGTTCGCTGGTAGGTCCCGTCCCCGCCCCGTCCTTGCACCAAGCTGCTCTCATATGCTGGGTGCTGCTTTTTCAGACCTTTCCTCCAGGGCACGGGACCCAGCACGCGGGATACCTGCGGGGGCATCTCGCTGCTTCTCCGAGAGCCAGGGCCTCGTGCTCCGGGGGAGGGAGCAAGGGGCTGATGGAGCCGCTCCTGCGCCAGACAGAACACCAAGCCGCAGGCACCCCAGGAGCTCTGTGGCTGGGCCAGCCAGCTGGCTGCCTTTGCCAGCCGTCCTGCTCCGGGAGAGAGGCCGTGGGTAGCGGGCACCTGGGTGCCAGCTAATAAACTGGCACAGAACTGGGTCCATGGCAATTCAGTAACCCTGCGAGAGCCTGGGGTAGTTACTAGCTGTCAGGTGGGGAGCCGGCTGGGGCGGGGGGCAGAGCAGGGATCCCCATTGAACAGAATCACTTCGGGTCTAAAGAGGAAGCCGTGGTTGAGTGTGTGATGACCGCGGGGGGAGGGCAGCCAATGCTGGTGGGCAGGACCAGGCTGGCAGGCCTCAGGGGTGCGGCGGGCAGCTGGCACAAAGGGTGCGGCATCGTAGGAACCCATTGTGTGGATGGAGTGACTCAGTCCCAGAGAAACGAAGGAGCCGCCCACCCCACGAGGGAGGAATGACCCCATGCCCAGCACAGCTGGCATCCAGCGTGTGCTGCCAGCTGGACGTGAACCCCAATAACACACCAGCCTCTCCAGCTTGCTCCTTAGACAAACAGCCACTGTCCAGTCCTGCATCCTGCTCTGTCAGTGTGGGGGCCTGGGTCTTCATGAGAAGGCGAGCGCCCCTCCCCTTGCAGCCCAGCCAGCTGTGCAGTCCTGTACCTGGGGGAAAGCGGTCTTCCTGACCCCGCCCCAGCTGTCACCTGGTGCCCTGAAGCATGAAGATTTCTGTTCTTCTGTGTGAGGTCACCCTGGAGACGCAGCAGCAGCAAAGCCAACCTGCATGACGGGCATAAACAACACACGTGCCCACAGCCCCACTTGTGCAGCACCCACAGAGACCCACCCACGCTCGTGCAAACATGCGCCCACTCACATTCCCACTGTGATGTGCACACACCTGGTGACCATGCGATGTGCACACACCTGTGTCAGCTTGCCCTGGTTTTGTGAATCTGTCTGATCTCATCTAATTGGATCCAAACGGCTCCAATCTAACATCACCGCATCCGAGCCCAGGTAATCAGCGAGGGGTGGCTTCTCCAAAGGGCCCGAGGCAGGCAGGGCAGGGCACCGACTGCACTGGAAAATCAATGGGCCCATCGGCCTAAACAATGTCAGCGCTTCTGAAACTCTTTTTTAACCTATTCAAATCTGATCCCGTCCGGACTCCAGGGCTGCATTTCGAAGGGCCCGTCTACACTAGCAACTCACCCCAGTTGTGCGAAGGGTGTGAACTGACACCGATTTATTTAAACTGGTTCAACGCCCCTCTCAGCCCCTGGTGGTTGCTCTGATTTTGCTTTAAAAGCGGCTTCGGTTTGGCTCCACTTGCTGGCAAACTGGTGTGACGTTCCCCTGCTCCCAGGCTGCTCTAATCGGCTCCAGCCCAAGCTGCTCCATCGCCCTGTGCTTTCCTGAGCCCTTGTCCACACAGGCGGGAGCATCAGTTTCATTAAAGCAGTTCAGCCCGGCGTCAGGGCTGGTCTGCGCCCAGCGGCTCCGTACAACCCCTAGCGCGGAGGCAGCTGAAGCGGGCGAAGGGGAGCACGTTCCTGTGTCTCCCTGCGGCGAGGGGTCTAAGACCACGTCGGCAGTGTAGCAATGGCAGGGGGGTTCCATGGCTGTCGCTGATCCGCTCGGCCCCCTGCACCACTTGCCCCCCCCAGCCTTGCTGCCCGGGCGGCTCCCGGCAGGTCAGAGATGCCAGCGTGCAGGTGGCCGGCTGGCAGGAAATGGCAGAGCTCACACGCAGGGATGGGCCCCGCATCAAAGCTGGGTTTGCGCTGGGCTTTGGGAAGGGAGCCAGGCCCAGGTCTCCAGGCCACTGACCATGAAGGAAACTTGCTCTGAAGCCAATGGCATCCCAGTCTGTCAACAGCCGATGCGGAGCCCGTGGGACACAGGGACGTTTCCACGGGCAGCTGGCTCCTTGCTTGGGTTTGGTTTGGAACTGGAAACCATGGGGGTGAGGTTGGTGCTTTCCAGTGCCCGTGGCAGAGGCCGGTCAGAGCCAGCGCAGACACCCCAGTGCATTTCAGTGCCCATTGCACGGGGCGGGGCAGTGCTCGTGCAGACGGCATGGTGCATTTCAGTGCCCATTGCACGGGGCGGGGCAGTGCTCGTGCAGACGGCATGGTGCATTTCAGTGCCCATTGCACGGGGCGGGGCAGTGCTCGTGCAGATGGCATGGTGCATTTCAGTGCCCGTTGCACGGGGCGGGGCAGTGCTCGTACAGACGGCATGGTGCATTTCAGTGCCCATTGCACGGGGCGGAGCAGTGCTCGTGCAGATGGCATGGTGCATTTCAGTGCCCATTGCACGGGGCGGGGCAGTGCTCGTGCAGACAGCATGGTGCATTTCAGTGCCCATTGCACGGGGTGGGGCAGTGCTCGTGCAGACGGCATGGTGCATTTCAGTGCCCATTGCACGGGGCGGGGCAGTGCTCGTGCAGATGGCATGGTGCATTTCAGTGCCCATTGCACGGGGCGGGGCAGTGCTCGTGCAGACGGCATGGTGCATTCAGTGCCCATTGCACGGGGCGGAGCAGTGCTCGTGCAGACGGCATGGTGCATTCAGTGCCCATTGCACGGGGCGGGGCAGTGCTCGTACAGACAGCATTGCACCCGGTTCCAGCTACGCCGGCCTGTAACTTCTCTTTGAGCCAGAGCAGGTCTTTGAGAAAGCAGCCGCAGGCTTGGTTCAAAGCCGGGAGCATCCACCCTGGCCCCAGATGTTCCCATGGTTAATTCTCCGCATGGGGAAAAATGGCACCTAATTTCTAGTCTGAATTTGCCTGGCTCCAGCTGCAGCCCCTGGACCCTGTCAGCCCTTCGTCCATTAGCCCGAAGAGCCCCCGCTACTGGAAATCCCTGCCCCAGGCAGGCGGCCATCCAGTCGCCTCCGAGCTGCTCTTGGGTAAACTCCAGGTGTCTCCTGCGAGGCAGGTTTCCCGGCCGCGAGTCGATCTCGTAGCTTTTCTCTGAGCCCTTCCCACGGTGCCAGTGACTGGTCTGGCGCGTGCACACCAGAGCGGGACGCAGAGCTCAGGGACGGGCTCACCAGCGGTGAATACAGCGTTCACACCAGCGCCCGGCTGCTCCTCGCTCTCCCGCTTCTCCAGCGTGGCACAGGGAGCTCCGGTTCAGTTAGTGTCGCCAGGGTCCAGGAGCCACCCTGGGAGCATGCCCTGCGATCTCCGGGCCAGGGGCAGGGCCTTGCATCTGGCGCAGCTAAAAAGCATGTTGTCCTCACGACCCCTGTTACCAAGTGATCCGGATCCAGCCTCAGTCACCAAGTCTGCAAATGGGGTATTTTCCTCCAGACATTGGAAAGCTCTGGGCGGAGAACAGCCCCCAGCCCCCGCCCCCCTTTGGAGACCTGTCAGCGAAGCAGCGTCTCGCCCCGGGAGATGGGCTGCCCTGATCGGCAAGGGGCTGCTTTTCGTGTCAGTGCCGCAGACACAGAGCCTGGCTCTGCTCGCAGGCCTGGCGGAACGGCCTGGACGTCACTCCCACCGAGCGCGCTGACGGAGAGCGGGGCTGTCCGTGAACCCCAGCAGGGCCCGGCGAGGTCCAGATCTCACCCCTTATAACACGGACACACCCGTCTCCCCTCTCCCAGAGCCCCTAGGAGGGGGGAAGCCAGTGCCCTCCCTTCGTAGGTCTGTCCCCACCCGGCCTTACAGGCAGGCGACTGCCCAGGGCCCCAGGGTCGGGGGGGGCGCCGTGGCCAGGAGTCAAGGGCAGGCCGGGCCTGGGGTGCGAGGCCATGGAATGGAGCTCGGGCCAAGGGGCCCAGGGACAGTTCCGGGGGGAGGGAGCCTGGGGAGGGAGCAGGGGCCGGGGCCCCAACCTACAAGTCCGCCCCGGGGCCGGCCCTGCCCGGGACTCCAGGAGTGTGTCCCTCGGGGGCGCGCCCTGCTCCCCGGCCCCTGCAGCAGGGACGCCGCGCTGACGGCTCGGCAGGGAGGCGCTCGATGAATAGTGCACCTGGCTGCCAGCCCAGGCCTGACGTGCGGAGCCGGGAGAGGCGGCAGGTTTCCCTCGGCACTCCTGGGTTCTGCCGTGACTCCGAGCGGCTGGCTGGGACCAGTGCCAATGGCCTGGCCCTGGGGGGTGCTGCCTCCTGCCCGTCGCCCCTCACCCGGCGCGTTCCCCAGGGCGAGCCCGTCGCAGGCAGGGCCCCTGCGGGCGAGCGGCAGAGGGAGCCCAGGGGGGCCCTGCATGGGGGTGTCAGCCCCGATGGGCGCGGCAGGGGCTGAGCCGCGGAGCCCGCTGGGGGTTGGGAGCCGTCGGGGCGGGGCGGGGAAGGGGGCTGAGCGCAGAGCTGGCCCTGGCGGTTGGGGAACCTGCCCGGCTGGATGGGGAGCTGAGCTGGCAGCCGGGAAACCGTGGCAAGATCCAGCATGACTTGGCTGGGGGCAGGGCCGGGAGGCGCGTGAGCTTCCCGGGCGCCTCCCGGCCCCACGTGTCTGCGGGGATTGCGGATGGGGCGGGGGGAGGGGGACTCGGGCCAGCCCCCCTCCTGCTGACTCCAGCCCAGCTGCTCTGCGGGGGGGCCCTGAGGGGAGCCGGCCTGTCCCCTCCCTGCAGGGGGGTCCCTCCGGATTCACCCCGGGGAGGGAGCTGGGAACCCCCACACCCTGCCGAGGGGTGGCTGGACAGCGGGCGTGCGGAGGTGGGGCCCAAGGCTGGCCGGGGGACGGCTGTGCTGTGCCAGGCTGACCGAAGCCCTGGGAATGGACTGCAGGGCACAGGCAGCCGGGTCCCTGGGAGGTCGGGCCCTGCCTGGCCGGCCCTGACCGCAGTCATTTCCCGTCAGGTCCGGGGATTCCCAAGGCTGCATCCAGCCAGGCACACACACGTGGTATTCGCCTCTGCGCGCGCGTGTGCACACCTCGCTGTTTGCACACTCACCTACACACAGGCACTCGCACATTCACCACTTGTGCACACACTCGTGTACACACATGCGCACACGCACACACATGGCTAGAAACCCACACACACGTGTACACACGAAGACACAAGCACACACACACACACACAGGTGCACACACAGCTGCTCGGGGGCGGAGCCGGCCGCATGCTGCACCTTCAGCCTTGCTCTCCCTGGCCAGGTGCCCACTGTGTCTGTCACACGCGGCGGGGGAGCCGGGGGTGCATCTCGCCTTTCGCTGTTGCTGTGTTGAGCTCCTGGAGCCCCCCACAGCACAAGGCACCTCCCCTCCCACCCCACCGCAGCACAAGCCTTCCCTGGAGCAGCAGACACAGCCGTGGGCCTCGGCCCCACTTTACCGTAATGCTCCGAGCGGCTGAGCTGGGGGGCACTTACACTGATCCACGGGGGACTTGAACTAACCCCCGGGGCTGCCTCAGGCTCTGCACAGGGCTGCACGGGCGTCTCGGGCCCCCCGTCCTGTACAGCCACCTGCTCCTCCCAGCTCTGCCCCGGCTTCTCCTGCCTGGTGGGCAGCTTGGCTCAGCCGCTAGGCCGGGTCTCCTGCGCCGGGGCCCCCTCGGGTCGTCCCTCTCCATGGGGAGGCACCGATGCTCTGGTGACATGAATGGACGGGAAACACTACAAAGGCACAGGCCACGCTGAGGCCGGTCCTGCTCCGTCCCAGGGCAGAGCCATGCCCGGCTCGGAGCTGTGCCCAGCTTGCAGTCACTGCCAGGGCTGGGTCAGTGGGTGCAGCGCTGGGGTCACCTCCCCCACCACGGGAGCCAGGAGGGGGCGAGACGGGCGCTGCAGGCAGCACAGAGCCCAAAGGCCTCTCGAGATGCCCGGCAGGGCGGGGGGGGGAGCCGGGCCAAGCAGCTCTCCTGGCCGGCCGATCCAGGCGAACAGCCAGCCTGGCACGGGAGCCCTGGTGACTCAATGGCAGGAGGAATGTAGAAAATGCAGCGCGACCGACGGGCCATGTGAGGCCCAGGCAGGGCCGGGCCTGCACCACCGGGCCGGGCAGAGGTGTGTGGGCTGGGTCGCAGGGGTGCTGGGAAGCTCTAATTACCTGCGTTGGCGGGTGACTCGGAGCAGCCGGGTCGGGCGCAGCTCACCATGCTCTGCAGCCCTGGGGCAATCGACAAGCCGAGTGGGGTTCGCCCGCCCGCCCGCTCGGGAACTGAGGGTGCTCTGGGGCCAGGCAGGGCATGGCCGGCAGTCAGCCCGGTTCACCCCTCTGCCACCTGCAGCCCCCTTCCCACGCTACCCTGGCTGTCGGCCGGGACCCCAGTGAGCAGCTGAGAGAAAGGCCTGAGTGATCCCAGGAGGCAACTCATGGGGCTGTTTGGCTGTGCCCGCCCGCTGCAATACACGGGTCGGGTGGCTGGCATGGTCCCCACCCCAGAGAGCCTCCTGCTCGCTCCTTCTGCAGCTCCAGGGCCAGCAGGCTGCAAGGGTCCTGCTGCAGGGAGTTCCACAGGTGGCTATTCTGCAGCCAAGGCACAACTGCCCACAGGGGAAGGGGTAATGGGGAAGGCTGGCAGCTTCCAGGCCACACTGACGCCCGGGATGTTTGGGACCTGCAAATCCATGGCAACTAAACAGGGCAGGGAACACCCTGGACACCTTATCAGCGTGGGGCCGGCCTTGTTAATCTGCACCCAGCAGGGTCTGATTAGCCAGGCTGGGAGTGGGCAGGCGAGGCCAGGCCCTGGTGACTGTGGCAAGGGTGACCAGCTGCTGCCCAGCTCTCCTATGGCACAGTCCACCAGGGAGCTAGTGCCAGCCTCCACGCCCGCAGGGTGTGTCTCTCCATTCATAAATCCCAGGCCGCTGGCACCAGGCCAGTCCTGGGCCCGGTGGCGCCCGGTTCCCCAGAGTGACGTCGCACAGCCCCCGAATCCGGCGCTCGCTGAGCAGGCAGCCAGACCAGAGAGGGGTGGGGGTGGGGAGAAGGAATCACAGCCCTGGGTTTCCATGAACCCTACTCACCCCACCACCCCACCCCCAGCTTCCAGGCCTGATTTGCAGCCCCCGGCTCTCCCAGCCCTGGGCACCCCACACACCTCTCTGCCGGTGCCTCTCAGTCCCGACCCGCAGCCCCCTGCTACCAACCCTGGGCTCTCCTCAGCTCTGCCAGTGCCCCTCACTCCTGACCCGCAGCCCCCTGCTAGCCCAGCCCTGGGCTCCCCACACACAGCTCTGCTGGTGCCCCATAGTCATAGAATCATAGAATATCAGGGTTGGAAGGGACCTCAGGAGGTATCTAGTCCAACCCCCTGCTCAAAGCAGGACCAACCCCAACTAAATCATCCCAGCCAGAGCTTTGTCAAGCCTGACCTAAAAAACCTCTAAGGAAGGAGATTCCACCACCTCCCTAGGTAACCCATTCCAGTGCTTCACCACCCTCCTAGTGAAAAAGGGTTTTCCTAATATCCAGCCTAAACCTCCCCCTCTGCAACTTGAGACCATTGCTCCTTGTTCTGTCATCTGGTACCACTGAGAACAGTCTAGATCCATCCTCTTTGGAACCCCCCCTTCAGGTAGTCGAAAGCAGCTATCAAATCCTCCCTCATTCTCTTCTGCAGACTAAATAACCCCAGTTCCCTCAGCCTCTCCTCATAAGTCATGTGCCCCAGCCCTCCTCTTCAGTCCTTCCTCTCTTCCAGAGTGGGGAACCGGCCCCTACAGCTCTGCCAGTGCCCTAACTCTGACTTCAGCCCTCTGCTATTCCAGTCTTTCACCCTGGAGGGGACCAAAAACCACTAGCCAAAGTCCTTCAGAAATGTCAAGAATTCTTTGATCCTCCCAAGAATGTCACTTGGGCAAGACACACTTTTTACACTAAGCTGGCTGCCAGGGGAGGCCATTGAGCAGCCAGTGAAAACTCTGCTTCCTGAAGCAAAGAGTTAACAAGCAGTGAGAGAACTGAAGTGCATCTAATCACAAAGATACAGAAAGATTCAAGAGTAAACAACGGCACAGACCAGATTTGGGTGCCAGAAATGTGGAGGCAACAGCAGGACAATGCACAGTCAACTTGTGGAACTCCTTGCCAGGGGGTTTTGTGAAGACCAAAACTATAACTGGGTTGAAAGAAGAATTAGCTAAATTCATGGAGGATAGGTCCATCCATGCAATAAAGGCCAAAGTTTGTCACCCCTCTACCCCAGTGCAAACTGCAAAAACAACCCCCCAAAGCAAAATACAGCTGGGAAAGAGCAAGCTCTGATGATAACGCAGAACCAGACATTTTTGTGATGCGTCATATGACGGGAGGATAGCTAACGTGACACCAATCTTTAAAAAAGGCTTCAGAGACAATCCTGGCAATTACAGGCCCATAAGCCTAACTTCAGTAACAGGCAAACTGGTTGAAACTATAGTAAAGAACAGAATTATCAGACACACATAGTTGAACTCGATTTACTGTGGAAGAGTCAACACAGCTTTTGTAAAGGGAAATCATGGCTCACCAATCTACTCGAATTCTTTGAGGGGGTCAACAAGCATGTGGACAAGGAGGATCCAGTGACTATAGGGTACTTGGACTTTCAGGAAGCCTTTGAGAAGTTCCCACACCAAAGACTCAAGCAAGCTAAGCTGTCATGGGATAAGAGGGAAGGTTCTCTCATGGATGGGTAACTGGTTAAATGATAGGAAACAAAGGATAGGAATAAATGGTCAGTTTTCAGAATGGAGAGAGGTAAATAGAGGTGTTCCCCAGGGGTCTGTACTGGGCCCCATCCTATTTAACATAATCCTAAATGATCTGGAAAAAGGGGTAAACAGTTTGGTGGCCAAATTTGCAGATGATACAAAACTGCTCAAGATAGTTAAGTCCCAGGCAGACTGCGAAGAGCCACAAAAGGATCTCTCAGAACTGGGTGACTGGGCAATAAAATGGCAGGTAAAATTCAATGTTGATACATGCAAAATAACGCACATTGGAAAACATAATCCCAACTGTACATATAAAATGCTGGGGTCTAAATTATCTGTTACCACTCAAGGCAGAGATCTTGGAGTCATTGTGGATAGTTCTCTGAAAACATCCACTCAATGTGCAGCGGCAGCCAAAAAAGTGAACAGAATGCTGGGAACCGTTAGGACATGGCTAGATCATAAGACAGAAAAGATCCTAGTGGATATACACATGCATGTGACACCCACACCTGAAGACTGCGGGCAGATGTGTTTGCCCCATCTCAGAAAATATATATTAGAATTGGAAAAAGGACAGGGAAGGGGAACAAAAACGATTAGGGAAATGGAACAGCTTCCGTCTGAGGAGAGATTGAAGAGACGGGACTGTTCAGTCTAGAAAAGAGACGACTAAAGGGAGATGTGATAGAGGTCTATAAAATCATGACCAGTGTGGAGAAAGTGAATAACGAAGTGTTATTTACCCCTTCTCATAACACAAGAACTGCGGGTCACCCAATGAAATTAATAGGCAGCAGTTTTAAAACATATATAAGGAAGTATTTCTTCACCCAGTGCACAGTCAACCTGTGGAACTCCTTGCCGGGGGGGTTTGTGAAGACCAAAACTATAACTGGGTTCAAAGAAGAATTAGTTAAATTCACGGAGTATAGGTCCATCAATGGATATTAGCCAAAATGGTCAGGGATGTAACCCCATGCCGTTGGTGCCCCATAAGCTCTGACTGCCAGAAGCTGGGAGCAGACAACAGGGGATGGATGACTCGATAACTGCCCTGCTCTGTTCCTTCCCTGGCATTGGGCACGGTCAGAGACTGGGCTAGATGGACCACTGGTCTGACCCAATGTGGCCGTTCTTATGTTCTTACATCTCTTAATATTTACAAAGCAAGTTCCTCCACTAAGTTGGTTTGTGACAAGGGAGCTACAGGAATAAAAAGGAAAATCTGAAACTAGAGCTTGGAAATGTAACCCCAGCATGTGGCTGCTAACGGAGGAGTGGCCACGCGGGGTGAACATTAAAAGCTACGTTTCTTTCACAGGATGGGCACAGGATAATCCCACATACCCAGCCGCACTGGCGGGGAGCTTGCATGGAGGAACAAGCTCCCAAAGCAGAGGATGTAGAACTTGGCTACTGAGTCGGGTGCCAAAGCTATTCTGAAAGACTTGACGCTGTGCTGATGGCATGGGATGCCGGGAGGGGGATCTGCCACACGGACGTGGGCCCCAGGGAGCCGTGCACCAGGGACAGTTCCATTAGCACTCCACAGCAGCAGCCGCAGATTCACACAGCTATGATGCAACGGTGGTGAGCATAGAATGGACTTCCCTCTTGCACGGTCCTTTGCAAGGCTGCTTCCTCCGGCCCGAGGCAGTGTGGGAGGATTTAGGCTTCTTAAATCCCTCAAAATAGCATCTTCCAACCTCAGTCATGTTCAGCCTCTTGCTCTGCTTCCTTCAACCTCAGCTCTCCCCACCTCCTGGAAAGGCCAGCCCCTGGCCAGGATCCCAGCAGTGCAGGAGGCTTGTTTTCAATGGGTGCAAGACTGCGGCTTGCCAGGGTCGCGTCGGTAGCGCCTCGCTGGCGACAAAACCAAATCAACGGATGTTACCAATAGTCAGAACTTTTGACACTGAAAAACTGTTTCGCTTCCTTTACTCAGCTGCTTAAAAACAAAAACAAAAAAGCCTTAGCACCGAGAGAGAGACAAAGAGCAGAGCCCGAGTGGACGGAATAATAATAATAATGAATGACAATCGTCTGTAATTATAATGAATTATGAATGTTAAATTACAGAGCCAAGTCATTTGAATAGGGCCATCAGCGTGAGCACTCCCCCCCCGAGAACCGCTTAGGAGGTTGAGTCTAGACTTTGAAATGCAAGAGGAGCTGCCCGCTGGACAAACACGGGACAGAAAGACGGGCCCTGCCTAGAGAGCCCTCACCCCCAGTACAAGACAAGAGAAGGTTAGGGAGGGACGGGGAGTGCAAGGAAACAATAGAACATTGTTCTCACCAGGCCAGCTGCTTAGCCAATGCCAGGATTGCCTCAGCGCCAAATCATCACCTCTTTGATCCTGGAGGATGTGGATGGGAGGGAAGTAATTGCTGGAGGTGAGAATGGCCCCAAATGCTCTGCATTGTGGCAAAGGAAAGAACTGACCAAGCCCAGCTCAGATGAGTTACACAGGACACTTAATCAGCCACAGAGGAGTTCAGCCAGAGCTAAGGAAGGTGGAGGCCATTGCACAGAGGGAATTCCCTCCCGAAATGGGAGCTCCGTGCCCATGGTGATACGGCTCAGCAAATTCACCCGGCTTTTGCCACAGGGAGGTGTGGCTTGCGGACAGGCAGAAAGGCAGTAAGAGCATTCGCAAGAGCTTTTGGGAATGAGCTAAAGGTGTCACAGAGCCACGTTTGGAGGCTGTCAAAGAGACGAGGTTCTCAGACTCGGATCCTCACACGTCGCTGGTGCCAATGGGAGTTGGGTACCCAAATCTCTTAGCAGAGCTGGGCTTCAGCTGATGCAAGCACACACGGTCTCTGGGCTGTCTTCCTGCGCATGGTGCCGGAGCACTGACTACACCCCAAAGAACTAGGCTCTGGTAGAAAAAGAAATGCCGGCTACTGTGTTCCGTTGCCATGAATACATCGATGGGCAGAAATCTGCCAAGGTAAAACCTTTGGAACCTTTGGAAGCCACAAGATATTGTGCAAAATGGGACTTAGTCTTCTGAAAATGATGGTGACATTGCAAAAGTCCTTGTTAAAGGTGAAATACAGGCCCGGTAAGGAGCTCTGTGGAGCAGAGACAAGAACACCTATAAATAGTGAAAGCAGGGAACTGAAGGAAGAGAAGTTAAATATGACTCAAGTTCTAGTCATTTCTGAAACAAAAGGTGAGAGGCTCAGATGAAAACACCCATGACTCAGCTTTCTGAGAGCAGGCGCGAGGTGAATGGTCGGTAGGAAAAGCTGTAGCACCTTCCAGTGGAAACATTTCCTGGGACTAGAGAGATGGAGCAGGTGCATAGGGCAGGGATCTTACAAAGGGGATTGTGTCACAGTTCCGGCCAACGTGATGTCATAATCCAGAGTGTAAGAACAGAGCTTGGGATGTCCTGTCCTGGCCAGGCAGGAATGCCGCCTTCAAAGAGTCGGTATCTAAGTGTGAACCCTGCAATCATCAGAGGAACCAGAATACACAAGAACCAGAGAAACCGTGGGGAGATTCCTGACTGCTGTTGGTCCAAGGCTGATATAGACCCTATGGGAGTTAAATGGGAGGGAGATTCTCCCTTATTAGTGGGCTGTTACTCAGAGGGTTTTGTAAATTGAGCTGTTGCACAACACATTGAGTAACCCTGTAATTACAGGCTGCAAATCACAGACAGTGCAGATCTTAATAGCCAGTAACGACCCACAGCTCACGGGTGGCTCATTGCAGCAATACTCATTGATATCTCTGCTCCAGCTCTGCCCGCTGAAGCAAGTGAACCAGCAGAAAATCGGTACAAATAGCGAAGGCCCCTCCTAGCACATTGTTAGAGCATCACAGCCCAGCCAATGGCACTTTACTGTCATCCCCTGGTCAGAGACTTATGGGCAGGTGGTTGTGACCCTTAGGGCCAACTTGAAACAGGCTTCCTGTGTTACAGACTATTTGCCTGGAGTAGTTCTGAGACAGGAGCAGGCAAACTTCTTGGCCTGAGGGCCGCATCGGGTTTCCAAAATCGTACGGAGGGCGGGTTAGCAGAGGCTGTGCCTCCCCAAACAGCCAGGCGTGGCCTGGCCCCGACCCTTATCCGACCCCTCCTGCTTCTCGCCCCCAGACTGGCCCCCCGGGACCCCTGCCCCCATTCAACCACCTCCTCTCTCTGACCACTCCCAGAACCCCTGCCCCTGACTGCCCCCCGCCGCCCCATCCAACCCCCCCTCTCCTTTCTGACTGCCCCCTGGGAACCCCTGCCCCATCCAACCCCCCCTCTCCTTTCTGACTGCCCCCGGGGAACCCCTGCCCCATCCAACCCCCCCTCTCCTTTCTGACTGCCCCCTGGGAACCCCTGCCCCATCCAACCCCGTCTCTCCTTTCTGACTGCCCCCGGGGACCCCCTGCCCCATCCACCCCCCCCTCTCGTTTCTGACTGCCCCCTGGGAACCCTTGACCAATCAAACCCCCCTCTCCTTTCTGACTGCCCCCGGGGAACCCCTGCCCCATCCAACCCCCCCTCTCCTTTCTGACTGCCCCTCGGGGATCCCTGCCCCATCCAACCACCCCTCTCCTTTCTGACTGCCCCCAGGGATCCCTGCCCCATCCAACCCCCCCTTCTCCCTGTCCCCTGACCGCCCCCGAACCCCTGCCCCTGACTGCCCCCCGCCGCCCCATCCAACCCTCCCTCTCCTTTCTGACTGCCCCCTGGGAACCCCTGCCCCATCCAACCACCCCTTTTCCCTGTCCCCTGACTGCCCCCGAACCTCTACCCCTGACTGCCCCCTGGGGATCCCTGCCCCATTCAACTCCTCTGTTCCCTGCCCTCTGACTGCCCCAACCCCTATCCACTCCCTGCCCACCACCCCAAACTCCCCTGCCCTCTATCCAACCCCCCCCCCACTCCCTGCCCCCTTACCGCGCTGCCTGGAGCACCAGCGGCTGGCGTTGCTACAGACACACCGCCTGGCTGGAGCCAGCCATGCCACCGCGCAGCACAGAGACTGAGTCAGGCCAGCGCTGCAGCTGCGCTGCCCCAGGAGCTCGCAGCCCCACCGCCTGCAGCATTGCGCCAGTGGTGGAGCGAGCTGAGGCTGCGGGTGGGGGGAAGAGCAGAGGAGGCTCGGGGGCCAGCCTCCTGGGCCAGGAGCTCAGGGGCCAGGCAGGAGGGGCCTGTGGGCCGGATGTGGCCCGTGGGCCATAGTTTGCCCACCTCTGTTCTAAGAGAAACCTCTGTTGCAGGAATATAGCACAGAAAAAAATCGCTTGACAAGGATGCCAAATGGTTACCCCAGTCAGAACTGGGAGAGAACGTTCAGTCCCAAACAGAAAGTGCCTGGCCAGCTGCCCAGGTCACATGCCACAACCACCCCGAGGGCTCCATCACAGAACAGAACATTATAAGAACATAAGCACGGCCATGCTGGGTCACGCAAAGGTCCATTTAGCCCAGTCTCCTGTCTGCCGACAGTGGGCAGTGCCAGGTGCCCCAGAGGGAGTGAACAGAACAGGGAATCACCAAGTGATCCAGCCCCTGTCGCCTGAAGCTGACTGCAAGGAGTTACAAAGGGATCTCACAAAACTGGGTGACTGGGCAACAAAATGGCAGATGAAATTCAATGTTGATAAATGCAAAGTGATGCACATTGGAAAACGTAATCCCAACTATACATACAAAATGATGGGGTCTAAATTAGCTGTTACCACTCAAGAAAGAGATTGTGGAGTCATTGTGGATAGTTCTCTGAAAACATCCACTCAATGTGCAGCGAAAGTCAAAAAAGGTAAAAATGTTTAGGACCCATTGGAAAAGGGATAGATAGTAAGACAGAAAGTATCATAATGCCACTATATACATTCGTGGTACTCCCACGCCTTGAATACTGCATGCGGTTCTCAAAAAAGATATATTCAAATTGGAAAAAGTAAAGAGAACAGGAACAAAAATGAATAAGGGTATGGAACAGTTTCTGTATGAGGGGAGTTTAAAAAGACTGGGATTGTTCAGTTTGAAAAAAAGACTGAGGGGGGATATAAAAGGGGGTCTATAAAATCATGACTGGTGTGGAGAAAGTAAATAAGGACGTGTTATTTACTCCTTCTCATAACACAAGAACTAGGGGTCACCCAATGAAATTAACAAGCAGCAGGTTTAAAACAAACAAAAGGAAGTATTTCTTCACACAACACACAGTCAACCTGTGGAACTCCTTGCCAGAGGATTTTGTGATGGTCAAAATATGTGTTAAAAAAAGAACTAGATAAGTTCATGGAAGATAGGTCCATGGGCAGGGACACAAGGCCATGCTCTGGGTGTCTCTAAATCTCTCATGGCCAGAAGCTGGCAGTGGATGACGGGGATGAATCATTGTAGAATTGCTCTGCCTTCTGAAGCCCTGGCACTGGCTGCTGCCAGAGAGACAATGGCTAGATGGGCCATTGGTCTGACCCAATATGGATGTTCTTATTGACCCATAGAACCATAGAAATGTAGAACTGGAGAGGGACCTTGATAGGTCATCTAGTCCCATCCCCTGCACTGAAGGCAGGTCTAAGGATTATCTAGACCACCCCTGACAGGTGTTTGTCCAACCTGCTCTTAAAAATCCCCAATGACACAGATTCCACAATCTCCCTAGTCAGTTAATTCCAGTGCTTAACCACCCTGACAGTTAAGAAGTTTTTCCTAATGTCCAACCTAAACCTCCCTTGCTGCAATTTAAGCCCATTGCTCCTTTCCTATCCTCAGAGGTTAACGAGAACAATTTACCTCCCTCCTCCTTGTAACAACCTTTCACATACTTGAAAGCTGTTATCATGTCCCCTCTGAGTCTTCTCTTCTCCAGACTGAACAAACCCAATTTTTTTCAATCTTTCCTCATCAGTCATGTTTTCTAGACTCTTAATCTTTTTTTTTTTTTGCTCTTCTCTGGACTTTCTCCAGTTTGTCCACATCTTTCCTGAAGTGTTGTGCCCAGAACCAGACATAATATTCCAGTTGAGGCCTAATCAGCGCGGAGTAGAGCCAAAGAATTACTTCTCGTGTCCTGCTTACAACACTCCTGCTAGTACATCCCAGAATGAGGTTCACTTTTTTTCCAACAGCGTTACAGTGCCTCCCCCATCCACAAGGCTTGTCTCCCTGCCCAAGAAAGCTACTAGGCTGGTTTGACAAGATTTGTTCTTGACTGTTACTTATCACTGTACTTTCTCCTAGGTGCTTACAGAAATGGCTTGTTTGAGTCCTTGCTCCAATATCCTTCTGGTACCAAAGTGAAGCCGCCTGGTCTGTAATTCCCTGGGATGTCCTGATTCTCCTTTTGATAGCGAATACCATATTTGCCCTTTCCCAGTGCTCTGGGATCTCTCTCGTCTGCCACACGTTCGCAAAGATAATCGCTAATGGCAGCTCAGGGATCTCTTCAGCCAGTTCCTTCAATATTCCAGGGTGTATTTCTTCAGGCCCTGCTGACTTGAAGACATCAAACTTGTCTAAGCAATTCTCAACTTGTCCTTTCCTATTTCAGCCTGAGATCCCACCCCATTGACACTGTTGTTCACTAGTTAGTCATCTGGTCACTGCTAACCTCTTGGGTGAAAACTGAAACAAAAGAGGCATTGAACATTTGGCCATTTCTGCAGTTTCTGTTATTGTCTTTCCCTTCTCATTGAGTAACGGGCCTCCCCTGCCCTGGGTCTTCCTCTTGCTTCTCATGTATTTGTAGAATTGCTTCTCGGCCTTCTGGCTAGAGGAGTGAAAACATCATCTGTGTTCTTGTTACCCTTTACGTCCCTGGCTCATTTTGTGCCGTGGCCTTTAGTACTTTGTCCCTCCATGCGCATGTTGGTTTTTTATATTCATTCTTCGGAATCTGACCTAGTGTCCACTTTTTGTAGGACCCTTTTCAGAGTCCCAGGCTGCTGCAGATCTCCTGGCTAGCGAGGGTGGGCTCTTGCCAGGCTTCCTGTCTTTCCTACACACTGGGATGGTTTGCTCGTGTGCCCGTAATAATGTCTCTTGTCCATTGTCTTTATTCTACTGTTTTCCCTCCTACCATCCCTTAGAATCATGAACTCTCTCATTTCATGATCACTTTCACCCAAGCTGCCTTCAGCCTTCAAATGCTCAAATAGCTCCTCTCTGTCAGAATCAAATCCAAAATAGCCTCTTCTCTAGTCGCCTTCTCCACCTTCTGTCTCCAGGGCATCCCAAGAACTTGCTGGGTAACCTGTGCCCAACAGATGCCTGGGGAGTTGAAGTCCCCCATCACCACCAAGTCCTGAGCTTCGGATGATTTTATTAGTTGTTTAAAAAAAAGCCTCATCCACCTCTTCTTCCTGGTCAGCTGGGCTGCTCTAGAGCCCTGCCATGACATCGCCCTTGTTCCTCGTGCCTTTATCCAACCCAGGGACTTTCAGCAGATCTGTCCCCCTCCTCTATCTCCAGCTCAGTGCAAGTGTAGACACTTTTCCGACACCGGGCAATGCCTCCTCCCTTGTTTCCTTGCCTGTCTTCCCCGAACACACTGCACCCTTCTAGACAAGTGGAGCAGTCATGGGAACTATCCCGCCAAGTTTCCGTGATGCCAGTTATGTTGTAATTGGGATTATTCAGTAGTATTTCTAGTTCTTCCTGTTTTTCCCCCGCACTTCTTGTGTTAGCGAACAGACAGCGCCGATGTTCATGAGCTATCCCCCTTGTCTCGCCTTTGTCCCTGCTGCCCATGCTCCCCCCAGATTCCGACCCTTCACCCAGGTCTCCGTGGCTTGGACTCACCTGTCTCCTGCCCCCACTGACCCAAGCTTACAGCCCACCTCCGTAGGCTGGCCAGGCTGTATCCGCAGATACTCCTCCCCTTCCTCGATAGCTGGCCCCGTCTCTGCTCTGCAGTCCTTCCCGGAACAGCTCCCCATGGTCAAGGAAACCAAAGCCCTCCTGGCGACGCCAGCCGCACGCGCAGTCAGGCATTCACCTCTGGGATGTGTCTGTCTCTGCCTGGGCCCCTGCCCTTCACCCGAAGGACGGATGATAGCCTGCCTCCCTGAGCCCTCTAGTCACTGCTGATCTGCAGTGCCCTGGGTGCCCACCTGGACAAGTAGTCAGGGCTGGATGATCCTTGGGAATCCTTCTGGAATGTGTCGGATCCGGCCCCTGGCACGCAGCACACCTCGCGGGAGGCCAGGGCTGCGGGTGCCTCCGCCGTCCCCCTTAGCAGGGAGTCACTGACCACCCCCCACTTCATGTCCTCTTGGGAGTGGTGGAGCACGAACCCTCTGGTGGGAGCTGTGCAAGTGGAGTGGATCCTGCAGGCTCCCCGCGGCAGGGTCACGCACAGTAAAGCCCTGGGACTGACGGAGGCGGCACTGCCCTTGAGCCTGTAACATTAGGGCTTGGTTCATGACCCAAGCGCTGGCCTGCCTGTGCCCTGCGGTGAGCGGGTGCCTGCTGGGCGTCTCTCTGGACAAAGCAGGCTCGGCTGGAGGGAGCTGGCGCTGCTGCTCCTTCACGTCCCTGCGTTCGCTCGCTGCCTGGGCACCAGACAAGGGACAGATCCGGCCGGGGGGCTGGATGGGATTTCACTCGCAGGTTCCCTTCCTTCGTTAGTGCTACGCACCATTCTTCCCTCGGAGGCTGAGCAAAGGTGACCTCTGCGCCGTGTGTCATGCACCCCCGCTCTGTACATGCGCCACCGAGGAAGCGAGACTCTTCTGGGAGCCAGCCGGCTAGTCGGGGGCTCTGGTGCTTTAGCTCAGGCTGTAGGGACTCAGGCTTGCTGCTCTAGAGGTCGCTGGGTCAGTCCCCACAGGGCAGCTGTCACCTAAGTCCCATGTGTCTCAGCTGAGCTCTCCTTGAACCAGTCCCCATGTAACAAAACCCATCACCCTTGTAGCAGAGGGGCTGACCCAGGGCTGCCCAGCTCGTGTGGGCTCCGTGCTCTGACTCTGGCACCCATGAACACTCAGCAGCACTGCCCTGCGGCTTCACGGGCATTGTTTCCCCAAAACAGACCCCAGAGGGACCCTGGGCAATAGACTAGAAAAGAAACAACCCTCTGGAAAGGACTTTGCTGCTGCACCCCATGGGGGTCACAAGGCCCACGGGGGTGAGACTGGAGGAACCCTCCCCCAGCACTTGAATCTAATCTCTTTGGCGTAGAAATTATTATTTCAACCAATGCACTTTGTGTTACAAAGCTACCAGTAATGCCCATCTCTAGCCAAGCATCTGAGTGCTTTGCAGACACTGCTAAATAAACCCTTTGCAGTAGGGCAGTCTTCTCATGCCCATTTCACAGGTGGGGAAACTGAGGCACAGAGCAGGACCACGACTTACCCATGGTCGCCTGGTAAAACAGTTGCAGAGCAGGGAACAGAACCCTGAAGTCCTGCCTGTGCCATAAGGGTGCACGTATTATGCGTGTGATTTCTGTATCTACTCCAGGTGGCTGTGCCTTATGGGTATATTTGTGCACACATCTTTCATGGGGCTCTCAGGCTGTGCACCTAACTCCCCTAAGTCGCTGCGCCCCCGTGGCAGGAGGGAGTAGGGGCTTGGAGATAGACGCTGTTGGATGAGGAGCTCACACGTGTGGCCGACGGAACAGATGCAGCGTGCTGGAAGGTGTTTGGCGTGGTGCTGCACACTGTGCTGATTAAACCCTCTGCTGATACAAGGTGCGTGAAGAGAACAGGAGCACTTGTGGCACCTTAGAGACTAACACATTTATTTGAGCATAAGCTTTCGTGGGCTACAGCCCACTTCATGAGATGCATCAACAGGGGAATCTCGAGTAGGAGCAGAGAGGTGATTTTACCTTTGCCTTTGGCACTGGTGCAACCGCTGTGGGAATCCTGTGGCCACAATGCAGGGAGGACGAGGGGTCAGAGATGAGCCAGGAGAATGACTCATGGATTAGCAAAGCTGCCTTAGGGCGATAGACTCACCCAGGAACCCAGCCGCCCACCCGAATGGAAGAGCCCTTGCTGGGCCCAGCAGACAGGCTTGTGCCTTGCCTGGGGCCCCCGGGGAGGCGTCTGATTGAGGACACAGGTGAGGGAGTCTGAGTGAATGAAAACTGCCCTCTCCCATCCCACAGCCCAGGCACGGGGCAGGGGTTAGCCCCGAGCAGGTGGTGTGGCAGGACTGGCTGTGCAGGCTGGCAAAGCAGAGCAGCAACTGGAGGGAGGGGTGATGCCTGCAGGGGATCTCCCTGGCACTGCCCGGGAACAGGCAGGGAAGAGCCCAGGAGCAGGGAACAGGGGTGAGCCAGGCAGGAGCACAGCCCCAGGGACTCACCCGGGACCTCCCTCCCCTCCCACTGAAGCAAAATTACCCGCCTGCCCCGCCAGCTGCTTCGACACGCTCCCTCGACATGCCTGGCACACGCATGTGCTCCCCGTGTGCTGTCCCCTCTAGGCCCCACGGACAGCTCTCCAGTCTGTGCCAAGAGCTCACGCCAAGGGAGCTGCACAGGGACCACCCAGCCCCTGGGGCCCTGGTCTGCAGGGGCCCACAGCCACATGGGAAGTGCTGCAGGCTAGGGAGCCCTCCCCCCACAGCGGGGCCCCCCCGTCCAGCCTCTGCTCTGGGCTTACACACAGGGCCCTCTTTCCAGGGGCTGCCGGCCCCTTTTCCCTGCCCCGGCCAGCACCAGGCCCTGGCTCTGGCAGGGCTGGGCGCCGGAGCTGCAGGCTGGGAAATGCAGTGACTGGGCAGGAGCTGCTCCCATCACGTGTGGGGGCAGGTGAGTGTCCCAGCCCCAGACCTGTTCTGTCAGATTGGGGCTTGAGTCACCGCTTGGCCTGGCAACCTCCCTGCACTCGCACGGAGCACCACTGCACCGCCTGGCCTCCCCGCTGCGTGCAGCTGTGAGCTCCAGCAAGCCGGCAGCCGGGCCTTCTCCGGGGCGCTCCCAGGGCGGGGCACCAGGGCGGGGGGGGGGCTGCTCCAGGCAGGAGGCCTCAGAGCACACAAGCCCGGTTCTCCCTGGAATGCACCACAAGCTGCTGGGGTGCACCAGACACCCCTGCCCCGGCCGTGGGCTGGCAGGGGCCGGCTGCCCCCAGACAGACACGCCGGGAGGGTCCAGGTGTCTCGACAAGGCTGGTCCCATAGGAGCAAAGAGCAGGATGCAGAATTTCATCGCCCCATCCAAACAGACACCCAGTCCTGTCTTCTGTAACGGACATACAGTGCCTAGAGCCCATGGCGACAGACAGACTGAAGGACGGGGTGGCACCTCCCCTTGAACCCACCGTCCCCACGGCTTGGGCCAGCGGTAGCGGCTGGGCTGGGGCCCACGTGGGAAAAGGGAGGAATCCACACGCATGCGAGCAGCTCACCCAGACCGGCTTGACCCATGGGAGTGTCCAGCCCCGGGCCTGTCGGAGCGTGGAGCCGTCAGCCCCGTGGCAGAGCACCCCGCTCCCTGGAGCCCTGCCCCGCTTTGGTACATTCCTCCAGGGAAACCCCCCAGCCAGCCTCGGCGGGCCCAGAGCAGCGCATCACTCACGCAGCGTGGGCCGGGCACGGCAGGACGGGGAGCTGCATGGAGCATGAACCCCGGCCAGCCTAGCAGGATGCAGGCCCCTGCTGAGACCAGATGGGAGATATGGGCAGGGCGGGGCAGGCACCGACTCCGGGGCTGGAGCACCCACGGGGAAAAATTAGTGGGTGCTCTGCACCCACCGGCAGCCAGGCTCCCTTCCCCCCCGAGCACACCACGTCCCAGCGCTTCCCGCCCGGCCGTTAGCACGCTCCGGGAGGGAGGGGGAGGAGCGGGAACGCGGCGTGCTCAGGGGAGGAGGCAGGGATTTGGGGAAGGATTTGGAATATTGGCTGGGAGGGGGCGGAGTTGGGGCAGGGACTTTGGGGAAGCGGGTGGAGTGGGGGCAGAGCCGGGGGCAGAGGGGGTTCGAGCACTCAGGGGAAAAGGGGAAGCTGGCGCCTGTGGCAGAAGCGGCCGCTGTTCTCACACCTCCGCTAACATCTCAGGGGCCAGCAGGGCACCATGGCTAGTGTCTCACCTAGCAATGCCAGAGCCTTGACCGTGCCAAATGCTGCCCCTGGTGCAAACGCACACACCAGGACGATGCTGCAGGAAACCCAGCGCTGCCTGTTGCTAGTGCAGCCTGCACGCCAGCCAGCTCCCAGCATCAGTCCCAGCGGCGCCAAATCCCACCAGCGCGACCCACCTTCACTAGGATTGCAGAGGCCACAAGCAAACCAGGCGCACACCCAGGTTTGCGAAGCCGGATTAACCCCGCCCAGGGGCGGGCTCTGCAGTGCATTTTACCCAGAGGGGGAGGAGCCAGCTCAGAACCCCACCCACTGAGCTTGAGACAATCAGTTGTAACAATCCACCAATGGGAACACTGCTTAGAAGCATTAGCGCATCAGAACAAGCTGCCATTGGCCAGTCTGTGATCCCCTACGACCTAGTGATGCCTGCGAGCCAATTAACCCTTTCTGGGTGTTGCATGTTCCCAAGCCCCACGACCCTGCAGGGGGCCACGGTTCAGGCTACTGCTCTCTGGCCAGGTGGGGCAGGCGCCCTGGATGTCATGGAAACAGCATCCCAGGCCGGGGCTCTCCTAGGCTTGCGGGTGTGACGTGGGCGGGGGAGCTGTGAAAGTCCGGTGCGGACGATCATTGGGCAGCTCATGAACTCGAGGTAACGTCTCTAGTGCAGACGTGGCCTCGGGGCAAAGGACTTGGGGGTAGAGTGCTGTGGCCTCAGCCGAGAGGTGTCTGACCTGGGACCGGAGAACGCCCTACGACGCAGGGATTGGCAGGTGTCGCAGCAGGGTCGCACCCTCGGCCAACCGGCTCATGTGTCCCTGGGCTGGAGGTCCTGAAGTCATCCCATCCTGGGCCGACCCCATTTGCTCCTGTCTGACTGCAGGCCCATCCTTCCTTCGCCGTCAGGATGCTGCCTTGCCCACGGTTACAGCAAAGCAGATGTCACCCCTTCTCCTGCCTGCCGACAAGGCTCCTCTGTCTCCCCACCTTCCAGCCTCACTGCCCCTTCCCTAGGCACGGTTTGCAAAAGGGAACTGGATTGTCCCTTCCCTGCTGCACCGTGGAATCTGGGCCAGGCCTGCGGCAGTGTTTCCTTTCGGACGTTGTTATGAACGAGGAACATTACTCATGCTGTTTGCAAGCAGCCCCTGCCCCGGCTGCCAGCTCCCCCTGTCGTTTCCTCTCCCAATGGGTAGGTGTTGGTGGAGGCTGGTCGTACCTAGACTTTCTCCTTGCCCTCGCCTCTTACCCCTGTGCATGCAGATCAGGGTGACCTGAGTTTTGCTGCGCACCATTCCCAGGGCATCTGCAGGAGTCCCAGCCGCACATGGAGCTCAGAGCACTGGATGTGGCGGTTGCGTAGGAAACTGCAGCCATGAATGAAGTCGCTGGGTTGCTCGGGTGTAATAAAACAGGATAAAATAACAACAACACAGAACATATTGTCAGGACACTGCACCAAACAATGACACAGCCTGTCCGGGAACAGCTGAGCCTGGGAAGTGGCCAGAGAAGCGCAGAGAAGTTGGTTAAAAATATGGCCAGGATGGGAAATTGCAAAATCCAGGATTGTTTGGGTGCCAGTCCTGCAAGGTGCTGAGTGTTTGACCTACTGAGCACTCAACTTCCGGCAGCACTAGGCCCTTCGTTTGGAGAGGAGAAGCATCATTAAAAGCCATGAGATTTTGAGGAGTCTATTGCAGAGGTTCTCAACCTTTTCCATTGTGACCCACCCAGCACCCTCCTCCCGTCTAGCAATATGGGAATACAAGGGTGAGCATGAGCCCCAGGCTGAGAGACCAGGATCGAGTCCCTCTTCCTTATGCTGTCCCGTAAAATCTGAAGACAAGGACCTTGCTCCCTTGACGTGAACGGCAGCAAACAGAAACATGTTGATACTGCATGTAGGTAGCTGCTGGAACTCCCTGCTGCAGGAGGCCAGCGCCTCAGTCACTGAGGCTGCATTAGGAAAAGGGCTGGATAGTGTGAATGAGCAGCAGTATCTCTAGCAGACCTAGTGCAAAACCAGAGCCAGGCCTCAGCTCCCCTGTTCCCTTCCAGTTCTCACTGGGTAATGAGCAGTGATTCCAGCACACAGGACGGGAGGCAGTTAGCAGCCATCACACTGGGGCTGGCAGCAAGACTACAGAGTGTGTGTGTGGTGGTGGTGGGGGGGGAATGCAGTGCTGCCCAGTGAGTCATGCAACATACCTGGAGAAGCAACCTCTGTCTCCAGCGCCAGATACAGCATGTTAGCACGGCTGATCCTGGCCCAGCTCCTCAAACACCTGAATACCTTTGAAGAGCTGGACCCAGGAGCTCTGTTGTTTTAATGGGCACAGAAGTTAAAAAGGTCGGCCAAATTCTACCCTCAGTTCCACCTCTACCTCTGGAGCCACTGCACTGATTCAGGGGGGGTTGGTCTGGATTTGCACTAGAGTAATTGAAACCAGAATCTGACCCTCTGGAAAAATTCATCCTTTCCCATGTGGCCAGGAACACTGGCGAGGAGGCGAGTGGTTACCACTCACTGCGCTTCCCCGAAACCTGTTGAGTTTCACTTTCTGTTTCCACTCAGTTTCCCTTCGGTTTGGTTCTCGTGGCTGTGCCTGGTGCTTGGGCCTGCAGGGGAAGGGTGGCCTTGCATCCAAAGGAACTGGCTTTGCATTGTGGATTCCCCCCACCCCCCAGTAAAACCATGGAACCAGTCAGGGTTTGTTCACAACTTTGCGCTGAGGCCGAACTCGCCCTCGAAGGTTTCTTCATTTCCCATTCTTGGGCCAGGTTCGCTGGGGTTGGCGTCTCTGCCTTCACAAGGAGAGAATTCGCACTCCAGCAGCCAGAGAACTGGGGGCAGAGGAACTGCTAAGGAGCGCAAATCCCATTTTCTATGCAAATAGCTCCTGCAGCTGTGAACTTGCTGGGGAAAACCCTTGCACGAGGCCCTGCCCCAGGGTCTGGAGAAACAATTGTCTCTCTGCTAAAAGGTTTCCAGGAGGTGCGAGTGGCTCCTTAAAATGTTCATTGATCTCTCAAGAGCTGGACATCAGCATTGTTTGCATTCCCGCAACTAAAGCCCTTCATTGAGAGAATTGGTCATTAAGGAATGTGAGCTCAGAAAGGGAATGAAGTCCTGTCCCCGCTCCCCAGGCCTGGGTTTCTGTCCTTCCACTGAGATCTTTATCCTTCACTAAGGGACAATTGTGTTCATTTCCCGCCACGCCAGCGGAGTCACCCTTTCTGTGGATACAGATAAAGTCTCCAGCTCAGAGATGGCTTCGGCCCTGGGGGCTCATTAAAAATCTGTTCCTAATGGGCACATTTTGTTCGCCTTTGAAATGGACCAAACTGCATCAAAGGCCAAACTATACCAAGGGAGATTCCCCCCTAAAGCCATATAAGGGCTCTGAAAAGACACAGCCCTTGTGGTGGGGGGAATTCTCCTTGGTGTAGGTAATCCACCTGCCTACTCTGGCTACATGGGGACTGAGGTCGCATTAACAACCCCGATCAGGGGTAGGGGGGTTTCAGATCCCTGAGGGACGTAGTTCAACCCCCCTAGTTTTCTAGCGGCGAGCAGGCTTCAATCTACAGAACTGGCGAGTAGCAGTGCTTGGAACTGGGCCCAAGAACGGGGTCTGTGTGCAGGCCCCCAAGCCGACCTCAGCCCGGTGCAGGCAGCGCTAGGTTGGTGGAAGCATTCCCTGGTCGCCCTGGCTAGCACCTCTCGCGGAGGTGGATTACCGGTGCCATGGGAGAACCCCTCCCGGCGCTGTGCCTGGGGTCGCGGTGCGTCACGTGTGGACAAGCTCTGGCTGTTCCCAGTACGGTGGCACTTGGGATGAGTGCGCTCACCCCGTGGGGCTGCCCCCCTTCCTCAGTCTCCCGGGCCTGGCCTGTGCGGCAGAGTCACGCGGCTTTGACCTGACCCAGGGCCCAAACTGCTCTTGCTAAATTGCTGCCACCCCCTGCCTGGACGCTCTTCGTTCAGTATAAACCTGGCCTAGAACAGGTTAGTTCAAAGCAGCACTCGAGTCCTACCGCGGCAGTGCCAGGGCTCAGTACGGGGGCTACCGGGACAGTGCCGGAGCGCCAGAGCACGGCTCCAGCTCCCCAAAACGTGCCGGGCTGATATGAGCCAGGGGTGACTCGTTTGCACCAGTTTAACTAAACCGATTGAAAGCCGCACTTGAGTACAGAGGCGCCCATTCTGGGAAAGCCCGTCCTAGCGCTGCGCCAGCTGTCTGTCTGCTTATACCACCAGCCTTAGCTGGACTGGGGCCTCGTTTGGTTAGGGGACTTGCCCAAGGCCACTCAGAGAGACAGTGGCAGAGCTCCGAGCAGACCTCGAGTCACAGCCCTGGCTTAGCCAGAGACCATCCTTAGCTTCAGTCACAGGCCAGCACGCAGCCCCCGGGTAGCTGCAGCCTGTTCACTGCCAGGCAGGGTGGATGGACCTGGGCCAAGAAGGGAGTGATTCTCGCCCAGTGTGTCTCAGCTGCAGGTGCAGACCCCGGCATGGGCCATGAAAGGCAACTGGGGGCAGGGGGCGGTTGTCGGGGGTTGAAAATTGCATTACGACCTAAGGGATGTGTCATTGGCAGGGCAGAAGCAGCCCTGGCCTGGGCACCCACTGCTGGGAAAGGAACAGTGAAAGTCACCAGAGACCAGGCTGTTTGCGGGGGGCCGGGCGGGGCTGTGGAGAGGAAGCCGCAGAAGACGGCTGTATCTCTTGGCCCGCTGCAAATGAGTGAGGGGTTCTTGGCCCAGCGCCGGGGGTGACAGAGGCCCCAGGCTGGCTGGTGATCCCGGGCCCTGTCATTAGCCCCACGGAGCACGGTGAGCCAGCTCTCCTCTCATGGGCAGGGGGCGGGCGAGGCGCAGAGAGATCGGACGCTGCCCGAGCCCAGGCTGGCAGCACGGCGCACCCGGCGGCGCAGGGGCGGAAGAGGTGCTTGCGGCCTACAGCAGGAGGAGGACGGGGACGTCCTGAGCGGTACCTGACCCAGGCTGCTCTGGAGCTCAGGTCGGAGCTTGGGGCCAGGCTGGGTTCCCCGTGGTCCCAGCTGAAGCACCCGCTGCCCACGGGGGAGTGCCTGGCCCCAGATCCCATCCCCGGAGCGCCGGGCAGCCGCCAGGTAGCTGCTCTCCATACCAGGCATTCCTGTCTCTCCTCAGCAGGCCATCGGCGCCTCACTAGCCACAGGGAGATCAGCCAGCTCTGCATTAAAGCCCCTGACAGCCCAGACTGGGCCCATAGCCTCTAAGGCCAGAGCCATGGGCAGGGCCGGGAAACGCTGGCTGTTTGCCAGCCACGCCCCACAGGCCCTTTGAAGTGTCCTGCAGCCAGGCACCAGGTCTCCCCTCCTCCAGAAAGCGGGAGGATCTGGGGCTCCTGGCAGCCAGCTACCCTGTCCCCCAGGGGCGGGGGGCCAGGCGATGGGGGGGTACAGGCCGGCTCCCCACACGGCCGGAGATGGGAGCCCAGTTTCGGGGCGATGGTTCCTGTCGGTTCATGATGTGACTTGCACACAGCTGGGCCGGGGCGGGGCCCCAGCACGGCCCTTCTGCAGCCCAGAGGGGCCCATCGCCATGGCTGTGTGATGAGTTCCTCTCAGGTCTCGTCTCACGGGGCATTGGACAGACACCCACAGTCCTCCCCACTCCTGGCCACCCGCCGGGCTGTCTGACAGCGCATTTCCCAGAATCCCTGACTGAGTGTGGCCAGGCTGAGCGGCGGGAGCTGTAACTACAGCTGGAAAACCTGGTCTGGCTGCCTACCTTGGGAACCGGTGGCCTGACCTCAGGGCCAGGCTCTGCCCCGGGTTCCGAAACGGTGCCGGCTGCCGTTTGCAGCACCAGATCCACTGCACCTGTGGGCAACACGCCCGGGAGCTGGGCAGTGGCCCATGTGCAAAATGAGTTCGGTGAGTCTCCATCTCCTTCCCCGTGGGCCGGTGCACATGTCACAGAACAACAGCACAGGGGCCAGGGCCTGGGCGGCCCACAGAGCAGAATCTGCCTGGGCGGGGGGGACACCGGCAGCGGGCAGAGGTGGGGGACCCCAGCTGTACCCACTAAAGCAGGAGAGGAAGGGTGAAAAAATTGCTAAGGCTCCAGCTGGGATTTCAGTTCTGTTCCTGGCTGTGCTACTGCATCACCGTGAGACCCTGGGCATGTCACTTGATCTCCTTGGGTCTTAGTTCCCCATGTGTAACGTGGGGAGGAGGATCCTGCGCGTGTCTAATTAGACTGCCAGCCCTTGGCGGCAAGGGCGGTCTCAGACTCAGTGTGTGTCCGTGCAGCGCCCGGCACAGTGGGGGCCTGATCCCAACTGGTGCTTCTGTAACGTGCGTAACTGATAGTCCCGGACGCCAGGCGGGCCCAGCCCTCCCACACCTCTTCCAGCCGGGCTTGACAAGGGGGAGCCAGTCTGGCAAGCGGCTCCTGTCTCTTTCCATAGCAACGAGGCACGAGCGGGGGACAGTGCAGGTACCAGGTCACGAGGGGGCTCTGAAAAATGTGCTGTTTTGCTTTGATCTGGGTGGAAAATCCTCCAGTTGGCTGGGAGCAGAAGGGCAGCGGGGTGGGGGTGGGGGCAGGGGGTTCCAGTGCTGGTTCCATTGGGTAATGAATTAAAAACGTGTTTTGCTGGAAAGATTTTCCTCTCCCAGCTGGGGAGGCAACATCCGAACCTTATTTTCCTTTCCATGCGGGACAAGCGCCAGCAGCAGCTCAGCCTGGGCTCTGGGGAGCAGGGACTCAGCCGGCTGGTTCTTGCGGGCGGGCGCGTGGGCTGGGCGAGCTGGGGAGCCTCGGCTGTCGAGCAAAGGTGGATCCAAGCAAGGATCATGGAGACAGAAGAGGGAGCTGCTGTTCTTGACACTATCCAGACTCAGGGCTGCTCCCCTGACGCACACCCAGGCAAGGACTGTCCCTGCCGTGGGTTTTAAAATAGTCCCTGTGCACTCCAAGGACCCCCCTACACTACTGATATCTGGGTTGCTCCCTGCCCTGGCGCATGCAGCACACTGCTGGCGGGTGCTGGGCGATTGCCCTGCGCTCTGGCACCAGCAGCCGTTTTGGGGCTAAGGGGCGGGGAAGGACGTGTGCGGGGCTCTCCTGTTTCTACACGCTGCCCGAGTGTGAGGGTAGGACAGGGGCTGCCTGCCCTGGCGGAGGCCAGAAAACAATCCCAGGCTGCTGCTGTGTCCTGGCCAGGTGTGTGCTGGCCTGTCCGCTGCGTAAGGAGTGGTGCAGGGAGTCACATGCACCCTGTGGGCCGGCCTGGGCACCGCATGAGGATCAGTGCGGGGAGTCGCATGCACCCTGCGTGCCGGCCTGGGCACCGCATGAGGAGCGGCGCAGGGAGTCGCATGCACCCTGTGGGCCGGCCTGGGCACCGCATGAGGATCAGTGCGTGGAGTCGCATGCACCCTGCGTGCCGGCCTGGGCACCGCATGAGGAGCGGTGCAGGGAGTCGCATGCACCCTGTGTGCCGGCCTGGGCACCGCATGAGGATCAGTGTGTGGAGTCACATGCACCCTGCGTGCCAGCCTGGGCACCACATGAGGAGCGGTGCAGGGAGTCGCATGCACCCTGTGCGCCGTGTGGAGTTGCATGCACCCTGCGGGCCGGCCTGGGCGCTGAGTGAGGAGCAGTGCGGGGAGTCGCATGCACCCTGTGCACTGGCCTGGGCACTACGTGAGGAGAGGTGCAGGGAGTCGCATGCACCCTGCGCACCAGCCTGGGCGCTGCATGAGGAGAGGTGCAGGGAGTCGCATGCATCCTGTGGGCCGGCCTGGGCACTGCATGAGGAGAGGTGCAGGGAGTCGCATGCACCCTGTGCGCTGGCCTGGGCACTGCATGAGGAGAGGTGCAGGGAGTCGCATGCACCCTGCGCGCCAGCCTGGGCGCCGCGTGAGGAGCAGTGCGGGGAGTCACATGCACCCTGTGCGCCGGCCTGGGCACTACGTGAGGAGAGGTGCAGGGAGTCGCATGCACCCTGTGGGCCGGCCTGGGCACTGCATGAGGAGCGGTGCAGGGAGTCGCATGCACCCTGTGCACCGCGTGGAGTCGCATGCACCCTGCGTGCCAGCCTGGGCACCACATGAGGAGCGGTGCAGGGAGTCGCATGCACCCTGTGCACCGCGTGGAGTCGCATGCACCCTGCGGGCCAGCCTGGGAGCTGAGTGAGGAGCAGTGCGGGGAGTCGCATGCACCCTGTGCGCCAGCCTGGGCACTACGTGAGGAGAGGTGCAGGGAGTCGCATGCACCCTGCGCGCCAGCCTGGGCGCTGCATGAGGAGAGGTGCAGGGAGTCGCATGCACCCTGTGGGCCGGCCTGGGCACTGCATGAGGAGAGGTGCACGGAGTCGCATGCACCCTGTGCGCTGGCCTGGGCACTGCATGAGAAGAGGTGCAGGGAGTCGCATGCACCCTGCGCGCCAGCCTGGACGCCGCGTGAGGAGCAGTGTGGGAAGTCGCATGCACCCTGTGCGCCAGCCTGGGCACTGCATGAGGAGAGGTGCAGGGAGTCGCATGCACCCTGTGGGCCAGCCTGGGCACTGCATGAGGAGAGGTGCAGGGAGTTGCATGCACCCTGTGCGCTGGCCTGGGCGCTGCATGAGGAGAGGTGCAGGGGGTCGCATGCACCCTGCGCGCCGGCCTGGGCGCCGCGTGAGGAACGGTGTGGGGAGTGCCCCTGAGGGTGTCTATGTCACATGCACACTGTGGCAGAGGCCCCTGGGGATTCCAATCACACCAGCAAGAGGCTGCTGGCAGCACTGTCTGGGTAGCCACTGGCTTGATTTGCACATTCCTGGATGCACCAGCCTTCACACAGCTCCTCCACCCAGGGCCGGTGCAACCCATTAGGCGACCAGGGCGCTAACATTTGGGGGGCGGCGACCGCGGTGGCCAGACTTTCTGCCGCCTCTGTCGGGGACGGCATTTCGGGGGCGGGACCTTCCGCCGCCTAGGGTGGCAAAAAAGCTGGCAGCGCTTCTGCCCCCAGCAGCCCCTGGGCTCTGCTCCCTGGCCCAGCCCTGCCCTGCCCTGCCCTGCCCTGCAGTGGCTCCACAGAGTTTAAGGCCAGAAGGGAGCATTAGATCATCTAGTCCAGGGCTTCTCAAACTGGGGGTCGGGACCCCTCAGGGGATCGTGAGGTTATTACATGGGGGGGTCGCGAGCTGTCAGCCTCCACCCCAAACCCCGCCTTGCTCCAGCATTTATAAAGGTGTTACATATATAAAGAAGTGTTTTTCATTTGGAAGGGTCACACTCGGGGGCTTGCGATGTGAAAGGGGTCACCAGGACAAGCGTTTGAGAACCACGGATCTAATCTGACCATCTGCGTCACACAGGCCAGGGAACCCGCCCCGGCACCCCTGGACTGAGCCCAGGAACGTGTGTTTGGCTAAAGCCTCTTCCACAAAGGCTGGGTCTGAAAACCTCACGGGACGGAGGAGCCGCCACCGTCCTGGTGCTTGGGTCCGGCAGTTAATCATCCTCCCTGAGCTCGGAGTGAATTTGTTGGCTTCAGCCTCCAGCCCTGGGTCCTTGGCCGGCCTTTCTCCACGAGGGTTGAGAGCCAGCGGGTACCTGGGATTTTCTCCCCGGGAAGGTATCTCCACACAGTGTCAGATCAGCTCTCGCTCTCTCCGCTACGTCTGCACTGGGGGGGCTGGGACCGTGCTACTGGCAAACCCACCAACGGCCCGCCTGCCCCAGTCTCATCCATCCCCCGTGCACACACCCGGCTGTGGTGCTCACCCTGACTCAGCCACACCCCAGCTACAGTCCCACCCGTTGCCATGGCGCTCACCCTGGCTCAGCCACACCCCATCTACAGTCCCACCCGTTGCCGTGGCGCTCACCCTGACTCAGCCGTGCCCCAGCTACAGTCCCACCCGTTGCCATGGCGCTCACCCTGACTCAGCCACACTCCAGCTACAGTCCCACCCATTGCCGTGTCGCTCACCCTGACTCAGCCACGCCCCAGCTACAGTCCCACCCGTTGCCGTGGCGCTCACCCTGACTCAGCCACACCCCAGCTACAGTCCCACCCGTTGCCATGGCGCTCACCCTGACTCAGCCACACCCCAGCTACAGTCCCACCCATTGCCATGGTGCTCACCCTTCAACTACACCCCAGCTACACTCTGACCAGTTGCCATCATGCTCATGCAGCCCAGTCACACCCAGCTACACTCCGACCAATTGTGTTATCACTCACCCAATGGGACTATGTCCCAGCTACAGTCTGACCCGTTTCCATGGTGCTCAAGTAACCCAGCTACAGTTTGACTTCTGCCATGGCACTCACCCAACCCAGCTACACCCCAACTACACTCCGACCCATTGCCATGGCATTCACCCAACCCAGCTACACCCCAACTACACTCCAACCCATTGCCATGGCATTCACCCAACCTGGTTACACCTCAACTACACTCTGACCCATTGCCATGGCACTCACCCGACCCAGCTACACCCCAACTACACTCCGACCCATTGCCATGGCACTCACCCGACCCAGCTACACCCCGACCCATTGCCATGGCACTGATCTGGCCTGCCTGCACCCAGCTACACTCTGACAATGACCCAGCTGCACTGTGGCCTGTGTTTGGCACTCCCTGACTGCCAGGGTGCGAGGCTTGGAATGGGGCAGCCCTTCCCTGCAGTGTCAGCACAGCCAGGCTGGCCAGGGCGCACGCAGCACACTCGGGGCAAGACACTCGGGGACATCCTGCCGCATGCCGGGCAGAGAGGAGCCCAGCCCGTACCCAGTGGGCACATGCCAGAGCGGGGTCCTGGGCACGGGGAGAGCAGGCCTAGCCAGCCTAGGCCCACTGAACACTAACCCCGCAGGGTGAGGACGCAGGACTTGCTGGGTTGCACATTTAGGACGCAGCGAGCGCAGATTCCACGGGGACGGGTGCGGGATGAGAACCTGGCTGATTGGATCACTCAGTATTCACGAGCTGCGCTCTCTGAGCTGGCTGGGGCTTCGCAGGGATACTGCACAGTGTGGGGCACTGGCCCAGCTAGGGTGACCAGACTGCAAGTGTGAAAAATCAGGTTAATAGGCTTCTATATAAGAAAAAGCCTCAACTATCGGGACTGTCCCTATAAAATCGGGACATCTGGTCACCATGGGCCCAGCAGCTCCTCTGGCAGCAGTTCAGCTGGGCACCTCTAAGCACCGTGGTGCAGATAATGTGCCCGGCCTGTGTCTGTCTGCGATGCTGGGCTGAGCTCCCTGCATGCAGCACGGGGACAAGCACTGGCTTGGGAAAGGCCCTTTGCCCCATGGCTGATTTTTTTTTCCAGGTCACTGATAAAAATGTGTAACAGCGTAGGGCCAAGAACCGATCCCTGTGGGACCCCACTGGAAACACACCTGCTCGTTTTGAGAGCCATCATTTATCCAGATCTGAGTCCATTTTATATCGTGCTAGGTTTTTAATCAAAATGTCCTGTGGCACCAAATCAAACACCTTACAGAAGTCTGAGTCTATTATATCAACACTGTTACCTTTATCAACCAAACTTGTTATCTCATCAAAAAAAGATACCAAGTTAGTTTGACAGGATCAATTTCCCATAAATCCATGTGGATTGAGATTAATTACATTACCCTCCTTTAACTCTTTATTAATTGAGTCCATGTCAGCTGCTCCATTATCTTGCCCAGAACTGATGGCAGAATGACAGGCCTATAATTATTCACGTCATCCCATTTACCTAACATTAACTTTCTTCCAGTCTTCTGGAACTTCCCCAGCGTGCCAAGATTTATTCAAAATCAACATCAATATTCCAGCAAACTATTCAGCCAGCTCTTTTAAAACTCATGTGTGCAAGTTATCTGGACCTGCTAATTTAAAAAATGTCTAACTTTAATAGCTTCTGTTTAACATCCCCCAGAGATATTAATGAATGAAAATAATATCATATGATATTGTGTTTTTCCCAAATACAGAACAGAAATATTTATTGAACACTTCTGCCTTTCCTGCATTGGTATTGTTAATTTTACCATTTCCATCTAGAAATGGACCAATACTGTTGTCAGGATTCTTTTGGTTCCATAATATATTTTTAAAAACTCATTCTTACTTTAGAATGTTACTTCTTTAACTCTGCTGGCCATAGATTTCTGGTTGTGTCCTTTTGCTTCCTTTATCAATTTTCTACAATTTCTAACTTCTGATTTACATTCATTACTGTCAATTTCCCCTTTCTTTCATTTGCTACATTGATTTAGTTTATGTTTTGTAGCTGTTGTCACTTCCCCTCTAGCCCTGAGTTCAATTCCCTGCTTTGCCACAGACTCCCTGTTTCTCAGCTCCTATCTGTACAAGGAGGATAATAACACTGCCCTGCCTCACAGGAGTGAGTGAGGATAAATATACTGAAGATTGTGAGGTGCTCACATGCTGCAGTGATGGGGTCAGATAAGGACCATCACTTGTTTATTTGTGACAGAAACACTCTAACAATAATTAAAAACATACAGGGTCAAAAATACAGTATTATCTATTGGGACAGATCCTCAGCTGGTGTAAACTGATGTAGCTCAGTTGTCTCCAATGGGGCCACGTTGATTTCCCCGAGCTGAGGATCTGAGCTGATGCACCGGTGAGAACAGTCTGTGCACTGTGACTCTAGGGGCCAATGTGAGCTAATTCCCGTGAAATCGTTCCTACCAGAGAAGCAGTGTTAGTCCCAGCAGCCCGGCTAGATTGCAGTTTAGACCATTCATCTACCGCCTCCCCTGCAGCTTCAGCTGAAGTGGGTAGGTCTCTTACAGCTGGTCTATGGGTTTGCCCAGGACTGTGAAAAAGCAACTACATCCATCCCTGGGGCGGGGGCTGCATTCGTTGCTGAGGGTAGCATCGGTCCCATGCAGTACCACCAACCCCAAATGTTCAGAAATCCTGAGATTAGCCTCAAAATCATGAGATTTTGAAACAGTCTGTTCTTTCTGTCTGCTGTTCACACGTGTGTCATGTTTGGAAGCTTTTCTCCACAGCTATAAGGGCTGGAAAGTTACTTTTGGAAAACAATGAAAGCCGAGATTCTCACCTAAATCACTTGTCTCTGGGGCTTTATGCAAACACTGAGTATTGTGAGCTCACCAGCGTGGGCCTTAGTGCCCCTGGGATCCGTCAGCGTAAAAATGCCTGGAATGCCTGGGTTAATACTCTTCCTGGAAACCTGCCTCTTCCTTTAGCCCCCAGAGAAAGCTCAAGAGCGCTTCAGGACAGGACAGAGATAACAGCCAGATAAGGAACCTGCTTTCACGCTCTCTAACTCCCTTGGCTCAGGAGTGGCCCTGGGAGATTTGCTCCAGCTAAACTCGTGTTTGCATGCTCTGGGACTCCCCAGATCTAATCTGTGCCAGGTGTTTAACTTGGTGATGGTAGGTGCAGCTTCTGCAAACACCTGGGAAGGAACAGCCATGGCAGGGTTTATAAATATCCCCCAATACACTTCCTGCTCTGCTGGCAATGTGCCTAGTGATGTCATTTCAGTCACAGCGGTTTTGAACTTGACCAAAAAAAAAAAAAAATCTGTGCTCAGAGTGAGCAAACTGCGCGGGGCATGTGGCCAGGCTGGGGACTAGCAGTACCTCGATTGGTCTCAGCTCCCTGCTTTGCCGCATCGTTTCCAGAGTGCAATGGAAAGCTCTGGAAGTTGCTTCACCTGCAGAGCACTGCTCCTCTTCACCTGCACATCCTGCTTCCGCTGTGCTGTCCGCTCCACGGGGAATTGGGCTGGCTGGGCTAGAGAGGCCGTCTTCTCTGGCCTGTTTGGCTGCCTGTCCATCCTTAGCCTGAGCTCATCGGAGCAGGCACTGGCTCGCCACGTATGGCGGGGAGGCAGGCGCTCCTGGGCGTGACCACAAACGCATGGAATACACCGACTGGTCAGCATCATTAGCAGTTTGGTCCAAAATAGAATTCCAGTTTCACAAGAATTGAATGGTTGTCATCTCACTCGGCAAACTTCATGAATAGTTTCATTTGTTTTATTACAAAACTTTGAAATGAAATAAAATGAAATGTGTTTAGTTGCAGATTGGACTTTAAAAGCTCAGGTTTTGGAAGATGGTTTCTTCACTTTTTCTCACGGCTCTTTTTCAGGGGGGAAAAGCAAAAAAGGAGGGGGGGGGCAGGAGGGGACAAAAAACCCTTGAAAAATAAAACCCCAAACAACATTTTTTAAAATGAAACACAAATTTTCATTTTGAAAATTGCCATTGAAAAAAATACAAACATTCAAACAAAATGCAAAAGTAAACAAAGTTTGGCTTGATTGAAAAGCTATTTTCAATTAAAAAAACCCTACAACCCTACAAAACCCTAAAATCCTACAAAAAAATCAACCAGCGCTAGTTAATGATAAATTATTATTAACAATAATAATAAAACAATGATAATTGGACTGTTCTGCCCGAAAAGCCAAACTACTCCACGTTGAAAATGAGGTTTCATTTTCACTTTTTGTTTTACAAAACTTGCTTGTAGGAGCTCTTGAAAACACACCAGCTTTTCAACTACCTCGTCCAGCGCCAATTTCCCCCCCTCCCTGAAAAATAAGTGTCCCAGTTTGTCACACTTGCTACCTGGTCACTGTACCCCAATCCCATCCCCAGGCAGGCTCAGTGGATTCTGCCCCTCTCTGCCCCATGGCAGCTGCCCCATAGGGTTTCTGCTGCAGCTTGGCATGGCCTCAGTGGCATGTTTGCTTGCAGGGTTATCTGGGCTGAAGTGAGTGTTGGTTTTGGCGTGGAGTGCCAGGACCACGCCTGCTGTTTAAATACCACAGCCAAGGGGGTTAGAGAAATTGAATGAAATATTTGTTGCGGTTGGAAGACATACACAACACAAAACACCACTCCACTCTCTGGCTACTAGAGAACAGCAGGGGGAGGGCAGATTCTCTGAAAAACTATGCAAAAGGAACAGGAGTCCTTGTGGCACCTTAGAGACTAACACGTTTATCTGAGCATAAGCTTTCATGGGCTACAGCCCACTTCATCAGATGCATGCAGTGGAAAATACAGTAGGAAGATCTATATATACACACACAGAGAACATGAAACAATGGGTGTTACCATACACACTCTAACGAGACTGACCAGTTAAGGTGATGAGCTATTACCAGCAGGAGAGAAAAAAAACTTTTTGTAGTGGTCATCAAAATGGTCCATTTGCAGCAGTTGACAGGAAGGTGTGAGGAGTGTGTGGGGGGGAATAAACATGGGGAAACAGTTTTACTTTGTGTAATGGCCCAGCCACTCCCAGTCTTTATTCAGGCCTAATGCAATGGTGTCCTGTTTGCAAATTCATTCCAATTCAGCAGTCTCTCCTTGGAGTCTGTTTTTGAAGTTTTTTTGTTGTAATATTGCGACTTTTAGGTCTCTAATCGAGTGACCAGGGAGACTGACGTGTTCTCCGACTGGTTTTTGAATGTTATGATTCCTGATGTCACATGTGGGTCCATTTATTCTTTTGCACAGAGACTGTCCGGTGTGGCCAAAGCACATGGCAGAGGGGCACTGCTGGCACAGGATGGCACAGATCACGGTGGTAGATGTGCAGGTGAATGAGCCCCTGATGGTGTGGCTGAAAACCTACGCTGGCTCTTGCGGCTGCTGTAGGCAGGGGCGGCTCCAGGCCCCAGCACGCCAAGCGCCTGTTTGGGGCGCATGCCGCGGGGGGGCGGGGGCGCTCTGCCGGTCGCCGCGAGGGCGGCAGGTGGCTCCGGTGGAGCATCCGCAGGCACGCCTGCGGGAGGTCCACCGGAGCCGCGGGACCGGCGACCGGCAGAGCGCCCCCCGCTGCGTGCCGCCGTGCTTGGGGCAGCGCAATGGCTAGAGCCGCCCCTGGCTTTAGGGAAATAATTAAGGCCAAATTCATTCTCCATGTGACTCTGCGGAGCCCAGTCCTGCTCACACTCAGGCTGCTGTAAATGCCGAGTGATCCTGGGGTGACTCCGTGGGCTCCAGAGGAGTCACTCCCATGGGAGTGCGGGAGAGCAGCAGCAGGGCAAAGGGCTTCCCTAGAATTGGACCCGGGATGACTCTGGCCCAAGGTGTGTGGACAAAATGGGCTGAGTCCAGCCAGTAGCTGCCTGGAGTAAGTGTGTGCTGCCCCCCCACCCCTGCCCCAGCAGGGCCAAATCCAGCCTTGGCGTGAGAGGACATGCCCGCGGGTCTCTGGGCGTTTCCACCAGGCTGAATGTGGGGTAGACACTGTTGGCTTTACACACCCACGGCCCGATTTGCCACTGCCCTGCACCCTGCACCAGTGCAAGGCGGGCGTCCCAGGCCACCACGCTCCTGTGCTGGCCTTTTGTGCTCACTCTGCCCGGGTGGGAAGGACAGGGTGGTGGCGAACCGCCCTTCCCCTGTGACTGCTCCTTGGGTTTGCTGTTTACACCTGCTTCCTGACTCCTTTGTACCCAGTAGGCCAGATCCTGCTTTCACTCACCCCGTGTAAATCCAGAGTGTGTGAGAGGGGAGGACCTCAGAATGTGAAGCAGTGTAAAACCGAAGCCCCTCAGTCACCCCCTGCGAAGAAAGGTGCTCATTAGCAAGCCGATGCACATGGTTCATATGGATGGTCGGGTGAAGGCCAGTTAGATAGATGGAGCACTCTGAGATCCTCTCTCCAAAGTCCCTTCAGATGCCGTCCTGACGCGCTCACGCCACAAACTGTTTCATCACGGAAGGTCATTTCCAAAGGAGGCGAGTGCCAATCAGAATCGAACCTCCACTCCTAACCCTCTAGCTGTGGGAGGCACAGAACAAAAGGAGGAATTGGGCTTGGAATCAGATTATCTCTATTCCTAATTTATCCCCATTTCATTATTTCTAACAAGTGAGCGAGTCTATTTTGGAACTGGCATCCCCAAGAGAGTAGCTAATCGGGGCAGCACACAAGCCGGCTTTAGGAAAAAGTCCCTTTTGTGATGTGTTGCAAGCCTATTTACTAATATGAAAGCTGGATAATTAAATGCCACTTCCTGGAACACAATGAGAAAGCTTTATATAAAGCCACATGAAAGCAGCTTGCTCCCAAGAATGGACCTTTCAAATTTCGGAGTGTGCTTTTGTGAGGCTGAGTGCGTGTCCTGTGTCTGGCGCACATGTGGACACTGTGTGTGGATAAATGTGTGTATTGTGTATCTGTGTGTTTGCAGTGTGTTGCTACAGGGTATCCGAGTGTGCTATGTGTCTGTTGTCTTTCATTACCATCATAGTAGCAACCTGTTGCATGGGTCTGATTGTACGCTACGGGTGTTCTGAGTGGGTGTGCAAATGTTGTACCATTAGAGTGTTGGGTAAGTGTATGTTGTGTGATTTCTTTAATTGTCTGATGCACACACACCAATTTTACACAGTGTTTATAATACTATGACAAATAAGGAGATACAGCGTTACGAAAAATCTCATCAGCTCAAAGCTCCTACCCACGGAATGTCTTTGCACAATAGTTTTTAATTCTTCCTCTCGTGTTTCAGAGAGTCAGCACAGGACACAGGCACTGCTCAATGGGCGTTAATAACACATAAGGGCTTGTCTACATGGGGAAACTGACCAGAACAGCTATTCTGGAATGGATCTCTGTGTGGACACACTATTCCAGAATAAAAGTGATGTTATTCCAGAATCATTATCCTTTTTGGAAGCACACCAATTATTCCTGAATAAAGTGACTTATTCTGCATTAGCTATTCTGGTCCATTTCCACATGCAGATGGGCCCTAACTGACTGCACAGGGCTGAATTTCACCCTTGTTTATAGCAGCGAGAGCTCTTGACTGGAGAAGCTGCGTAAGCTTGAAAGCTGATCTCTCTCCCCAACCGAAGTTGGTCCAATAAAGGATATGGGCTTTCCCCGCACCCCCTTCTCTCGCTAATGTCCTGGGACTGACACAGCTACAACACGCTGCCTGCCCTTGGTTAGCGATTACTTTTCTAAATGCAGCCAATGCAGCATCACAGGGCCATTCTACGCTGTCCAGTATCACAGCCACTGTTTGAAAATCAAGACGACATTCCCCAAAGCAAACACGCAGCACCCCGAGCCCCTCGGCAAACGCTTGCAAGAAGGGATGGGATGTTCGCTGTGCCCTGAAGCGAAGGGCATCTGAACCGGGCTTTGGCATTTAGGAGCCTAAATCCCTTTGAGGAACTGGGCTGTTCCCCTTTGTGTTCCCATAGGAAGGAAGCCTGGAAGGGGCAATGGGTTTGGGGTTATTTTGGTGCGTGTTCTGTTCTGCTTGTTTTTTACATTACAAATCCAGGTCTTATCTACCCTGGATGACACTATGGCAACTGGAGAAAGAGTCAAGGAACTGAACAGCAGAGAGGGGATAGGCGCTTTAGTCGGACTGTTCAAAACTCTTTGGTTTTGGTAAATCCTCTTTAACTATAATGCCTAATAAACATCTGGGAGAAAGAGCATCTTTGTTAATGGTTCACAGCCCTTCCCCCCACACACGTCCAGTTACAGGGTGGAAGAGTGCCCAATATATACCTCTGAACCCCAAGCAAAACCAGGGGAGCCCAGACCATAAGGTTGGGAAAAAAGTTGGAAAAATCCCCCCTCTTCCCAGCCTTTTCTATCGTCCCGGGGTGCCAACTCTCATGATTTTGTCATAAGTCTCATGATAATTATTGGTTTCCTTCAAGCCCCAGCTCCTGGAGTCACGTGGGCAGGTGACGATTTCAGCCTTTGTTCTTAAAGGAAAAGTACATTTCTAGCCCTTGTGGCTGTGGAGAAAGCTTCAAAATGAGACCCCAGTGTGCCCCAAAGGCTCCAAAAGTAGAAGGCAAATAAAAAGAAACCAAACCTACGACTTTGACATCCTCTTGTGATTTTAAAGCCGATCTCGTGATTTTTGAACATTTGGGATTGGCAAAGGTGTTCATCATAAAGAACCAGAGAAGGGCACGTGCCCCATTTTCCGGTGTCACCGTGACACACCTGGGCTCCGTTGGGACGGCTGGGTCAGACACGGTCCCTCACTCCGTCTGTGCAGCTCCCAGCCCGGTGACTGGCCGCAATGCTAATCATTACTAACCCCTGCGTGTTCCTTGGCATGTGTCAGACCAGCCTTCATGCCGGGGTCTGAATGTGCGAGGAATGCGGTTTGCGGGTGAGCATGTACGTTTCTGTTCACAGGCGTGTTCCCGTGTGCATTCCTGTGCGACGGACGTGCGAGAGTCTTTGGGCATGGGAGGCTGTGCGTGGGGAGGCTGGGTGTACGTGTTGCAGCTGAGAATGTCCACTCCTCCCTGCTTCTCCCAGCAGGCCCCTGGTCTCCACGGGTCCCCTTGAGCCACCAAACCCCAGCACGGCTGGCGTAACCTCCTGTCCATCAGTGCTGCCTGGCCCCGCCTGCCTGCTCGCACACACAGCCTGCTGCTTTCAGTTTTCCTGTAACAGTGAAAGTTAAGCAGGGAAAAAAACGTTGCCGTTAGCGTGTAATAGAGGAAGAGAGGTAAAAAGGGCAGGAAATTTGCACCAAGTCCATTTCCCCTTGGCCCTGGGCTGCTGCTCACTCCGGATCTGGGATTTGCGTAGGCAGAGTTAAAAATAACGGGTATAAAAGAGAAAGGCGAAGGGCCGAGAGAGCCCCACAGCAAACCGGCCTCCAGCCTGAGCGAGGAGGGCTGGACTTGTGCCACCAGGGCCAGACAGAGATCAAAGCAGACCCACCCCCGAGGGGAGCAGGCAGCCCAGAGGGGAGGACACGTGTGTGTGTTTGTGGGTGTGTGCATGTGAGAGAGGCTGGTGTGTGTGTGTGTGTGTGTGTGTGTGTGTAACCGGCTGTAGTGTATGCTGTTCTGTATGGTGTGTACACACTAGGAGAATCCGCACACTGGTTTCCCTTGTATTAAGTTTTTCTTGCAAAGAGCGGTAACTCTTCTCAGTCCTAGAAAATAACCCGGACGCTCTAACTCCCAGTCAGAGGAGATGGAGTTTTCTCTTCTGAAAAGATACCGCAGCCTGATGTTATTGGTGTTAATTATTATTAGTGCTTTGGATCCCTTCCAAGGGAGTGGGGCAAATGACGGTTTGCCACAGGCCTAGAAGATGCAACATTAGCTACGAACTCTAAATGTTATTAACCAAGAGCATTTCTGGGTATTGCTTCATTTCATTAAGAAAACATTAAATACCAATATGAGGCGCTAATCACGCGGCTTGCGAGGCTGAAGGTCTGGGGGTCCCCAAACACTGGGGCCTTGGGGTCCCACGTGCCCTTTGGATGCGTTGTTCGCCTAGGAAGGGGCTGCCCAGATCAACCGGCCTCTGAGGCGTTTCTCTCCGGAAACAACTGAGAAGGCTCCTGGAGTGCAGTCCCCAGACCCGCCCCCACCCCCCGATACCGAAACACAAGATTTGTTCACATCCACATCAGGCCTTCCTGGGAATCTCCTGTGACGTCACAACAAATCTAACAGCCACCGAGGAGAAAAGGCCTCGACAGCCACAGCCCTGGACCAGCCCCGGCGTGCGGGGAGGTGCCCTGTGCTGCGCTGCGCACGGTGCAGGGCAGCCGGTGTTCCAGTGGCCGGGAGTCCCGCCGGCAGCAGCGGGCCAGGCCTGGGCTGAACTCTGGGCCCAGGCAGAGCAAAGGCTTTGACCGCCAGCCCTGGCAGCGAACCGGCTGGGGGAGCCGGTTCCCGGGGCGCAGGCGGGAGCGAATCTCGCCGGGCTGATAACATTGTGTCTGTCCCGCAGGGGGGAAAGCTGCCCCGGTGGCTCCGGCCTGGCCTGAATCTCCCTGGAGTTCCGCTTCCCTCTGTGCCGGGCCGGGCTGCGGGGCCCCGGGACTGAGCCCTGGGCAGCTCCCTGGGATTGGCTCAGAGCGGCGGGAGGAGGGGGCTTCTCAGCGCCAAGGGTGGGGGAAGCAGCAAAGAATCCTGTGGCACCTTATAGACTAACAGACGTTTTGCAGCATGAGCTTTCGTGGGTGAATACCCACTTCTTCGGATGCAAAGGGTTGGGGAGACCCTGCCATCCGTCCGTCCGCCCCCGGGCTGTCCGTCCACCCCTCCCTCCGTCCATCCCTCCCTCCCCGGCAGTCCATCCGTCCACCCCTCCGTCTGTCCGTCCATCCGTCCCTCCAGCTGTCCATCCACCCCCGCCCCGTCAGTCCGTCCGTCCGTCCGCCCCTCCGTCTGTCCTTCCATCCCTTCCTCATCCATCCGTCCGTCCATCCACCCCTCCGTCTGGCCATCCATTCCTCCCCTCCGTCTGTCCATCCACCCTCTCCACATCCCTCCGTCCATCCCTCCCTCCCTCCGTCTGTCAGTCCACCCCCACCCCATCAGTCTGTCCGTCCACCCGTCTGTCCATCCCCCCATCTGTCCATCCCTCCCTCCAGTTGTCCATCCATCTACCCTCTCCGTCCCCGTTTGTCCATCTGTCCATCCACCCCTCCCCATCAATCTGTCCGTCCATCTCTCCCTCTGTCCATCCACTCCCTCTCCGTCCGTCCACCCCCCGGCTGTCCATCCACCCTCTCCCCATCTGTCAGTCCGTCCACCCCCTCCCCGCCAGTCTGTCCGTCCATCCCTCTGTCTGTCCATCCACCCCTCCCCGCCAGTCTGTCCGTCCATCCCTCTGTCTGTCCATCCACCCCTCCCCACCAGTCTGTCCGTCCATCCCTCCATCCCCATACTCAGGTAGGGGCTCTCAGACTGGGGGCCGTGACCCCTCCGGGGGTCAGAAAGTTATTACGTGGGGGGTTGCGAGCCATCAGCCTCCAGCCCCAAGACCCACTTCTCCTCCATCATTTATAATAGCGTTTAATATTAAATATGTGTTTTTAATGTATAAGGGGGGTCGCACTCAGAGACTGGCTGTGTGAAAGGGGTCACCAGTGCAAAAGTTTGAGACCCGCTGCCATACGTGGAGGGAGGAGACCTCAGCCAGCAGAGGCTGTCTGTCCATTCAGCCCCACACCTGTCCTAGGAGGGAGGAGACCACACCCAGCAGAGGCTGTCTATCCACCCCTCCATCCAGCCCCACACCTATCTAGCCACCCCCAGAGACTCGCAGCCAACCCCACAGCCACCTTTCTGCCCCTGGTTCAAGCAGCCGGAGGAGTCCTGGCCTGTGTCTCCCTTTGTGGAAGATGGTGGATCCCTCTTGTGGGCAGGAGCTTTCCCTGACGCCAGGTGCTGCTGGGCTGGCCCAGGACGGGGGACTCTTCGCCTTGCCCCACCCCATTAGAACAGAGCATCTTCCCCGAGGCCAGCGGCTGCCCCGGGCCCCCATCCTGCCGAGGCCCAGGCCAGGCAGACGCTGGGGCAGCGTTCCCAGCCTTGCTGCCACTCAGCGGCTCCCCACTTCCTCCTTGTTAGCAGAAAATAAACCCCAGGGGGCGGCTGGTTCTAGCCCCAGGGGAGATGGTGACCGGGGCCCCTTGGGCAGCCAGTACTTGTAACACAAGCGCTTGCTGCAGGAAATGGGGCACATGGGCCTCCCGGGGCTGCCCCACTCTCCACCCTGGGGCCCAGGGAGCAAAGGACTCTTGGGCCACACCATGACGAGGGAGCCAGCTGCGAGGCTGTCCCTGGGGTGGGTCATGGGCTGGCGTCAGTCCCTGGCTCTGCCACAGACTTTCCCATGTGACCTTGGGCAAGTCACTGAATTCCCTTTCCTGGAGGGTCAGATGGGGCTGAGGCCTCCTTTGCCTAGTTAGCCTGTAACCGAGCTCTGTCTCTGGCCAAGCGCCCGGGCACTGCGCGGCACCTGGCTCGATCCGGGTGCGAGCCTAGTGCCAACCGGTGCCAGCGCCCCTCGGGGCGGCCGCCCCAGCTTTCCTCTTCCAGGTGGTTCTAACCGGGGCGGGTCTGCAGGAGCAGAGCTAATCTTTAACCCTTTCTTCTCCCCGCCTCGTTCATCCTCCACTTGACCGTCCTGATTGCCTGTCAATTGCTTTGCTGCTGTTTGATCTTGTCTAATGCCCCCTTCTTTACAGCCCGGTTTAGTGGCTGGAGAGAGAATTCTCCCTTCCCAGACGGAGCTCTTGGGCGTCTGTCAATAGAGGGCTGTGCACACACATACCTCCTGCGCAGCTGGGCCCATCTGAAACCCACACGCACTGGGGTAGCACCTACCGCAGGGGCCCACCTGGGCTGATCTCCAGCCGGGTCTCACCAGCTCCCACAAATCAAAGCCTCCATTACAGAGGGTCTGTGAAAGGAATTTAAAGGGAGACTGGTGTCTCTCTCCTTGTGCAGGCGCTGGACAAGCCTTCCTGGTTCAAGGTCCCAGCTCTCACAGACCCCTGGTGTGACGGCGGAAGAGTCACTGATCCCCTGTCCCCAGCTGCACGGTGGGGATGACGCTTCCTGTCCAAACCATGAGCTCTCTGAGGCTGCATTTGAGTCTGTCCCACACCTAGCACAGCGGGGCCCTGATCTCGGGCCGGGCCTCTCGACATGCCCAGAGTACGAATTACACCAACCGCCTGGGAAATATTCCACCTGCCAAGACCTACCAGCAATAGATGCGAGTCCCACCTGGCGGCTCTTTTGCTCTCGGAAAATGAGCCAGTGTTGCAGGGCTGAAGCTACTCAAACCAAGGGAAAGGAGGACAACCCAAGTGTAACTAGAGTCTGCTCTTTCCTCTGGCTCCAGGCCATTTTGTCTTGTTCTCTGCAAGATCTTGGGGCAGCAGCGGCCTCCATACTTGGGTCCTGTACAAATAATACTTCATAATAAAAGGATTAGCAGCACGTCACAGAAATATGCGGCCGTGCAGGTCAGGGGAAACGCCCTCGCGCCCCACGCTGGAGCACGTGTGGCCTTTCAAATGCCAAAGCTAATGCTCCACGGAGAAGGACTTTCCAGTTTTCAACCCAGTGGGTGGAATTTATGCTAGATAACAAACAGGATTCTGAACTAACAAGCAGCCAGCTGATGTCCAGGCAGACGCCAGTGCGTGCTTTGGAAATGAGTCCAGGAGTTCTTGGTAAAAGGGGAAAGATTTGCATAGTTGTTTTCCCTGTGGATTACTGCACTCATTTACTGCAGTGCTCCACCCTTATAATTAAAGTCAAGTGATGAAAGCAACTGGTAGGGTAGCTTTGGATCCAGGGCCAGAGAAGCTGTGTGCATTTACCTTTGTGGGTAGCATTATTATTCCTGTTTAAATAGTCGTCTGGCTCCTGACGGGCAGAGGGCTCAGCCCAAGTTCTTCGAGAGGTAGGAGCGATGGAAAGCCCCCGAGCGGGACAGGCCTGGGGAGATAACCTTATCGCTCCTAGACAAACTCAACAGTCAAAAAGCCATTCCTGGTATTGGCTGGAACGAGGCCAGCCCAACTCAGACCAAGCAAAGAGGGTGCTGGAGGGTGGGCCTTCCCTGCGGGGTCTTGGCTGGGCCGGTCCTCACAAGCGGGCTGGTCCGTATTGGCTGACGGTCTCTTCAGGGGTCAGTGTCACCTGCTCCTGGCTTCACAGACACCCCGAAGTTTGCCCCCCCCCTCCCTGGGCTGGCAGGTGCGTTGCTGAGGGTGTTTTGTTCCCGCCTGCCAGCAGCACCAGGCCATGCTATCCTGGGCCACCATCTGCCGAGCCTGCTGCACACGCCAGGGACTCAGGCCCTGGGTCTACATTCAGGCAGTTCTCAGCGTGTGAGTGAGTGAGGCCCCCGAGTGAAGTGGGGACTCCAGACAGTCACTCGCACTGCACGGGCCATGCAGGGCCCGTTCTGTAACGCAGGCTCCGGCTCCCCTCCACCCCCCCGGACAGTCACTCGCACTGCATGGGCCATGCAGGCCCCATTCTGTAACGCAGGCTCCGGTTCCCCCCCACCCCCCCGGACAGTCACTCGCACTGCACGGGCCATGCAGGGCCCCGTTCTGTAACACAGGCTCCGGCTCCCCTCCACCCCCCCGGGACAGTCACTCGCACTGCACGGGCCATGCAGGCCCCGTTCTGTAACGCAGGCTCCGGCTCCCCCCGCCCTCCCCGGGACAGTCACTCGCACTGCATGGGCCATGCAGGGCCCGTTCTGTAACGCAGGCTCGGGTTCCCCGCCCCCCCCCCGGACAGTCACTCGCACTGCATGGGCCATGCAGGGCCCGTTCTGTAACGCAGGCTCCGGCTCCCCCCGCCCCCCCCGGGACAGTCACTCGCACTGCATGGGCCATGCAGGGCCCTGTTCTGTAACGCAGGCTCCGGCTCCCCCCGCCCTCCCCGGGACAGTCACTCGCACTGCATGGGCCATGCAGGGCCCCGTTCTGTAACGCAGGCTCCGGCTCCCCTCCACCCCCCCGGACAGTCACTCGCACTGCATGGGCCATGCAGGCCCCGTTCTGTAACGCAGGCTCCGGCTCCCCTCCACCCCCCCGGACAGTCACTCGCAGTGCATGGGCCATGCAGGGCCCTGTTCTGTAACGCAGGCTCCGGCTCCCCCCGCCCCACGGACAGTCACTCGCACTGCATGGGCCATGCAAGCCCCGTTCTGTAACGCAGGCTCCGGGTGCCCCCCCCTCCCCAGACAGTCACTCGCACTGCATGGGCCATGTAGGGCCCGTTCTGTAACGCAGGCTCCGGCTCCCCCCCCCGCCCCCCGGACAGTCACTCGCACTGCATGGGCCATGCAGGGCCCCGTTCTGTAACGCAGGCTCGGGCTCCCCCCCCCCCCCCGGGACAGTCACTCGCACTGCATGGGTCCTGCAGGGCCCCGTTCTGTAACTCCGGCTCCGGCTCCCCCCCCCCCCGGGACAGTCACTCGCACTGCATGGGCCATGCAGGGCCCTGTTCTGTAACGCAGGCTCCGGCTCCCCCCGCCCCACGGACCTTCACTCGCACTGCATGGGCCATGCAAGCCCCGTTCTGTAACGCAGGCTCCGGTTCCCCCCCCCCCCAGACAGTCACTCGCACTGCATGGGCCAGGCTGGGCCCGTTCTGTAACGCAGGCTCCGGCTCCCCCCCCCTCCCCCGGACAGTCACTCGCACTGCATGGGCCATGCAGGGCCCCGTTCTGTAACGCAGGCTCCGGCTCCCCCCCCGCCCCCCCGGACAGTCACTCGCACTGCATGGGCCATGCAGGGCCCGTTCTGTAACGCAGGCTCCGGCTCCCCCCCACCCCGGGACAGTCACTCGCACTGCATGGGCCATGCAGGGCCACGTTCTGTAACGCCGGCTCCGGTCCCCCCCCGCCCCCCCGGACAGTCACCCGCACTGCATGGGCCATGCAGGGCCCTGTTCTGTAACGCAGGCTCCGGCTCCCCCCGGGACAGTCACTCGCACTGCATGGGCCATGCAGGGCCCGTTCTGTAACGCAGTCTCCGGTTCCCCCCGCCCCCCCGGACAGTCACTCGCACTGGATGGGCCATGCAGGGCCCGTTCTGTAACGCAGGCTCCGGCTCCCCCCCCGCCCCCCCGGACAGTCACTCGCACTGCACGGGCCATGCAGGGCCCGTTCTGTAACGCAGGCTCCGGCTCCCCCCGCCCCCCCCGGACAGTCACTCGCACTGCATGGGCCATGCAGGGGCTGTTCTGTAACGCAGGCTCCGGCCCCCCCCCCCCCCCCCCGACAGTCACTCGCACTGCATGGGCCATGCAGGGCCCGTTCTGTAACGCAGGCTCCGGCTCCCCCCCCCGCCCCCCGGACAGTCACTCGCACTGCATGGGCCATGCAGGGCCCCGTTCTGTAACGCAGGCTCCGGCTCCCCCCCCCCCCCCCGGACAGTCACTCGCACTGCATGGGCCATGCAGGGCCCGTTCTGTAACGCAGGCTCCGGCTCCCCTCCCCCCCCCCGGACAGTCACTCGCACTGCCTGGGCCATGCAGGGCCCCGTTCTGTAACGCAGGCTCCGGTTCCCCCCGCCCCCCGGACAGTCACTCGCACTGCATGGGCCATGCAGGCCCCGTTCTGTAACACACGCTCCGGTTCCCCCCCCCCCCCCGGACAGTCACTCGCACTGCATGGGCCATGCAGGCCCCGTTCTGTAACGCAGGCTCCGGCTCCCCTCCACCTCCCCGGACTCGCACTGCATGGGCCATGCAGGGCCCCGTTCTGTAACGCAGGCTCCGGTTCCCCCCCCCTCCCCAGACAGTCACTCGCACTGCATGGGCCATGCAGTGCCCCGTTCTGTAACGCAGGCTCCGGCTCCCCTCCACCTCCCCGGACAGTCACTCGCACTGCATGGGCCATGCAGGGCCCGTTCTGTAACGCAGGCTCCGGCTCCCCCCGCCCCCCCGGACCCACACGGAGCCGAGAACCCCCCAGCAACAACATTCCTCCCGGCTCCCCCCACGGGCTCCAGCCGCCCGGGGAGCTGGCCTGGGGCACTGATCTAGGGAGAAGACGGGCCGGGCCGGGCCGGGCTTTTCACTGGCCCGACCCCCGAGTCCCCCCAACTTGCTGCCCGACTTCGAGCGCATCCAGGGGGAGGGGCGGGGCCTAAGGGCCGGGGGGCGGGGCCTAAGCGTCGCTGTGGCCAATGGGCTGAGGATGCCTGTGAATATCCAAGCAGGTGCGGGCCAATCAGGGCGCGCTGGGGATGTTAACAGCTGGGGAGCTGCCCGAGCTGCGCTAGACTCGGACTGTCCCGGAGAGCTCCCGGCTGCGCGGGAGCGCAAACCCCCCTCGCCTGCCCGGAGCCCAGCGCTCCCCCAGCGCGCTATGGCCGGGGCCGTGGGGGAAGCTGCGCTGCCGCCCATCGCCTCCTTCGCCAGCCTGCTGCCCATGGAGGACAAGCGGGGGCCGCTGTTCCACGTAGGTGCCGGGGGGGCGCGGGGTGTGGGGCGAGGCCGGCCGGGGTCGGGGTGTCTGTAGGGATAAGGCACCGCCACTGCCCGCGGTGCTGGGGGGCGGCGGCGGAGCGGCGCCAGGGAAGTTTTTGTAGGGTCTCCAGTAACTGCGGGGCTGCGCAGAAGGCTGTGGGGGTGGGCTGGGGCGAGGGGCCCGCTGCGGGGACAGGGGCGCCTGTCAGGTGCGCGGGCGGGGGGCGGCCGGGGATGGGAGTATTCCCCTCCTGCGGGTGTGGGGTCGGCTCCCACGGGGCAGCGGCGAGGGGGGGGGACCCTGGGTGGCCCAGATCCCGGGGAGTGTGTGTGTGTGGTGGGGGGGGAGCTGCTGGCTCCAGCTGACCCCGTTCGAGGGAGCCCGGGGTCACTGGCGCGCCCTGCCCTGCCCTTCCGAGGGCCCTTCGCCAGCGAGCGCAACCAGCTCTGCTGGCTCGGGGGTGAGCGTCTGCTCCGGCTCCGGGGCGCCCGGCGCTGCGCCCGGCCCCTGACTCCCCGTCTCCCCGCCCTGCAGCCCCGCTTCGCCACCATGGAGGGCGGCCCCGCCGGCATCAAGAGGGAGGACGACGACCTGGGCAAGTTCGTGGACTTGGATTTCATCCTGGCCCACACCAGCAGCCCGCAGCAGGCGGGCCCCGCCTACCCCCTGCCCGACACCCCGGAGAGCTGCGGCACCGACGGCGACGGCTCCTACCCGCCCGCCAGCAAGTTCGGGGCCCCCTACCCCGACAGCCACAGCTACATGGCCGAGCTGCTCACCGCCGACCTGCCGGGCCCCTGCGAGCTGCCGCGGAGGGAGTACACGGAGCTGCGGGTCCCCGGCGCGCTGGGCCACCCGGCCGCGGCCCGGCCGCTGCCCGCGGAGCACAGGGCGCCGCCCCTGGGGGCCCGCATCAAGCAGGAGCAGCCGGAGGAGCAGGCCTGCATGCTGGGCATGCCGGGCGAGTGCCTGGGGCCGGGCGCCGTGGACCGCAAGCCCCTCATGCTGCCCCCGCAGCAGCCGCTCTACCCGCCCCGCCCCGGCTTCCCGCAGCCCAGGCTGGGCCCCCCCGAGGAGCTGGGGCCGGCGGGGGAGCGCCCCTTGCCCCCGCACCTGGGCCCGCACCACTACGCGCTGCCCCCGCACCACTACCCGGCCCACCTCGCCGCCCACGGGCCGGCCCAGTTCCACGGACACTTCAGCGTGTTCCGGGAGCCGCTGCTGGTGACGCCCCCCCACTCGCCGGTGCTGGATTACTTCCCCGCCGGGGGGCCGGAGCTCGGCAAGCCCAGGCGGGGCCGCCGGTCCTGGGCCAGGAAGCGCACGGCCACGCACAACTGTGACTACCCGGGCTGCGGCAAGACCTACACCAAGAGCTCGCACCTCAAGGCGCACATGCGGACGCACACCGGTGAGGCCGGCTCTGGGGGGGGGTGTGTTCTCTGGGGGGGGCTCCAACCCCCCCCGGCCCGCGCTCCTGGGGGGCGCCCGGCGCCTGCTCCTGGGGGCCACTTCGCCTACCTCCCGCGCGCTCCTGCCCAGCCCCCCTCTCCCCGCGCTCCTGGGGGGCGCACGGCGCCTGCCCAGCCCCCCTCTCCCCGCGCTCCTGGGGGGCGCACGGCGCCTGCTCCTGGGGGCCACTTCTCCTACCCCCGCGCGCTCTGGGGGGCGCAGCTCTCGGGGGCGCACGGCTCCTGCTCTGCCCCCCTCTCCCCGCGCTCTTGGGGGGGCGCACGTGGTGGGGCGGGACTTCCCACGCCCGGCGGGGGCCCGGTACAGAGGCAAGAGGACGGGAGCCTGGCAACGTAGAGGGGTTGGGCCCGACCCGCCGTCGGATTCCTCACCCCCGCCTAACTCCCATGGGCTGCGGGAGAGCTACCGGTGCCGGCTCCGCAGGAGCGGGCCCGCGGGGGAGGGGGCAGTGCGGGACAGTGATGGGTCGGGCCGGGGGGCAGTGCGGGACAGTGATGGGCGGGGGGGGCAGTCTGGAATAGTGATGGGTGAAAGTGCCAGAAGTTGTATCCCTTAAGCTGAGGAGGGGACGGTGCGGGAACTGGTGTCCCGGAGGCTGCATAGCCCCGCTGCCTGCACCTGCCTTGTTAGCAGCCAAGGAGATGAAGCGGCTGCTGGAAAGCCCAGGGGGGTTGGGAGCAGGCCCCTAGGCAGGGCAGTGCCCGCGGCTGGCGGGTTAACGCTGTTCGGCTCTCTGCCCAGGGGGGTTGGGAGCAGGCCCCTAGGCAGGGCAGTGCCCGCGGCTGGCGGGTTAACGCTGTTCGGCTCTCTGCCCAGGGGGGTTGGGAGCAGGCCCCTAGGCAGGGCAGTGCCCGCGGCTGGCGGGTTAACGCTGTTCGGCTCTCTGCCCAGGGGGGTTGGGAGCAGGCCCCTAGGCAGGGCAGTGCCCGCGGCTGGCGGGTTAACGCTGTTCGGCTCTCTGCCCAGGGGGGTTGGGAGCAGGCCCCTAGGCAGGGCAGTGCCCACGGCTGGCGGGTTAACGCTGTTCGGCTCTCTGCCCAGGGGGGTTGGGAGCAGGCCCCTAGGCAGGGCAGTGCCCGCGGCTGGCGGGTTAACGCTGTTCGGCTCTCTGCCCAGGGGGGTTGGGAGCAGGCCCCTAGGCAGGGCAGTGCCCGCGGCTGGCGGGTTAACGCTGTTCGGCTCTCTGCCCAGGGGGGTTGGGAGCCGGCCCCTAGGCAGGGCAGTGCCCGCGGCTGGCGGGTTAACGCTGTTCTCTCTGCCTAGGGGAGAAGCCGTACCACTGCAACTGGGATGGCTGCGGCTGGAAGTTTGCCCGCTCAGACGAGCTGACCCGTCACTACCGCAAACACACTGGCCACCGGCCCTTCCAGTGCCACCTGTGCGAACGGGCCTTCTCCAGGTCGGATCACCTGGCTCTGCATATGAAGAGACACATGTAATGGACAGAAACGCCTCTGGGGATCTGGCCCCTGGCCAGGCGGGAGGGGAGACACTGAACTCTATTTATGAAGTCACAAAATATTTTCTTATTGATGCAACTAATTTATGTCGCTAGCGAGGTCTGGAAAGAGCAAACGCTCAATATTTAAAGGTAAAACCAGCTGGATCTTCCACAGCCATGTCTAGATAAAAGCTACCCAGGACTCTGGCTGCGGAAGTGCTGAGCCCGGGTGTATAATACTGTACAGAATGAGTTGAATATCTTGCATTTTTAAAGGGATTTTTAAGCTTATACATTTGATTTTTTTTTTAATTTTTTTTAAATGTTGTAATGTAAAGACTGGGCAGCATCCGAGTGGATCTGGGTTAAAGTACATTTTGTAAAAAAAAAAAAAAAAAATCAAGCTCAAAGAAACAAGGCAGCTTCTGTAGACTGTTAGCACCTTTTTAAGCCTTCTTCAAAGGCAGACAGGAATTGCCAGTGTAGGTCGGACCCCTGGGCCATCTGCCCTGGTGTCCTGCCATGCTCCGCTCCCCACCCACTTACATAGTCTGAGATTGGCTTAGGCCCTGAAACAGGATCACTTCCCAAATGTGTTGGCATTAACTTGGCTCCCCTTCCATCCCATGGGTGCTGTGCTGCTGGAAGCTGAGAGTGCCTGAAACTGCTCAGCTGCCACTCCTTGGAAAGTGAATTTCTAACCCAAAATGGGACCGGAGTGAGGCCAGAAAATGACCCACTCTGTCAAATCTCATGATTTGTGAAGCGATCTCGTGGTTGTTGGAGCCTGACTCCAGGATTTTGACTACTGCTGAGCAGCACAAGGACAGGGATCTCCCTCCTTTATGCCCTTCAAGGGAGTGTTCCAAATCCGATTGGAATTGCCATAGCCCCAAGCTGGCCCATGGGGAACCCCCCCTCCGCAGCCAGCTCCCATGCCCAGTACAAATCAGCGGCATCTCCTGAAAACAGTCCTATTTGTAATGTCAGGTCTGGATTTGTCTTGTCACTTTTAACTGTGTATTTTTGTTTGTTCCCCTTCTGCCGAAGGATGAGCCGGAAACCAGGTACTGCTGCAGCCCCCTTTCCAAGCTGCTTCCTCAAACTTTATTGTGTAAAGAGGACAAGGAGTTTTGTCCACCTATGAATCCCCAGGTCTCCGCTGTACTTGAACCCTTCTTTTAAAAAGAGAAGGCCAAGGAGTCTTGATGTGCAGCTTCCACAAGGTGCGCTGTGAGTTGGCAAAGAGCGGGGATCTGGCGGGTTTGGGTTTTCTAGGACTTGTCTTCCTGCTGGGACTCCCAGCTCGGAGAAGAGCTGTTCCTGGCTGTGTATATTGTCAATTAACATTTCGCTCCCCCACTTTGAAATGTTACTTTTCTGTATATGCACCAGTGCGCTATTGTGATCTGATGTAAAATAAATAAATACGCCTCCACATCAGGAGCCAGCAGAGTTTACTTTGAAATCTTCCCCAGGAGCGAGAAGCAGATGGCAGGCGTTACTGTTTGTAAATATTATTTGCATTGAGATTCATTTCTATTTAAGAGCCGTGAAGGAATCTGGCAACGCCCTTTGCCTTGTCTCGGCATCTTCGGTGAGTGGCAGCCCTTTGGAACAAGCATTAATGAGTCATTTGTTTCACCACCCTGTGCCTCAGTTTCCCCATTGTACAGATGTGTAAATGGAGGCAAAGGTGAAGTGACCTGCCCATGGCAAGTCAGTGACAGATGAACTGAACCGAGGAGATTTGACTCCTTGTCCTTTTCTCTACCCACTAGATTCTCCCCCCACCTCCCCTAGAGGTGTGAATGGAACCCAGGAGTCCTGACCCCCTTGTCAGGTGGCTACAGCCCAGGAGGGTTCCCCCAGCTAGAGCTCCTGTGTCCATGCCAGGTGTGTGGCTACGGGGCAGCTTCACTCCTCTCAGGTGCTGAGGTTTCCTTAGGAATTAAGTGGTGACTAAGCGCTGGCTTGTTGGCAGGTCCCAGGCCCAGCAAGCAGGTCTGTCTCCATCCCTCCCGCGGCCAATTCCCCGTGAGACACGCACTGCTCTGGAGGCTGGGGCTTGCACAGACCTGCCAGGGAGTCACAGGGCAGAGAGCATATTGCACAGCTGGCTCCACACAGGAGCAGTGACTTCCCCTCTGCTCCAGCAGTGCCGTTCATGGGTGGGAACCAGCCCCGTGTGGCAGCACAGGCCCAAGGGAGGGCACAGTGGCAGCACCTTCCCGGGTTCCCAGCTCCCAGCAGAAATGACACTCTCATGCCCCCTGAGTTCGGCTCAGGCCCCTGCTCCCAGTGGGGTGCAGAGGGCTGGGGCAAAAGGAGTTGCAGCTGTGTCCATGTGCACCGCCCTCTGGATGTGTGTCAGGGGGCACCTGCCCAGTCCTGTGTGCGCACATGCTGGCTGGCTGGGACCTGGGCAGGGCAGGGTGCCTGGACCCTCTGGCTCCCTTTCCTGGGTAACCCCCCTCCCCCTCGTGGCCCGGCCTCTCCACTGGGGGGCTGAGTGGAGCAGCAGGTAAATCCCGCTCCTGCAAGGCCGGCTGCCTTGTGAGTCCCTGCCCCTGGGAATGTGACGGGGCTGAGCCCATCCCAGCCTGCAGGCCTGGCCCAGCTGTGCACCAAAGGGAGTGTTGGGTCCTTCCTGTCCCCCTGCAGGTTGGGGGTGTCTCAGGGGTGCTGCTGTGACTGTGCCAGGGTGTCACTAGACATGGCAGCGCTGGGCAGGGGATTGGGGGAAGCAGGGGCAGGTACAGGGGACTCCAGGACATTAATTTAGCTTTGGGGTGTTGGGGATTTGTCCTGCCTTGAAATCCTTCCATGCCTGGGGTTCCATTCTGCCTCTGTGCTTACACCCCTTGGGGGAGGGCACCTCACATGGGGGCAGTTCTAGGCACGGGACAGCCGAGGTATATGCTGCTTCAGCCTCCACCACAACTGACAGCGCCCCCGTCTTAGTGGCTGCAGGTTCCCTGCTGGCAGACCCCCAAGTGTGGGCCAGGGTGATCCAGCGGGCCTGGCTCTAGTGGGGGGATTTTCTGGCCTGTCTGTTCCAGGGCACCTGCCCTGCCTCTGCTGGCTGCTCTGACAAGGAGCCGGGCTCCAGGGGAAATGTCCAGGGCTGGTGCAAATTCTCCAGCGACTTGTTCAGAAATGTCAAGCTGCCAACGTCCCGGGAAGGTGTGGGCTGTTTGACTAAGCGGTGAGTCAGGCCGGCGCAGCCAGCTGGGGAGGTGTGTGTGTGTGTATAATCGCTGGCTCGGGATTTTTATTTCCTAGGTAATCTGGGTTTCTACAGCCTTCCTGTAACACTGGAATGGCTGGGTCTGCTGCTTGCTGTCCCAGGCATCTGCCAGCCAAAGTGACAGCTCACCTGCCCCGGTGAGCTCAGAGCTGAATCCTGCAGGGAGAAAAACCAGTTCCTGGGCCCCTTTCATCATCTCTTGGCCCTGCCAGGCAGTGCGTGGGAGGGAAGCGCAAGGCAAGGCCAGGACTCTTTCTTGCCTGCCACTTAGCCCTTCGTTTGCACGGTGAGCTGCCCGCAGGCAGTGACGGGTTGTTCCCGTGGCAGGGCACAAAACAGCCATGGCACCAAAACAGCAGGTGAGGAGCCCTCCAAGGGGTGCAGCCAGCGGGAGCTGTGGAGTTCAGGGCCAGCCCTACCACCCCGGAGCCTGCCAGCCTCCATCCACAGAGCGAGGACAGCGCCCGTAGCCACGTGCTGCCCCGGGCTTCAGCCCAGAATGGGCTGCAGGCGAGAGGGCGCTCGCCTCACGTTCCGTCGCCAGCCTCTCTTCTAAGGCCGCTGACACTCCACTAGGGAGCTTGGGGTCTTTCTCAGGCACATTTTACTTTGCAATTTAGGGCCAAAACCTTTGAGGCAAAATGGTCTGTGGCTGAGGGGACCTGGGGTGAGACCCTTGAGGATAACCCTGCTCTGGCTGTTCACACTCAGCTCTTCCTCCATGCATGTACGGGGCCTGCTCAGCTGGGGCATTCACGGGACTGGAACATGGATCCCCACGAAGGCCTGAATTCATCAATGAGACCCACTGAATCTGAGCCAGCCCCAGAAAGCGGCAAAGCTGCAGATTCACTGAGCTGCTTTGGTAACATCTGGAAGCTCTCCCCCCCTCCCGGATCTGCAGGGGGCCCCCAGGTCTCGGGGGAGATGGGGAAGGATCCCACATGCTCCTGTGGCAGCACCAGGCTAGTTGCAGCGTTTGCTGCCCTAAAGCCTGCGGCTGGAGCAGAGGAGCCAGGAAGCCGCTGGTGGAATCTTGGGGGTGACCCGGTGAGAGGAGGGGGTGAACGAGGGGGCTGGGGGTGGGTGGTAGGGCAGGCAGACAGTGCAATCCCCAAAGCATGTCCCAGCCTGGCTGGGTGGCCCAGCTCCTCCCCAGACAGTCACATGTCCCTGGTTTGTCTTTCCACCCCTGGGGTTCCCATTGTGCAGCAGGTCTCGGCCCGGAGGGGCTGTGGAGGAAGCAGACCTGGCCTGTTTCCACCCTGAAGGAAGTCGAATGGGGAGCTGGGTGGAGGAGTGAACCGGCTCCCCCAGCTCTGCCATTCACTCCAGCTGCTCACCTGACGACCGACCACAACACCCAGAGCCAATTTGAGTCTTACCAGCTGCCGGGATTCCAGATGACACTGGCCCGTCTGGGAGGGGCAGGGATTTACCCCAGGGAATATTGGGGGGCCTCAGCTGGCTCACTGGGGTGTTCTAGGAAATGGAACCCAGGGGTCCCAGCTCACCCCCTGAGCAGCCCAGCGGAGTGAGGAGGGCCCTGCGCATGCTGCTTCCCCCCAGAGCCGCTGCCCCTTTCGCTGCAGGGTCTCAGCTGGGGCTGGGGGAATCCAGGCATCGGCCCCACCAGCCCTGGGCTCTCCCGCCTGCTAATGAACTGCCCAGCAAAGTCTGGTTCAGGGGCTGGCTGGAGAGAAGCAGCCCAAGGAGAGTAACTATTAATGGGATGATGTGGGATTGGAGGGAGGGCTGCAGTGGGGTTCCCCAGGGATCTGTTCTGGGTCAGTGATTAACACTGTTATTAACGACCTGGATGTGGGACTAGAGAGCTTACTGAACGAATGTGCAGAGGACACACAGTTTCGGGGGGTTGTCAACTCTTTGGAGGCTCGAGCTAAAATATGGAGGGATCTTGATACACTGGCGAACTGGGCTATGGAGAGCACAGTGCAATTCCACCGAGACACTAGCCACCCAGGCCTGGCAGCCTCGAGCGGCCGCACACCGGACAGTGACACCTTTTTACTCAGCAGCTTTGGGCGGCTCCGAATCGGCTCTACTTGTTGGAGGGACTGGGGTAGGGTTTTACTCCTGTCAGCCCCGCAGAGCCTGCCCAGGGACCAGAGGGGCAGCTGGAATCTCGTCCTTCCTGTGCATCAGCATCAGAATCCGGCCCAAGCAGACCCACCTGGGCAAACGTGGAGTCCTGCTGCTGTTTCTTCCTTTGCTCACTGGTGTGCAAGGCCACCAGGCAGGTACTTTAGGGATGCTGAACGTCTAGCCTGAGCTGCATAATCCAGCCCAGTGAGGCCCCCATCCCGCCCATCCCTCCTGGCTCAGCTCCGCGGGTCTGGCAGAGAGGTGCCGTAGGGAGGGGAATCTGCCATGTCCCCTGGCTAGTTGTCTGGGGAGCTGTAACCAGCTTTTGCAATGCTCTCACCCCTTGCACCTGAGTCTCAGAGCCCCTCTCTGTGCGGGGGAAGTGTTGTAATCCTCATTTTACAGCCAGGGAAACTGAGGCCTGGGGGGGTCGTGACTTTCCCAGAGTCACACAGCTTCTCCTGGGGCTAGAAGCCAGGAGCCCTGAACCCCAGCCCCAGCTGAGAGCACAACGCAACCCAGCTGCCCACGGGAGCCAGCCACACGTGGCTGCTGAGCAGGGAAATCACGCCCTTTTGTGGCTGGTCCCCTCCACGCATGGCGACCCTCGGGCCCGTCACCCGGAAGCTTTGCACCCGCTGAGCCTGGGCCGGTCTGCGGCAGAGCAACCCCCCCTCCCCAGCTGGACGCCCCCACCCCCCGGTAGCTCCAGAGACAGCCCCAAGGACAGTGACGTGCTGGCCTCCCTTAGCTCTTGCTTTGCTCCGGGGGGGGGGCGGGGGCTGTTAAAAGGCTCCAGATGAACAGCCCCAGAGACTGCGGAGCCGGGGTCACCTCCCACAGGCGCTGGGCCCTGCACCCCAGGCTGCTCTGGAGGTAGCACGGAGGGCAGAGCTGGCTGCAGGGCCCAGGCGAGGCTTGGCCTCTCTGCTGCCAGCGGCTGGCTCGTGCCAGCGGGGCTGGGCATCGGGAGCGGCAGCTCTGGAGTGGATGCCAAGCAGTGCCTAGAAGGAACAGCCCCACAGCCAGTCCCCAGTACTCAGGGCTGGATCACTCCTGACAAGGAGCGTGTGCCTCTTTGCCGCGCTGCACCTGCCCTGCGCTAAGGGCGGGGCCAGCTCTGGCACTGGCTGAAGGGCAGAGCTGCCCAGGTCGACCATCAGGGATTCTTGTCTGGCGTGTCCCCCCGGCATGGGCGCTCCCCTGCCGCCGCTTCCAGCAGCCGCCAGGACACCCCACCGCACAGGCCGCTCTCAGCTGGGCCCAGACCTGGGTGCTTTGGGGTACAGCTGGAAAGGGGGATCCCAGCCAGAGGGCTGAGGGAAGAATCTGAGAGTTGGGGACAAAATGGACCCCGGCTCCCCAAATTGTTATAGGGCCTCCCTGCAGGCTGGTCAAGTGCCTTCCATCGTTCCCTGGAGCAACCCTCTTCCCCGCCCCACTGAACTGAGGGCAAGAGCCTCCTCTCTAGGACAGGGCTTGAGAGCACCAGCTGTGGGGGAGCTCCTGGCTGCCCCAGTCCCGGCCGCTCCCAGCAGGGGGCGCTGTGCGGAGCGAGGCAGGAGCACCAGCTGTGGGGGAGCTCCTGGCTGCCCCAGTCCCAGCCGCTCCCAGCAGGGGGCGCTGTGCAGAGCGAGGCAGGAGCACGGGCTGGGGTGGGGCCCCGCTGCTCCAGGCCTGGCCGCTCCCAGCAGGGGGCGCTGTGCGGAGCGAGGCAGGAGCACGGGCTGGGGTGGGGCCCCGCTGCTCCAGGCCTGGCCTCTCCCTGCAGGGGGCGCTGTGCGGAGCGAGGCAGGAGCACGGGCTGGGGTGGGGCCCCGCTGCTCCAGGCCTGGCCTCTCCCTGCAGGGGGCGCTGTGCGGAGCGAGGCAGGAGCACGGGCTGGGGTGGGGCCCCGCTGCTCCAGGCCTGGCCTCTCCCTGCAGGGGGCGCTGTGCGGAGCGAGGCAGGAGCACGGGCTGGGGTGGGGCCCCGCTGCTCCAGGCCTGGCCGCTCCCTGCAGGGGGCGCTGTGCGGAGCGAGGCAGGAGCACGGGCTGGGGTGGGGCCCCGCTGCTCCAGGCCTGGCCTCTCCCTGCAGGGGGCGCTGTGCGGAGCGAGGCAGGAGCATGGGCTGGGGTGGGGCCCAGCTGCTCCAGGCCTGGCCTCTCCCTGCAGGGGGCGCTGTGCGGAGCGAGGCAGGAGCACGGGCTGGGGTGGGGCCCCGCTGCTCCAGTCTGGCTCCTGGCAGGGCTCCCTCGGAGGAATGTCCCCGAGTGTTGGCAGCCACAGCGCTGCAGAGAGTGGGGCTGTTCCTGGCAATCATTTTCCCATCCATTTCCCGGTGTCCCTGATACGGGGGCGAATGGGGCGCCGTGATAACGTGCACACACGCAGGAGCTGCCTCACCCTTAGGAAACATTTGGCTTTGGGCACCTGAGTCCACCAGGCGAGCGATAACTCTCAGCCTCACGCTCCCTGCCTGGAGTTTGCACCTGGCCCTATCGCATCTTAGTCACACACGGAGGGTTTGTCCATCGCTGGGCCCCAGATAACCTCCTCCGGCCTCGCTGGGCCTGTGTTTGCGCTCAGCCTCCTCCGCTAGGAGGGCAGAGGTGCAGGGATGGGCGCGCACCCCAGGGCCGGGGGGGAGACACGTGTCTCTCCCAGGGCCGGCAGGACCCTGTGGACAGTGTGCGCGTGGATGTGAAAGAAGTGACACCTCCTCGGCCTAATAACTGTCTGATCTCCCAGCACAGCAGGGCTGGCCTGGGGAGACGGCCTGGGCGAAGCCAAGGGCTGCAGGGGGCACGGTGCTGGCCCCACTGAGTCAGTGCTGGACTCAACGTCCCAGAGGGTGCTGGGGGGGCGGGGGCTCTGTAAAGGATGCTTCCCCCCCCCCCGAGTCAGTGCTGACCCCAGTGCAGCATGGGGGGGCGAGGGGGGCACTACTAGAGAGGTGCTCCTTTGCTGAGCTCTAAAACCAATTCCATGGGCACTGGGGGGAGGTGGGGTGGGGAGCGGGTTACGCAAGGACCTGGCCAGTTTGTAACATGGATAATCACATTTCCCCCTGCACGTCCCGTTGGCAGTCAGGGAGCTAGTCTTCACTGCCGGGGCAGTTTAGCAGCAGCTGAGCTCCACTCCAGAAGTGGCTGCATTTCAGCAGCGAGCAAATCTGGGAGCCTGGCAACAAAGAACTACAGAAATGTCCCGTTCTTCTGAGATCTTAGGGCCTGGGTGTTGGCATATTGGGCTCTGCCCCTCCTGGTGTATTTCCAGCCCCCTGCGTGGCTATGGGACTAAGCCAGGAATAGATACATGCACACATGCGGGCACCTGTTAGCCACGCACCGTGGTGCCAGCCCGTTGGAAGCACCCCCCCCCCCTCTCAGCGGCACGTGGGTGTCTCTCAAAGGCAGGAAGTGGCCTGGCCAGACATACCAAGTGTTTCCCAGCAGGCTGTGCGGCTGCAGGGTTCCTGTGCCAGATGCCAGCGCGGGGCACCAGGCAGGGCCCGGGCAGTAACCCCGGGGCAGGCTGGGGGGAAGGCAGTGCTTTCAGGCGTAGCAGGCTGCTGTAGGGTCATCACACAGTCGAGAGGGCTGGAGATTAGGACAGAGATGGCGATTCCCTTTCCGTCCAGACTCCAGAAACAGTCCCCCGGTCTGTGTGGGCGGGGGCGGGGGGCAGCATCTCCACTCCTGCCTGCTCAGGGGGCGTTGGAAAAGGTGCACAACCCCCCCCATCTATCTTGGGGGGGGGGGCTGGTTCGGTTTGTCAGCAGCACCAGCCTCTGGAGGTGACCAGTACGGGCAGGTAGATCTTGGGGTGGGCTGGGACATGCCGGGTGATTTTGCAGGGCTGCTTTGAAGAGCTGTGCCGGCTTTCCAGCTAACGGAGCTCCTTCCCCAGCCCAGCCCAGCCCAGCCCAAGGGGAATCGCTCTGGAAAGGGAGCAGCAGCTAATTACTAGCCATCTCACAGCCATGCCCAGGAACCCAGCGGTGCCTAAGCAGTCAGAGACCACGAGTCAGGCCCAGTCTGCACTGGGGTCACATCTTCCAGCTTTTCTCAGCAGCGACGAGGGCTAGAAACTTACCCCTCCCCTGCCTTTTTTTGTGATTCTCACAAAATCCTAGGGCTCCAGGAGCTGGGGCTTGCAGAAAAACACCAACTATTTCCAGACTTGTGATAAAATTGGGGGAATTAGCAACACCGGGCATCCCAGTCAAAGCTCAGGCCCCCTTGTGCTGGGCACTGCACATGCAATTTAGCAGAGCCGGTCCCTGTCCCAGAAAGACGTCAGACGGGCCAGGAGAGGCAGGCAACGTACACAGACAGGGTGCGGCTGCAGAAGGAACAGAGCTTAGCAGGAAAACAGAAGCCCGAGCTGAGTAAAAAAGGCTGGGAAACTCGTCACACCTCCCCCCACCCCCCAGTCCTCTGCAGATTTAACTGACACGGGGTGAAAACACCAGAAGGTGCCAGGGCCCAGGCCATGCTGGTCTCCCCCGGGGGCAGCAGAACCAGCAGCAGCACCAGTGGGGAGGCCTTGCTGAAAATCCCTAGGGAGGCTGCCCCCCTCTGCAGTGGCTGGTACCCGGAGAGAGGGGAACTGCCTCGTACTGCTGCCAGCCGAGGGAGCTGCCCACGTGCAGAAGGTCGGGGAGTCCAGTCCAGTGGCTGGGCCCTGGGGAGGGGAAGGGGACATGCAGACATGGCCCAAAGCCACTACGGCTCCCTCCATCCCTGCAGCATTCACCCTCCTTCGAGCTCGCCCCCACCCCCGCCAGTGGCAGGGCCGAGTGCTGGCACGGGGAGGGTGGCTCCGGCTGGGCGGCTTGCTCTCCCGGGGAGCCCTTCAGCAGCGCGTCTGATCGGCTGGGTGGTGCACAGCCTCGGAGGGGAGCGTCTCACCCGCTCGGGGAGGGGCTGGGGCCTGCCTGGTGCGGGCTGGGTGCCCTCAGCTCCCAGTGGGGGACTGGCCGGGATGGAAGAGGCTGGCAGCAGCCCTGCTGCAGAGACCATGCACAGCAGGACTGTCCTGGGCTGAGCCGTGCACTGCTCCAGCTCACATGCCCTACCCAGGAGTCACCCAGCCCCATGGGGCGAGGGCGGGGAAATCTGTGCCCATCCTGGGGGTGAGGGCTCCAGTTACTGACCAGCCAGCCCTGGCACCAGGGGGCTCTCGGGGGCGCAGCCCAGGACCGGGCGTTCAGGGACAAGCTGGGGCCCGCGCAGTCCAGGGATAGTAACCGCCTGCCCTGGGGCTCTGCCCCCATCTCCACTCGGCCCCACTCCGGCGCAGCCAGGGCAGCCCTGTGGTGGTGCCTACGGCACGGGGGTGCCCTGGCTCAGGACTCAGCCCCGGCTTGCGGGTGGGGAATGCTCAGGTGGGCTCTGGGCACAGACCTGCTGGTTGGAGTGCCGGGGCCCAGCCTGGCCCAGCCATGGGCGTGACACCGGGGGCCAGGCGTCCTGCAGGGCCTGCCATGGTGCGGAGGGGAGACAGGCTCAGCGGAGAGCGAGGGCTGCAGGGGGCAGGATGGGCGGCGGGGAAACGTGGCAAGGACCTTCGCCCTGCAGAGGGGTGGGGCAGTGCTGGGACTGCCTGGGCATCACCGTGGGCACGAGGGCAGCCGGGATGGGTGAGCGCAGGGGCTGCTTGGGAGACGACTCTGCCAAGGGCGAGGCTGGGAATGGCCCAGGGTAGGGGTGCACTGGACAGGCAGCACCAGACACTTCCTGCAATGGGCCAACGAGCATCAGGGCGGGTGAATGGTACCTGCAGCGTGTGCATGTGTGTGCACATGTGTACGTGTACATGGGTGTGTAACATACGTGTGTGGGTGTTTTCCAGCATGGGTAACCATGCCAGGACCCCCCACCCCCACCCCAAAATGCACATGGCCTCGCAAGAGACCCTCCGTTCCACAAGCCCCTAGCAAGAGGGGAGGGGAGGTAATGGGGTTAGGTCAAGGTCACTTGGGGGGTAGCATTCACGAGGACCCTTCATCATCCCCCAGATCCTATTACCCACCCCTTTCACTAGGCAACCGCACCATGTAACGGCCTGGTGGCTCGGAGCAAAAGGGTTGTGAGGACCCCAAATCCGAGAGCAGAGCTGGGCCCCACAGATCAGCCCCCCCAGGAGTGTCACACCAGCGTCAGCCACTCAGCTAAGGGCTCGCTCCAGTGGGGTTCGAACTGGGGGCCTGGGGCTGGGCAATGACCCAGCTTGCCTGAGTCTCTGGAGACATGGTCCATAGCAGGGTGCCCTGGAGCCCACGATTGGCTTTTGGGTTCCAAACCTGCCTTCTAACCTGAGCCAAGCGCAAACCAGTGCATGATGGCTGCACACAGCCAGAACCAACACCCCGGGGGCCAATCGCCCCCTTTATCTCCACAGGCTGCGAAGTGTCACTGCTGCTCATTTCAGCAGAAACCTCCAGCTAATGTGTTTAGCCCACGAGCCCTCTGCCCCCCCCACCTTCTGTGATACACAATTGTGGGGCCACCCCAAGGCTGGCAGCATGTTGAAATGCGAGGGGCAGTGTACGGGCTGCTGTGCTGACTGGGTTTGCACTTTGTATTCAGTTCCGTAAGGCCCAGATCCCCCCAGGGGTTGAGACAACTAACTCCAGTTGAAAGCGACCCAGAGTCCTGGGGCACCTTATAGACTAACAGACGTATTGGAGCACGAGCTTTCGGGGGTGAATGACGTGCGTCCGACGAAGTGGGGATTCAACCACCCAAGCTTGTGCTCCAATACGTCTGTTAGTCTGTAAGGTGCCCCAGGACTCTCTGTCGCTTTTACAGATCCAGACTAACACGGCTCCCCCTCTGATACCTGACCCCAGTTGATTTCCCTTTGAGGAGCTGTGCCTGAACCCCTTCATCTGTTAGCGTGTCCCCTCCGTCTTCTCTTCTCCAGACTACACAAGCCCACTTGTTTCAGTCGTCCCTCAGAGCTCATGTTTTCTAGACCTTTACTCATGTTTGTTGCTCTTCTCTGGACTCTCTCCAATCTGTCCACATCTCTCCTGAAATGTGGCACCCAGAACTGGACACAATACTCCAGCTGAGGCCTAAGCAGTGTGGAGTAGAGCGGAAGAATGACTCCTCGTGTCTTGCTCACAACACTCACAGCCCAGAACAAGGTTCATTTTTTTTGAAGCAGTGTTACACTGTTGACTCATATTTAGCTTGTCGTCCATTATGACCCCCAGATCCCTTCCCGCTGTGCTCCTTCCTAGGCAGTCATTGCCCATTCTGTGTACGTGTGCAACTGACAGTTCAGGAAAGATGTGAACAAATTAGAGAAAGTCCAGAGAGGAGCAACAAAAATGATTAAAGGTCTAGAAAACATGAGCAATGAGGGAAGACTGAAAAAACTGTGTTTGTTTAGTCGGGAGAAGAGAAGACTGAGAAGGGACATGATACCAGTTTTCAAGTACCTAAAAGGTTGTTACAAGGAGGAGGGAGGTAAATTGTTCTCGTTAACCTCTGAGGATAGAAGCAATGGGCTTAAATTGCAGCAAGGGAGGTTTAGGTTGGACATTAGGAAAAACTTCCTAACTGTCAGGGTGGTTAAGCACTGGAATAAACTGCCTAGAGGGGTTGTGGAATCTCCATCACTGGGGATTTTGAAGAGCAGGTTGGACAAACACCTGTCAGGGGTGGTCTTAGTTCTGCCTTGAGAGCAGGGGACTGGACCAGACGACCTCTCGAGGTCCCTGCCAGGCCTATGATTCTATGATCTTCTCATTTAAATAAAGCTGCCCCAGCCGAGGGTTGCAGGGCCTGTTATGCAGTGTAGGGCCAGGCCCTGCCACGCCCAGGAAGCAAAGGCAGCCATACGGCTTGAGTCAATTGGGAGCCCTGTGGAACAGAGCGCAGGCAAGGATCCCATACAGGCCTGGCTGTCCCCCAAACGGGCCCTAGCTCTGAAGCAATCAGCCAGTCAATCAGTGGGACAGAAACTGGTTAATTTCCCACAGGGGCGTTATACAATGGCAGTCAGCAGCCATGGGGATTTCAAAGCACCTGCCTGGTTTAGCCTGAAGTGATTCAATCAGCCCATGAATGAAAAGCAGCATGAACTAAATAGCAGCGTGAATCACAGCTGTGCAGGCCTGAGGCGGGGCCAACTCACCTGTGCTGAATGCAGTTTTAAATACAGTCCGAGGCACACACCCCCACCCCCTGCCTGCCTGCTTCCAGGGCACAGCAGCACCTGGGCCGTGACACTGCAACTCTGCTCTGCCCAGCTCCAGTTCAGGGGCACCCCTCTGCCTGCCCTTCGCTTCTTGTCTTTCCCCAGCCTTTCTCCCCTGCCCCTTCCTGCAGTAACTCCCAACTTCTGCCCTCACTTCTAGTGGGGGCTTAACCCCCACCCCTGCCAGCTGCTGCAGGATCAGCAATGAAGTGGTTAATGCTGCCATGTCACCATTGGGCACCCCAGTAAAACCGCTCAGGAGCAGTTCAGTCCAGTCTGGCTGCAGACTCGGGCAAACGTCCCTGGGTTAGTTACACTCAGTTCACATTTTGAAAGTCCCCCGGCCCCACCTTGAAAATGTGAAGGCTGGATGGAAACCTCCATTTTCAAACTGAGAGCTGAGACTCTGCAGGCTGAAAAGCCCCAGGGTCCAGGCAACTGACACCACTGGCCTATCTGGATTTATCATGGCTCTTGCTCGGTATCACTGCAGTGCTTCGGAGCCCTAGGGTTGGATCAGGCCCCCACTGTGCCAGGGGCTGTAGGAACAGAACACAAAGACCAGCCCTGCCCCGAGCAGCTGACAATCTAAGGCCAGGTCTATGCTGCAAAGCTTTCCTGGCACATAGATATCGGTCAGGAGTATGGAAAAATCCACCCCCCAACCCCACAGCTGTACTACATGCTAAAAGGGGGCATTTAAATCAGGTCACTGGGGGCAGATGATAAAAACCCACATGTAGGTCTATTAAAAACAAGGTGACCTTAACGGAGGGCTGAATGTTATGGGAGGGGGAAATGGGAAATTACAATAGGAGCAACAGAGGGAAAACTGTTGGAATCTGCTCAACACCTTAGATGTCTGAAGACAAACGCAAGCACTCTGGAGAATACGCAGGAAGAACTGGATGAATTAGTCCGTAATATAAATTATGACTTAATTGGCATCACGGCGATTTCATGGGCTCAGCCTCATGACTGGAATGGTGGTGTTGAGGGGTACACCGGGGAGCGGCAGGTTGAATGATGCACTCAGGCTGTATGCACTTGTTCTGAGATCCAGCAGGATGGGAGAGGCAGAGCAGCTGAAAGTCTCTGGCTGAAGATAAAAGGGGGAAAACCCAGGGGCGCTGTCATGGTAGGATCTACTACAGCCACCAAATCAGGTGGAGGAGGCATTTCTAGAACAAACAGCAGCTACCTGCTAGCCATGGGAGGACTTTACCCGGACATCTGCTGATGAAGCAAAATGGCACAACACGAAAGGCCGGTAAGTTTTTGGAATGTGCTGGAACCGTTGGGTTCAGGCAGGGCAGGAAGGAACCAGGGGGCAGCCAATTCAGATGTGATTCTGACCAGCAGGGAAGGATTAGTTGTGAATCTGACGTTTGAAGGGTGACAGTGACCATGACATGATACATTTCATGCTTCTAAGGAAAGGAAGGAGTGAGGGCAGCGGATGCCCAAAGCAGCCTTTCACAAACACCATGAACTGGCAGGTCAGGTCCCGTGGGAAAACATTCTTAGGGATAAAGGAGATCTGGCAGGTTCTCAGGAAGACAATACTAAAGATGCAACAGGGAGAATAGTGAGAGGCTCCATTAGAAGCTCCTTAATGACCTGAAAAAAAAATCAAAAGGAACCTTATAGGAAGTATAAAAATGGACCAATTGCTAGAGAATAGTAACAAGAACAGCACAGGCAGGTAGGGACAAAATCAGCCAGGCTGAGGTGGAAAATGAGGTACCCCTGGCAAGGGACATAAAAAAAGCCCTAAGAAAAGGGTTTATAAATACATTAGGAGCAAGACAAAGGAAGGTGGAGGTCTTCTACTTAGCAGGGAGGGAGAGCTAACCATGGGTGAGGTGTTTAACACCCATTTTGCTTCAATCTTCACTAATTGTGACCAGGTACTTAACACAACTGATATTAACATCAAGGGGGAAGGAATGTCAGCCACAGAGGGAAAGAACAGGGTGATGAATAGTTAGGTAACAGCTGTGTTCAAGTTGGAAGGGCCTGATGAAATTCATGCAAGGAAATAGTGAAAACAATCTCAGAACATTAGCAACTATCTTTGAAAGAACTCATGGCCCACAGGTGAGATCCCAGAGGACTGGAGAAGGGCAAACATAGTGCCTAGCTTTAAAAGGACTTGGGGAATTAGAGACCGCTCAGCCGAACTTCAATACCCAGACACAAACTATGAACCAATCAATTTGCAAGTGCCTAGGGATACTAGGCATATAAGGAATAGCTGACATGACTATTATGAGTCAAGAACAAATCCTGCCAAGCCAACCTAATGTCCTTGTTTGACCTGACCTAGTGGATATGGGGGAAGCTGTTTTAGTTGTGAGATATCTTGATTTCAGCAACACTTTTAACAGTCCCACATGACATTCTCATAAGCAAACTAGAAAAATGTGGTCTAGATGAAATTTGCAAAATTGGTTGAAAGACCATACTCAGAGTAGTTATGGGTGGTTCGCTGTCTAACTGGTGTGTGTGTGTGTTTTTCTAGGGAGCTCTTGCGGAGGTTAGTCTGGGTCCGGTACTTTTCCCACATTTTCATTCATTATTTAGATAATGGAGTGGAGCATATGCGTACAACATTTGCAGATGATACCAAATTGGGATGGGCTGCAAGCACTTTGGAGGACAGGGTTAAAATTCAAAACCTTGACAAACTGAAGAACTGGGGGGAGGGATAGCTCAGTGGTTTGAGCATTGGCCTGCTAAACCCAGGGTTGTGAGTTCAATCCTTGAGGAGGCCACTTAGGGATCTGGGGCAAAAATTGGTCTTGCCTAGTGAAGGCAGGGGGCTGGACTCAATGACCTTTTGAGGTCCCTTCCAGTTCTAGGAGATTGGTATAGCTCCAGTTATAAAAAAAAAAAATATATATAAAATAAGATGAAATTCAGTGAAGACAAGTGCAAAGTACAACACATAGGAAGAAAAAATAAAATGCACATCTACAAAATGGGGAATAACTGGGTAGGTGGTAGTGCTTTTCAGCTTGGAAAAGAGATGACTAAAGGGAGATATGATAGAGGTCTCTAAAATGGTGTGGAGAAAGTAAATAAGGAAGTGTTATTTACTACTCCTCATAACACAAAAACTAGGGGTCACCAAATTAATGGGCAGCAGGTTTAAAACAAACAAAAGGAAGTATTTCTTCACACAACACACAGTCAACCTGTGGAACTCCTTGCCAGTGGATGTTGTGAAGTCTAAGACTATAAAAGGGTTCATAAAATAATTAGATAAATTCCTGGAGGATAGGTCCATCAATGGCTATTAGCCAGGATGGGCAGGGTTGGCGTCCCAAGCCTCTGTTTGCCTCTGAAGCTGGGAATGGGCGACAGAGTATCGATTACTTGATGATTCCCTGTTCTGTTCATTACCAGCATTGGCTGCTGTCGGCAGACAGGATACTGGGCTAGATGGACCATTGACCTGACCCAGTATGACCGTTCTTCCATACTGCTGAAAGGATTTGGGTGCTAGTGGATCACAAATTGAATATGAGTCAACAATGAGATGCAGTTGCAAAAGAGGCTAATATCATCTTGGGGTGTATTAACAGGAGTGTTGTATGTTAGACACGGGAGGTAATTGTCCCGTTCTCCGTGGCACTGGTGAAGGCTCGGCTGGAGCACTGTGTCCAGTTCTGGGCCCTGCCCTTCAGGAAAGATTTGGATAAATTGGAGAGTCCAGACGAGAGCAACAAAAATTATCAAAGGTTTAGAAAACTTGATCTACAAGGAAAGGTTAAAAACATGGGGCCTGGTTAGTCTTGAGAACAGAAAACTGATGGGGTTAAGATCTTTATAAAGAGCACAGTGACGGATTGTTCTCCACGTCCACTGCAGCTAGGACAAGAAGTGATGAGCTTCACCTGCAGCAAGGGAGATTTAGGTCAGATATTAGGATTCAGAAAATCTAACTCTCAGGGGAGTTACGCTCTGGAACAGGCTTCCAAGGGAGGTTGTGGAGTCGTCACCAGTGGAGGTTTTTAAGAACAGGTTGGACAGCCCCATCGGGGTGGTTTAGGTTTATTTGGTCCTGCCTCAGCACAGGGGGCTGGGCTAGATGACCTCTTGAGGCTCCTTCCAGCCCTACATCTCCATGATTCTATGCTGGCATCCCCCATTTTTGTGGGTCTTCTCCAAACCCTCTCCAATTTATCGACATCCTTCTTGAAATGTGGGCACCAGAACTGGGCAAACTATTCCAGCAGCAGTTGCACCAGTGCCAAATACAGAACTAAAATAACCTCTCTGCTCCTACTTGAGATTCCTTTTGATGTATCCCAGGAGCGCATTCGTTTTTTCGGACATAACCTCCCAGTGTGATGCCATGTTCAGCTGATTGTCCACCACAACTCCCAAATCTTTTTCAGAGTCATGGATTCCCAGGAGGGAGTCCCCCATCCTGTAAGCATGGCCTGTGTTCTTTGCTCATAGTTGTATACATTCACATTTAACCACATTAAATGCATGATGTTTACTTGTTCCCAATTTATCACACAATCAAGATCTCTGTGAATCAGTGACCTGGCCTCTTCATTGTTTACCACTCCCCCAATTGTTGTGTCATCTGTAAACTTTTTGAATGATGATTTTATGTTTTCTTGCAGGTCACTGATAAAAATGTTAAATAGCATAGTGCAAAAAAACAATCCCTGCAATACACCAGGGGAAAGAGACCTGCTCAGTCACAATTCCCCTTTAGTTACATATTGAGACCTATCAGTTAGCCAGTTTTAATCCACTTAATGTGTGCGATGTTCATTTGATATCCTTCTAGCTTTTCAGTCAAAATGTTGTGCCATATCAAGTCAAATGCCTTACAGCAGTCTAAGTATATTACAGCAACACTATTATCTTTTTCAAACAAACTTGCAACCTCATAAAAAATGTTAGTTTGACAGGATCTGTTTTCCATAAACCCATGTTGACTGGCATTAATAGCATTACTCTCCTTTAATTATTTATTAATCAAGTCCTGTATTCTCTGCTCCATTGTCTTGCCAGGAATTTATGTCAGGCTGGTAGGCCTATAATTACCTAGCTCATCCTGTTTATCTTTTTTAAAAAATGGCACAACATCAACTGTTTTCTGGAATTTCTCCATGGCTCCAAGACTCATTGACAATCAACATTAGCAGTCCAGTGAATTTTTCAGCCAACTCTTTTAAAACTCTTGGATGCAATTTAGCTGGACCTGCTGATTTAAAAATGTCTAACTTTAGTAGCTGCTGTTTAACACTCTCCAGAGATACTAGTGGAAGGGAAAGAGTATTGTCATCACCAGATGATGAGGCTATATCATGTTTTCTCCCTGAATACAGAACACTTCTGCTTTTTCCTGCATTATTATCAATAATTCTACAATTTCCATCTACTAATGGACCAATACCATTGTCAGGATTCTTTTTGTTCCTAATATATTTTAAAAACTCCTTCTGACTGTCTTTAACTCTGCTGGCCATAGATTTCTCCTTGTGTCCCTTGGCTTCCCTTATCAATTTTCTGCAATTCCTAGCTTCTGGTTTATATTAATTGCTATCAACTTCCTCTTTTCTCCAATTCTTTATACAGCTGCCTTCATTTCCCCTCTAATTCCTGCTAGGTCTATCTGTGTTTCTCCCACCAGAATTAAGAGAATTTGGTCCCTTCACTATAAACTTTTACCTTCATAGCTATGTTGGTCAGGGCTGTGACTTGTGACTGATAGAACTATGCTGGCAATAGCTCCTAGTGTGGACAAAGCTTTTACCAGTCCCCCAAATGAAACAAGGCATACCTACAAAAGGACTCCTCCACCCAGTATAACTGCACCTACACTGGGGCTTTTGCAAGCATAGCTAAATCAGCTAGGGGTTTGATTCCTGCCCCCACTCCCCCCCCCCGTTATGTTGGCAAAACTAAGTGTAGAGCACGCCGCACGCAGGTGGGGCTGGAATACACTATCCCCCCCAAAGACGACTTTTGCTGGTGAAAGCTGTGTCCACATTAGGAGCGCTTTGCTGATATAAAATACTGGTCTAACTACACACAGATCTGAGCTCACAGGGGGCGCTGGCTGTGGTGTGCCCTGCTGAGCTACGCAAAGGCCAGAGAGGAGCATGAGGTGAAGTGACACCCAGTCTCACTCCAGGGTCACATTTCCCAGGCCCCCCTGCAGATCTGAGCCCTTATTCCTGAAACATGGACTCAGTGAATGGTGCTAAAGACCCAACCTCACGTGGCTTCCCACAGGGCTAGTTCCAGGGCTGGAATTCAGTCACAGCAGCTGTCCAGAGTGGTAAATATTTCCCACCCCCCCGGCGTTGTTATCGGGGCGGGGGAGGCATGGGGGGCTCCGGGGAATCCTCCATGAAAATTCAAGCCCAGGCTCGTTCCCGTAACGCCTTGGGCGGCGCTTGGCCCCCAGGGGGCGGGGGGTTGAGCGGCTCAGGGGGGGCAGGGCGGGGGGGGGCAGTGTGGGGGGGCAGTATGCGGGGGGGGGCGCAGTGCGTGCGAGCAGCTCGGCCACGTTCCGCGCTGACCCCGCGGGACAGAGGCCGGGGCAGGGCAAGGGCGCCCCCTAGCGGCGAGGAGCGGCCGGTCCCCTCCGCCGCGGGCAGGCGGGCTGGGGCGCGGAGCCCCACGGCAGCGGGGCGGGGCCCGGCCCCGAGTGGGGCGACCAGGCGGCAAGTGTGAAACATGGGGGGGGGGGGACCGGGAGCCTGTGTGAGCGAGACCCCACATCGGGGCTGCCCCGTAGCCCCGGGACACCTGGTCCGCGCTCCCCGGGCTGCAAACCGCTCGGGGCCCAGGCTCGGGGGCGGGGGCACCACCCGGCTCAGCGGCCGGGCCCGATCCGGCGGGACCCACCCCCCTGGACTGAGCGGTCCGGTCACTTCCGGTTCGTAGCGGCGGAGACCGGAAGTGCCTCGGATCGGACCCGAATTGCTGTGACACCAGCCCTGGCTGCGCTGCCTAGGGCGGCCCCGGCCCAGGTGGGAGAGTGGGGCGCTGGGGGGAGGGGCTGGGGGTCTGAGGATGGGGCCTGGGGGGAGAGGCTGGGGGCTCTGAGGATGGGGTCAGGGCCATGGGGGAGAGACTGGGGGGGTCTGAGGATGGGGTCATGGGGGGGTGTCTGAGGATGGGGTCAGGGCCGTGGGGGGAGGGGCTGGGGGGGGGTCTGAGGATTTGGTCGGGGTCTGGGGTGAGGGGCCTGGGGGGTCTGAGGATGGGGTCAGGGCCATGGGGGAGAGGCTGGGGGGGGGTCTGAGGATTTGGTCGGGGCTGGGGGGGTGTCTGAGGATGGGGTCAGGGCCGTGGGGGAGGGGCTGGGGGGTCTGAGGATGGGGCGGGGCTGGGGGCTCTGAGGATGGGGTCAGGGCCATGGGGGGAGAGGCTGGGGGGGGTCTGAGGATTTGGTCGGGGTCTGGGGGGAGGGGCCTGGGGGGTCTGAGGATGGGGTCAGGGCCGTGGGGGAGGGGCTGGGGGCTCTGAGGATGGGGTCAGGGCTCAGGGCCGTGGGGGAGGGGCAGGGGGGTCTGAGGATGGGGTCGAGGTCTGGGAGGGAGGGGCTGGACATAGGGTCTCTGGGCAGGGATTGAGGGAGTTTGCTCTGGTGGCTCCTGAGGTGGGGCAGGGATTAATGGGCCCTGGGGAATCTGTATTCCGGTGGGATGCCCTGAGAGGTCACAGATGCAAGGCCAGAAGGGACCATTCTGATCAAGTCTGGCCCCTGTATAGCACAGGCCAGAGAGCTGCCCCCAAGAATTCCTAGGGCAGAGCCGTTAGAAAAACATCCATCATGATTTGAAAATGGATCCACTAGGACCCAATGGGCCTTAATCGCCATCTCAGCACCCCAGGGAAATCCCAGCCAGTTTTACCCCTGGGCTGTGACTGAGGTGTCATTTGGCATTTTCTCCTGTAGGTAAATCCCAAGGAGAAGTCAGCACTAGCAGCCTTTGCAGTGGGACGGGGTCTGTACAGAGTGGAAGTCTGGGATCCGGGCAGGTAACAGGAATGATTTTCAAACCCCATCCCACTTGGGCAAGTGGCAGCTTCTCACTTACCAGGATTTTCCTTGAAAAGTTTATGTTTACTGAGCCCATGGGAAGGCAGCACAGCCATACTGGTGCCTGTGAGGAATGTGCTCTAATAAAAGTCATCCTCTTTTAACTGGCTGGGTATCTGAACGGATGAGCAGTCATCCGTGGGAATCTTTTATACTCTTAGGAGATGAAAATCTAGGAGGGGATATTTTAGCAGTTTAACCATCAGGTTTGAGATGGCTAGTCTTCCTGGAACCACTGGTTCAAATTTCAACAGCCCTGGATCCACAATAAATAAGTAGAATTCCAGGCACTTTATTGTGTGTGGAGCTTTGGATAAGACCTTACAAATGCCATCCTTCTCTGCTCTGTGTGGGCACTAAAGATCCAATGGGGTCACTGTCATGATAGCGAGAGAGCATTTGGCTAGAAATGTCCCCTTTTTCACTGTGTGACAGCGGGCGCCACACCAGAGGTGGCTGCATCTCCGTTGGTGCAGTATGTATAAAGTTGAAAATATTTGATAAATTTTTCATTATTTTATGCTGGAAAACTCATTTTTTCCCTCAGCTTGTCAGTAGTTTTAGACCTGACCTCTGTCCTCCTTGTCAAAATAATTTGGCTGTTTTTAAGATATCTGAAGCAATTCGTGCAGGCCATTTTCAGAGACAGGTTATTCGGTTAGAAATACCTTGGTGTGAGCCTGTATGGTGATGCCTATGTTCTTTTCCAGGAATAGGTACCCCTCACTGGTGTCCCTCATTTTCTATTGCTAAGCATCTGAAGAATAAAGTCCATTTTAGAATCAAATAAAGTTTCTGCTCAGGGCTTTGGAGCTGTGCACCGGCTCCGCTCCAGCTCCAGGCAAAAACCTGCAGCTCCACTGCTCCGGAGTTGCTCTGCGGTCCAGCTCCGGGCTCTGCTCCAAAGCTCTGTTTTTGCTGAACGAGGATGAATGACTTGGTCTGTTTGCTCTGTGGGGAGGAGGGGCAAGGGTGTTGTACACGGGAGGAGGATGAGCAAAGTGGTTAATTTTACAGAGGACAATCTGCATATATGCCCTGTGGATGCCTGTTCATAGGGCTCTTGTTTTAACTGCTGTGTTTCTTCCTCTAGAGAGCAAGATGGCGACGGGTGCAGATGTGCGGGATATTCTGGAGCTGGGGGGTGTGGAGTCAGAGAACACGGGAACCATCAATAAGAAGGACATCATCAATTCTGATAAGGTACTGGGGTTATGGCCCTGAACTCTTTGCCCCAGTCACCAACTTGAAAATCACACTTGTGTCTGAAAACTTTTTACCTACTGTTCTCACAAGCGTCATCTCAAACGACTATAACTGAAAGAATTGGAGGAAAACAAATATTTGTTACTATTACAGTTGTTTACTTTGGGCATTTCCATGGAGTATCTGGCATCTTACATGTATGTCCATCTCCTGGCTTCCCAGTATCTTCAGTTACTCATCTCCTTGTGTTCCAGAGGGTTGTGTTCACAAAATCCAAAAGTTTAGTCGGAAATCTAAACAGTCAAATGCCAAATGTCTGGCAGACTCAAGAAGGGAAGGCTTTGGGGTTAAGGTGTTGAAACTGGGACTTGGGAGACCCCAAGCTATGTCTCTGGCTTGATCACAGGATCTCTGTGTGACCTTGGGCAAGTCATTTAGGCCTTATCTGTATTAAGAAAATGTGCACTGTACCCCAGTTTCCCACCTGTTAAATGGGTATAATACTTCTTCCATACTTCACAGGGGCATTGTTGTGCTCAGACACTATGGAGATGGGACAATATAAACAGAGAGATGAACAGGAACTCCAGATCCAAGAGAACCACAACTGTAGTGTAGGTCCCAGACTCCAATTTGAGATGAAACTATATAATAATGAAATGCCACCGCACTCAAAGCACTCCCCAGCCACTGTTTCCTCTCCATTGAAATGTCTGTCTCCACACAGAAGTGCAGCTCCCTGGGGCTGCCTTCTCATCAGTGCAAAGACTGATATAACGGCATTACTGAAAACTGGTGAGAGAATGTGCATGATTGGGGTGTTAAAATCACTAGCGATGACCTGTGTACGAAGGACAGAGCGGGTAAAAGAGTTGGGGGGTGGGCACTCTGCCTTAAAGATCCCATTACTTGTTTGAAAGTTATGGATGATTCAGACCCACAGGATCTTGAATACATATGGATCAATGTGCTAACTAAGAAAACCAGGGACGGGGAATTGGTGCAGATCTGTTAAATGCCACCAGTGGAAACCAGAGTCCAGGATGTGTTACTCCTTAAACATCTGTCTGTAATGTGTGGAAAGATCAACAGTGTTATGGGGGACTTCAGTTTGGGAGACACACTTCAGAGGTCTTATGCAGCCAGTAGTAAAACACCATTAGTGTTTCTAAAATATATAGATAATTTTCTAATGCAAAAGTAACTTGAGGTAACTCTGTGTTAGACATCATTATGACAGAGGGAGGGATAGCTCAGTGGTTTGAGCATTGGCCTGCTAAACCCAGGGTTGTGAGTTCAATCCTTGAGGAGGCCACTTAGGGATCTGGGGCAAAAATTGGTCCTGCTAGTGAAGGCAGGGGGCTGGACTCGATGACCTTTCAAGGTCCCTTCCAGTTCTAGGTGATTGGTATATCTCCAATTATTAGATAAAGATGAATTTATCAATGGGCTGGAAGTTGCCTAGTGATCATGATATGATTACATTCAGTATGAGCAAACAGAGGACAGCACCAACTGGTAATGTGTATATACTTGGTGCTTCCAAAGGGTTAATTTCCCAAAACTGAGGAAAATTATGAGCAAAATTGATTCAGAGGAAATATGTAGACAGAAAAATGTGAATGAAAATTGGGAGTTTTAAAGGAAGTGTCTTAGATCGCCAAAAAACCACAATCAAGAAAGAGGACAACTGATTAAAATCCCATCCTAGCTCCATGACAGAGTGAAGGCAGCAGTTGAGGAGAAGCAACATATGACAAATGGAGTACTAGGATAACTCCAGAAGAATAGAAGATCTCTAATGTCCTGATATTCAAAAAGCACTAGCTGGAGGAGTAGGAAGGTGATTTTCTCTCTGTATGCAGCATTGGTGAGATCGATACCGGAATAGTGGGTCCAGTTCTAGTGTCCACATTTTAAAAAAGATGTTGAAAAACTGGAGAGGGTGCAGAAAAGAGCAACAAAAATTATTTGAGGGCTGGAGAAAATGCCTTACTGTGAGAGACTTTACGAGCTCAGTCTGTTTAGTTTATGAAAGAGAAGACTGAGAGGTGACATGATTACAGTGTAGAAGTACCTTCCTGGGGAGAAAATTCCGGGTAGTAAAAGACTTTAATCTATCCGAGAAAGGCAGAACAAGAACCAATGGCTGGAAGCAGAAGCCAGAGAAAATCAATAAGAAATCAGGCCCAGATTTTAACAGTGAGGCTGATTAACCACTGGAACAAACTACCAAGGGAAGTGGTGGATTTCCCATCACCTGACGTTTTCAAATCAAGACGGGATACCTTTCTGGAGCCAAATACAAGTTATTGGGCTCTATACAGGGATAACTGAGTAAAATACAATAGTTGGTGATATATAGAAGAAGTCAGTCTGTGTGATCGAATGGTCTCTTCTGCCTTAAATTCTAAATCTATAACCAAAATCTTCTGTTTCAGAAAAAATCCAAGAAATCATCTGAGACGCTGACATTTAAGAGGCCGGAGGGGATGCACCGAGAGGTTTATGCACTTCTCTACTCCGATAAAAAGTAAGCGTGTCTGGTTAGTGTTCTGCACAGTCTCATGGGAGAACTGGCACCCACCCCTGGCTCCAGTCTGTCATTGCCTGGCCTAGTCACACTTGGAGCCTTTGACAGTCCAGCCCCTAAAATTTAGCTCCTTGAGTCTCATCTCCTCCAGGCTTTTTATTGTTTTTGTTTCTCTTGTTTATATTTTCTTTCTCATTCCAAAATGGGGAGGCTCTGCTCTGTGCATGTGATGAGAAAAGTGCAGTCACTCCAGAGCTACGTCGCCTGGGGCAGCATATATGCCCTTTTGTATCTAATTCCCCTGTATGTGCCACCGGGAGTAACAACTGCTTTTGTTTCCGCAAGCGTTATGCTGCAAACTTGTAGACTTTAAGATCAGAAGGGACCATCATGATCTAGTGTGACCTCCTGCTCATTGCACAGAACCTCACCCATTCACCCCTGTAACAGACCCTTAGCTTCTGGCTGAGTTACTGATTTAAAGACGTCAGGTTATGGAGGATCCCCCATTTACACTAGTTTAAACCTGTAAGTGACCCGTGCCCCATGCTGCAGAGGAAGGCGAACCCCGCCCCCGGGTTTCTTCCAATGTGACCTGGAGGAAAATTCCTTCCCAACCCCAAATATGGCATTTGCTATGGACTGTGCCATCGGCCCAGAGGTCTCTAGCCTGCCTGTTTTCCAGTCAGCTCTTCCTTTCAAACGCCTCCGTGCTGTTTGCTCCATCTCCGACTTCCATTGACACAGAATGACTCTGACCTTGCTAGCAGGCTCTGCGCCCTCCTCACTCTTTACATCTGGTGGCTTTGGAGCCCATCAGCGGTGAGCTTGAGTTGATTCAGGGCGATTGCGGGGTGGATGCTGTTGCGTGACCGAAAGCCAGAGTGTCACCCCGGAGCTGTGTGTAGTGTCTTTCCTTCATGGGGAGTGCGAAACCAGGAATGGGGCTTGAACCTAGGTGTCCTGCACTACCCACCGCGCTGCCAGGATCCATAGCAAAGACCCTCCAGAGGAGTTCAGTGCTTCTCTCAACCCGGGCTTCTCTGCTCTGCAGGGATGCGCCTCCACTGCTGCCCAGTGACACGACGCAGGGCTACCGCACAGTCAAGGCAAAGCTGGGCTCCAAGAAAGTACGGCCCTGGAAGTGGATGCCCTTCACCAACCCCGCGAGGAAAGACGGGGCGATGTTCTACCACTGGAGGAGGGCTGCAGAGGAGGGAAAGGATTACCCCTTCGCCAGGTTCAACAAAGTAAGTGGGAGCGTGTGGGGGTGAGGGAAGTGGACAGGCTGGCTGTCATCACCCAGCAGCGATCTCCCTCTGCATAGTGTCTCAGATGAGAGCCTGAGAAGCCCCTTCCTTCCACACACGGACTTGCGCTATATTGGGCAATAACATTTTCAGTTGCAGTCTGGCCTGCGACCTCAGGCTGCACTCTCACCTGATCCTTCAGGCTAAGTGGGTTTGGAATGGGGTCAGAGCTTTGCAGTACAGCCTTGGTGCTACAGGGATGATTCAGTAGGGGGCAGTGTTGTTCCTGCTGCATCAGCACTGACTCAGTGCCCCATTATGGCTCTAGGGGGTGCTGTGTAGCAAGAGGACTCATATTTTGAATGAGACTTAAAGACAAGGTCTTTACCCTTGTCACCTGCGATCCTGTGGCAAATTCTGGGTGCTGGCTGCAGTTTCCTCGCCAAATTCCAACACAAATAATTACTTTCCACCTACCTGAAACTTCCACTGGGGTTTTGGTTGGATGCGGTACAGTTCGTGTTCCGTGTTTTCAGTTTTTATTTGTATAAAAAAAACCTGGGAACTTTTCAGTGTTTATTTTCCAAACATTAAAACGGGGATGAAATTGGGTTAAAAATAAAAAAAAATTGGGGGGGGGGGGAAAGAAAAACGAAAAAAACTTTTGTAATATCCACATTTTACTGCTATAATTTAAGCTTTTTTTTCTTAATTGTACGAAGGTATATTTTGTCTCTCAGAGCTAGTAGCTCATCCAGAAATCCTGGTTTGCGTACGCTCGTGTAATGTTCTTCCAAAGTCTCCTCACTCGTGTCGAACCTCTGGCTGTCTTGGAGGTAGTCCAACTTTGACAATAAGCGCTCTGCGTCGGTAGATCCAGGGGGTACACTCCAAGCTCTCTGTGCCACTTTGGTGAAGTTGGGAAGTATGGCTGGATGACTATTTCACAAAGCCTGCCAGCACATCCAGTTTCGCATTGTCAGGGGTAGGCAAGTTCATGTGAGTAGTAAATTCCCTTTTCAGATTTAAAATTTAGTGGTAAATGGTTGAAATGCTCTGGCATAACAATCGTAGTCTGCTGCAAAATTCACCTTGAGGAAGGGGTGCAACACCTGGATGACATTCCAAAAAGAATCTTTGGCACCAAACACTTTGAGGTTCAGATTACAGGCTGCGGTCATCTCCCATTTCTCACTGGGTGTTGTGTCGAAGGTTTTGAATACTTCTTTGTTTTCTCGTGTTCCGGGGTCAGAAGAATTTCTAGTAACAGCTGGGTTTTCTCTCTGTATCTTCTGCAGCTTTTGTGCTCAATTCAATTGAGACTTTGGTTGTCAGGATCCGGTAAACGTCTGTATTGGCAAACGTGTTGGCAGTAGTCAGAGAAAACTCCAGTGTTTTCTGTGTGTCACACGCTGATTCCAAGTTTTCAACAATGACCATTACCTTGGTGCGCAGAATCTCACAGTCATTCTGGTTATTTGCTAGACTCTTCAGAGTTTTTGCTTTAGAACCAACAAACTCAGGATGATCTAGGAGATGCGGTGGCACAGTCCACACGTGATTTACATGAGAAGCAGCGAAGTACTGATGTGGCACAACAGGGGTAGGTAAACAGCAGTTGGCTCTGCACTCATCTCACACTGTGTAAAACAAAGCCTTCAGCTTGTTTGCATGCTTGAAAACAGCCCCAAATCCACGATGCAAGATTTCACGTCTTTCATTTCCTCTGTAGCAGTAGCTGCTGACAGCGCAATGTTAATCAGATGAGAAGACAGGTAATACGCAGCAGCTCTGGTTTCTGATTGAGTTTAAGCTCTGTGCCATCTTAACTCTGCAGGAAGCAGAATCTGTGTTAGCTATGACCATGTTCTCCCAAGCTAGTTGGTACATCTCAGACATGCCAGTTATTGCTGCGTCAACAAAACGCAGTCGGCAGAGGGGATGAATGTCGTGTCAGCACAAAACAATGTCAGTTTATTTGCCTTGAAATCAAAACCTGAAAACAAAAGGCCAAGAATTGGATGGGCCAAAGCATCAGGAGACTTGTCAAAAATCAGATTAGGCACCACATTTCCATCAAGTCGTTCCATCGGTTTAGGTACTAAAGTGTCATCCTTTTCTTTCAGATACTTACAAGGGAGGTTGTCTGTGTTAGGAAGGGGTTTTGCGGTTGGACAGGATTGTCGTATAAAGTCACCAATAGGCTCCTCTGCCATTAACAGGGTCATTGGGCGAAACAAAGCCTGTGCAGATTCATTGACGCACTTGTGCTGTGTCCTCCCTTTCATTAAAGCCCTGGTGAAAGCTCCTGGTGCAAGCTCCTGGTGCAGACTGACTGCCCTGAAGCTGGCTTTCTTCTTTAAGCTGCTTGTGTTGCTTGCTGTTGACATGCTCCTTCTTTCAGTCAGCGCGAGCACTGACTTCAGTGCTGCAGTATGTGCAGCGCAATGCATCCTCTTCGCGCCTGTCTTTACTTTCCGTGAAAATGTCTAAGTACTCATTTTCTTATTGCTATTCGGGCATAGATTTGCATTTTTTGCCTCATTTTTGCCTTTGTACCTTATCTTTACCTGTGGAGGATTGATTGTTTAAATTCAACAGATAGGCAGGCAGCATCTTTCTGTGAGCCAATCATAATGCTATATTCACATTGCTTCATTTTTCCGACCTCCACCTTGTGTGTGTTCTGTGTTTTACACTCCAGAACTGCTTCATTCTCAGAGCTGCAGCACACAACAATCGCGTAAAGTGTTAGTGTTTAACAAAAATATGTCCCTATAAGAACATAAGAACGGCCATACTGGGTCAGATCAAAGATCCGTCTTGCTCAATATCCTGTCTTCCAACAGTGGCCAATGTCAGGTACCCCAGAGGGAATTAATAGAACAGGTAATCATCAGGTGATCCATCCCCTGTCGCCCATTCCCAGCTTCTGGCAAACAGAGGCTAGGGACACCATCCCTGCCAATAACCATTGATGGACCTATCCTCCAGGAATTTATCTAGTTCTTTTTTTGAACATTGTTGTAGTCTTGGCCTTCACAACATCCTCTGGCAAAGAGTTCCACAGGTTGACCGTACGTTATATGAAAAAATACTTCCTTTTGTTTTAAACCTGCTGCCTATTAATTTCATTTGGTGACCCCTAGTTCTTGTGTTATGAGAAGGAGTAAATAACACTTCCTTATTTCCTTTCTCCACATCACTCATGATTTTATAGACCTCTATCGTATCCCCCCTTAGTCGTCTCTTTTCCAGGCTGAAAAGTCCCAGTCTTATTAATCTCTACTCATACGGCAGCCGTTCCATACCCCTGATAATTTTTGTTGCTCTTTTCTGAACCTTTTCCAATTCCAGTATATCTTTTTTGAGATGGGGCAACCACATCTGCATGCAGTATTCAAGATGTGGACGTACCATAGATTTATATAGAGGCAATATGATATTTTCTGTCTCATTATCTATCCCTTTCTTAATGATTCCCACCATTCTGTTCACTTTTTTGACTGCTGCTGCATATTGAGTGGATGTTTTCAGAGAATTATCCACAATGACTCCAAGATCTCTTTCTTGAGTGGTAACAGCTAATTTAGACCCCATCATTTTATAGGTGTAGTTGGGATTATATTTTCCAATGTGTGTTACTTTGCATTTACCAACAGTGAATTTCATCTGCCATTTTGTTGCCCAGTCACCCAGTTTAGTAGCTCTTCCCAGTCTGCTCTGGACTTAACTATCTTGAGTAGTTTTGTATCATTTGCAAATTTTGCCACCTCCCTGTTTACCCCCTTTTCCAGATCATTTATGAATATGTTGAACAGGACTGGGCCCAGTACAGACCTCTGGGGGACACCACTATTTACTTCTCTCCATTCTGAGAACTGACCATTTATTCCGACCCTTTGTTTCCTATCTTTTAACCAGTTACTGATCCATGACAGGACCTTCCCTCTTATCCCATGACAGCTTAGCTTGCTTAAGAGCCTTTGCTGAGGGGCCTTGTCAAAGGCTTTTTGAAAGTCTAAGTACATTATATCCACTGGATCCCCCTTGTCCACATGCTTGTTGACCCTCTCAAAGAATTCGAGTAGATTGGTGAGGCATGATTTCCCTTTATAACAACCATGTTGACTCTTCCCCAACAAATTATGTTCATCTCTGTGTCTGACAGTTTTGTTCTTTACTATAGTTTCAACCAGTTTGCCTGGTATTGATGTCAGACTTACCGGCCTGTAATTGCCGGAATCACCTCTGGAGCCCTTTTTAAAATTTGGCATCTCTTTAGCTATCCTCCAGTCATTTGGTACAGAAGCTGATTTAAATGATAGGTTACAGATGACAGTTAGTAGTTCTGCAATTTCACATTTGAGTCCCTTCAGAACTCTTGGGTGATACCATCTGGCCCTGGTGACTTATTACTGTTTAATTTATCAATTTGTTCCAAAACCTCCTCTAATGACACCTCAATCTGCGACAGTTCCTCAGATTTGTCATCTAAAAAGAATGGTTCAGGTTTGTGAATCTCCCTCACATCCTCAGCCGTGAAGACCGATGCAAAGAATTCATTTTGTTTCTCCGCAATGGCCTTATCATCCTTGAGTGCTGCTTTAGCATCTCAATAGTCCAGTGGCCCCACTGGTTGTTCAGCAGGCTTCCTGCTTCTGATGCACTTACATTTTTTTTTGCCATTACTTTTTGAGTCTTTGGCTAGCTGTTTTTCACATTCTCTTTTGGACGTCCTAATTATATTTTTACACTTAATTTGCCAATGTTTATGCTCCTTTCTATTTTCCTCACTAGGATTTAACTTGCACTTTTTAAAGGATGCCTTTTTGTCTCTCACTACGTTGTTGTTTAGCCAGGGTGGCACTTTTTTGGTTCTCTTACTATGTTTTTTAATTTGGGGTATACATTAAGTTGAGCCTCTATTATGGTGTCTTTAAAAAGTTTCCATGCAGCTTGCAGGGATTTCACTTTTGGCTCTGTACCATTTAGTTTTTGTTTAACTAACCTCCGCATTTTTGTGTAGTTCCCTTTTCTGAAATTGAATGCTACTGTGTTGGGCCACTGTGGGGTTTTCCCCACCACAGGGATGTTACATTTAATTATATTATGGTCCCTATTATCGAACGGTCCAGCTATATTCACCTCTTGGACCAGATCCTGTGCTCCACTTTGGACTAAATCAAAAATACAAAAAAAATTGAGTGAATTGATAAATGGGTGTAAATCAGTAAAAATTGAACGCCATTAATTAAAAACAACGTATTAATTTATCAGTGAAAATCGGTAAAAACTGAAAACGCGGAGCACTAAGTGCCGTATACTTTGCTTCCTGTCCTAGAGTGCATAGCTGGTGTTAGTCACAAATGGTCTAATTTGAAATGCTGCTGTGCTTTGTTATAAATAGCTGCTGTCTTCTGTGTCAGACATGGCTGTTTCAGTGATTACGTTTATTTCAATAAAAACACTAAAACCCACAAGAAAAGTGTTAAAAGAACATTATTAAGGTGCAAAGTTAAGCACTGAAGAGCTAGGAAATACCAGACTGCAACCTTAATTCCGCCCCCTTGCTCATGTGGTTATGATAGTCATTAGTGACACGATCACATACTATTTTTTTCCATAGGACCCTGCCCTCGTTCAGCGCTCGTCAGGGTGGATGAGGCTCACTTCCTGAGCAGCTGTCCATTGTGTTGCCCCATGCTTTACTCACAGCACACTATTCAATCCCTGCTCTGAAGACGGAATGACTAATTTCCTCCTGGGCTTTGCTATGGTGCGCATTACTAGAGTATCTCAGTATTTCAGAGACGTGAATGAGTTTATTTTCACAACACCCTCTGAGGGGATGGAGTGTTGTTTTCCCCATTTTACAGTTGGGAAACTGAGGCACAGAGAGGTTAAAATCTAAAAGTATTTGCTAATTCTGGGTGCCCAATGTGAGACAGCTTGGACCTGATTTTTCAGAGTATTTAACATTATACAGCGCTTTATATGTTCAAACACAGCTTCCACTGACCAGCTGCAGCTGGGTGCTTAGCATCTCTGCAAATCAGACTCCAGAATCTCAAGTCAGGCACCAGAAATGAGGAACACACAGGAACCCCTGTGAAAAGTTTGGGTTAAGTGACTTGCCCGGCATCACACAGGAACTCTGTGTCAGGGGCAGGGATAGAATCTGGTTTCCCCAGGGCAGCATTCAGCTCCTTTAACCATGAGACCATCCTTTCTCTTCCTGCAACAAGCGAGGCCGGGTCCTACAGACAACAGCCTCCTTCACTGCACAGGCCTGATTCGTCCCCAGGGCAGGGCCAGCCTGTGCCAAACGAGGCAGGGTCCTGTAGAAAGATAATATGTGACCATGTAGTTAAAGACTAATTCCTGCATGTGCACAAGAGGCAACCTGAACTCTGGCGTTTCCTGACTTTGGAGGGCTGGACTTTGCAGCTTTCATAATATTCTTTTAATGCCGTTTTTGTGTGTGTAATTTCCTAGATTTTAAAGTCAAACTGAAGAAACAAATTTCGTGACCTGGCATCATATTGACCCCCACACCGGTCAGCAGCAGGTTGCAATCTTTAGACCCTCCACACACACCTCTGCCACTGGAGCTAAGAGAGTAACTGATAGAGGATGGCAACCTACTACTGCTACCTGGCCCAGCATTAGAGGGGGATAAAACCCTTTGCCACTGGGTTGCACAGATATTGCTGAGGGCAGAGGGCTGGCGAGACTCAGGATTGTTGGGTTCCATTCCAGGCTCTGGAGGGGAGTGTGCTCTAGTGGGTGCAGACTCCTTTGCCCATTTCCTCCCCAAGCTTGACCCCTTTTCCTGTCTCTCTTCCCCTTAAAGTCTTTTCATCACAGTCTCAGTCGCAGTTCCTCCTGCTTGGGCCCTCGTTTGATCTCTCTCCCTCCCTCCCACCAGGTTCTCCCTCCCCGCTTGCTTCCAGACCCCTCTCCTATCTCAGTGCCCCCCCCCGCTCGATTTCATGTCAGCCTTCTGAGCTCCATGCAAAACCCCCCCTAAGGAGCCAGGCAGCTGCATGGCCTGGGAACTGCCAGACTGGATCAGACCAGGGTCCATCCGGCCCAGTGTCCTTCTCCAACAGCGGCCGGTGCCAGACACTTCGGAGTTAAAAACCCGGCAGTGGGAGATTTATAGAATAGGCTGCTGCTGTTCTTTTAATTATTTATCATTTATACTGCAGCAGCACCGAGAGGCCAACCCAGTCAGGGCCCGATGGTGCTGAGTGCTGGGCAAAACGTGTCGTGACAGTCCCTGCCCCACAGGGAAGTTTTGTCCTGCTTCCTGCCGTTTAGTGGTCAGCTTATGCCATGAAACACAAGGGTTTCCCTCTCTGCCTTCTATCTGAGCTAAGGTGACTGGCCGCTCTCAGTACCCATGTATGGGTTTAATGGGTGTTAGGATCCTGCTAGGCTCTTATCAGCGAGAGCTGGTGGAGGTGGGTTTCACAGGTTGGTTCATTTGTTTGGTAAACAAGCTTTTCCTTTTTTCCATTTGAAATTTTCTGCCTTTCCCTTTACTTGAGCGTCTCCTCCTTCTTGCATTGTGAGAGGGCGTCAGGAGTGAACAGTGAAGTGGTGAAATTTGCAGATGATACAAAATTATTCAAGAGCTCATAAAACTGGAGGACAGGGCAACAAAACGGCAGATAAAATTCAACACTGATAAGTGCAAAGTGATGCCCATTGGAAAACGTCATCCCAACTATACATGTAAAATGATGGTTCTAAATTAGCTGTTACCTCTCAAGAAAGAGATTAATAGACTCTAGGACTGGAAGGGACCTCGAGAGGTCATTGAGTCCAGTCCCCTGCCCTCATGGCAGGACCAAATACTGTCTAGACCATCCCGGAAAGACATTTATCTAACCTGCTCTTAAATATCTCCAGAGATGGAGATTCCGCCACCTCCCTAGGCAGTTTATTCCAGTGTTTAACCACCCTGACAGATAGGAACTTTTTCCTAATGTCCAACCTAAACCTCCCTTGCTGCAGTTTAAGCCCGTTGCTGCTTGTTCTATCCTCAGAGGCTAAGGTGAACACGTTTTCTCCCTCCTCCTGATGACACCCTTTTAGATACCTGAAAACTGCTCTCATGTCCCCTCTCAGTCTTCTCTTTTCCAAACTAAACAAACCCAGTTCTTTCAGCCTCCTTCAGAGGTCATGTTCTCAAGACCTTTAATCCTTCTTGTTGCTCTTCTCTGGACCCCCTCCAATTTCTCCACATCTTTCTTGAAATGTGGTGCCCAGAACTGGACACAATACTCCAGCTGAGGCCTGACCAGCGCAGAGTAGAGCGGAAGAATGACTTCTCGTGTCTTGCTCACAACACACCTGTTAATGCATCCCAGAATCATGTTTGCTTTTTTTGCAACAGCATCACACTGTTGACTCATATTTAGCTTGTGATCCACTATAACCCCTAGATCCCTTTCTGCCGTACTCCTTCCTAGACAGTCTCTTCCCATTCTGTATGTGTGAAACTGATTGTTCCTTCCTAAGTGGATTTGTCTTTATTAAACTTCATCCTGTTTACCTCAGACCATTTCTCCAATTTGTCTAGATCATTTTGTATTATGACCTGATCCTCCAAAGCAGTTGCAATCCCTCCCAGTTTGGTATCATCTGCAAACTTAATAAGCGTCCTTTCTATGAGTAGGCAATGTGATGTGGCCGTTAAAAAAGCTAATGCGGTCTTGGGATGCATTAGGCGAGGTATTTCTAGTAGAGATAAGGAGGTGCTAGTTCCGTTATATAAGGCGTTGGTGAGACCTCATTTGGAGTATTGTGTGCAGTTTTGGTCTCCCATGTTTAAGAAGGATGAATTCAAACTGGAACGGGTACAAAGAAGGGCCACTAGAATGATCCGAGGAATGGAAGGCCTGTCGTATGAAAGGAGACTTGAGGAGCTCGGTTTGTTTTCCTTAACCAAAAGAAGGTTGAGAGGAGATATGATTGCACTCTTTAAATATATCAGAGGGATAAATACCAGGGAGGGAGAGGAATTATTTCAGCTCAGTGCTAATGTGGACATGAGGACAAACGGATATAAATTGTCAGTCAGGAAATTTAGGCTTGAAATTAGACAAAGGTTTCTAACCATCAGAGGAGTGCAATTCTGGAACAGCCTACCGAAGGAAACAGTGGGGGCGAAGGACCTCCATGACTTTAAGATTAAGCTGGATAAGTTTATGGAGGGGATGGTATGATAGGATAACGGGTTTAGTCAATAGGTCAATAACGTGCCACACTGGTAATTAGTACAAAGGGTCAATGTTGGGATATTGTTAGCCTTTTCCAGAGGGTCTGGCTGGAGAGTCTTGCCCACATGCTCGGGGTTCAGCTGATCGCCATATTTGGGGTCGGGAAGGAATTTTCCTCCAGGGTAGATTGGCAGTGGCCCTGGAGGTTTTTCGCCTTCCTCCGAAGCATGGGGCAGAGGTCGCTTGCTGGTGGATTATCTGCTACTTGAAGTCTTTAAATCATGATTTGGAGCATTCAACAGCAGAGTCAAGGGAGAGAATTAGTTCAGGAGTGGGTGGATCGGCTTATGTGGCCTGCATCTTGCAGGAGGTCAGACTAGATGATCATAATGGTCCCTTCTGATCTTGAATTCTATGATTCTATGATTCTATGCCAATATCTAAGTCCTTGATGAAGATATTGAACAGAGCCGATCCCAGAGCCGGTCTTGGAGTCACTGCGGATAGTTCTCTGAAAACTTCCCCTCAATGCACAGCAGCGGTCAAGAAGGCTAACAGAAGATTAGGAAAGGGATAGAAAATAAAACACAAAAAATCATAATACAGTACCATGATATAAATCCATGGTACGCTCATGCCTTGAATACTGTGTCTAGTACTGGTTGCACCATCTGAAAAAGGATATGGTGGAACTGGAAAAGTTTCAGAGAAAGGCAACAAAGATGATCAAGGGTGTGGAACGGCTTCCATGTGCGGAGAGACTAAAGGGATTAGGGCTGTTCATTTAGAAAAGAAGACAGCAAAGGGGGGATGTGATAGTTGTCTATAAAATCATGACTGGTGTGGAAAAAGTGGATAGAGAAGTGTCATTTACCCTTTCTCACAATACAAAAACCAGGGGATACCCAATGAAATTAATAGGGAGCAGGTATAGTACAAACAAGAAGTACTATTTCACATCACACAATTAATCTGTGGAACTCATTGCTATGGGATGTTGTGATAGTCAGAAGTATACCTGGATTCAAAAAAGAACTAGATAAATTCACGGAGGTTCCATCAGTGGGCATTAGCCAAGATGGTCAGGGATGCAACCCCATGCTCTGGAGACCCTGAACCTTTGACTGCCAGAAGCTGGGAACTGCTCTGTTCTATGTGCTTCCCCTGAAATCGTGGTACTGGTCACTGTCAGAGAGACAGGAAACTGGGCTAGATGGACCATTGGTCTGAGCTAGTGTGCCCATTCTTATGTTCTCATTCGTCTCCTCTCTGAGCTAATCGTTCGTAGCCTTTTCATCTACTCATTCTTGCTGCCCGCCTCTGAACCCCATCTCCTTTCGCTGTCTCTCTGTTGAGACAGGTGACCAGAAGTGGAGAGTGTTCCAGAGGAGCAGTAGCCCTAGTGGTTTCTGGGTCTGGAAGTGACCAAGACCTGAGTAATGTCCATGTCACAATCTTCTTGCCACGCAGTGAGGAGAGAGAGCCTTGTTCGCAGCTTCTACTGATTGGAACTCCAGGAGGAGCCAAAAATGCAGCAGGGCTCCAAGCTTGTGCTCCTTGTTCTGAGTGCAGATACAACCCCCTGAATTGACGGAGTGGATACAACGTCTGCCGTCTGGAGGGGCCGTTCCCATCTCATTTCAGTCCTGTCCACTCTGCCAGCCATCCAGCGCTCATCCAAGGCCAGCACTTGACAGACACTGCACTGTCTGGGCCTTTGAGAGATGAGAGCAGAGCGTTGTCAGCCTGTTTCTGTGCTACAGCCCAGGCCTTCTCCCTGCCTCCTCTGGACGCTCCCTTTGTGAAAAGGCGTGAAGGACGCCAGGTGAGAGAGCTCCTGGGGAAAGGATCATCCTCTTGGACCTCTCTGGGAGGCACACATGATCTACTGGAGCACAAGTCTGGCAGGGCATGCCATGGGCAGCGCACCAGCGTCCCCGTACGGTCATGGGTGTTGGGACTGCTAACAAATATCAGATCAGCACATGGACACCTGTGCCAGGATGGCCACCAGTCATCAAGACCTGGGCGGTCTCTGTGCCTCTCCCAGGTCTAAAGCCAAAAGAAAAGGAGGTCAGGGAAATGTGAGGAAGGGTCCAGGGGCTGTCAGCTCTGCCCTGCCAGCACCTTTCTGCAGGACTGGGGTACTTCTGTGGCCCCATCCCCATAATATTTGGGCACCTCACAGTCTTAAATGTATTTCTCCTCTCAGCACCGCCGGGAGACAGGGCAGCAGACGGGGCACTGAGGCATGGACAGCCCGAGTGACTGGCCCAGGGTCACACGGGAAGTCTGGCAGAGCAGGGACTTGAACCCGCATCTCCTACGTTGGCGCCCTGCCCGTTGGCCATCCACATTTGGAAAGGGTTTAGTGATTGGGCAGCCGCTGGCAGGGCCGTCGAGCCGATTCACAAGGTGACCTCTGGGTACCAACAGGCGACCTTTGAGATGAGAGGCCCGAGGGCCCATTCCGAAATTGGTGAGCCAGCCAATCTCTTCTCCTCCGTTCCCCAGCCTGGTTCGGATTGGTAGTGCTGACCCATTCCCAGCCCCTGTATCCTTTAGACTCACGTAAACGATCCCACTGTCTGGGTGTCCCGTGAGCCGTCTGAGGCAGTGCTCTCGCCCTGATTTCCATGGTTAAGAGATGCTTCCTGAGTGCAGTGAGGTTTGCCCAGGGCCTGGCCAGCTGACAGGCTGCCTCCCTGTGCCCAGGCAGACCCGTCACCCGTGAACCGAAGGGGCTGCCCCTCCGAGATGCTGCTCCGAGGTGTCTGGAGCTGGGACAGACACTCTGTGTGCTTGGCCTGGGGCTTGACAGGGGATCTGGGCTTCCCGGGGTGAGTGTGCTGCTCAGGTGCCCGGTGCTGGGGGCCTATTAAAATGTGTTGGGGGGTATTTTTGTGAAGGTGAGAAGTTGCCATCTGGACTCGGGGGGTGGGCGTGTAGGGGGGAGGGGGTTAAGGGAGCAGCCCTTTCCCCAGGACGCAGGCTGTACTCTCACCCCGTTGCGTTACCAGGTGTTGTGACTTCAGCCGGCTCTTCTGCTGCTCTCTGAGCATCCGCGTGATGCCAATGATGGGCTGGCGTCCAGCGTCCAGCCCTGTCAAAGCAGGCTGGGGGCTGAGCCCGGTGTTGGCTTTGTGCTCCCGCCCTGACGGCGTTTGGGGACTCGGGAGTGAGGACCCGCTGTCCGCGCGCAACGTGCCGGTGATGGTGGGGAAGAGAGCAGGTGGCGGCTGGGTTGGTGGCCCTTAGCTGCACCACATCCAACCTTCGGGGGGAATACAGGGCCAGGTGCTGGCTGTAGGAGGGGCTCACAGTCTGCTGGGGGATGTATGACTGCATAGGAGGCTTCCTTGTTTGCTAGGTCACAGTTAATGCCCAGGTGCTGCTGCTGGAGGGGAGGACGGACTGGGCTGGAAGGGCTTTGTGGAACGGGGAGGAGGGTAGCTGCAAACACAAGGTGTTTGCTTGCAGCCTGTCCTGAGTCAGGGCTTCCAGGCTAGGGCCCGGTGACCACTGCCTGGCCATGTCGTTCCCTCTCGGAGAGCAGCTGCTTCGCCTGAGAGGAGAACGATCCCCAGAACATAATGTATCTCGGAGAGGTCCCTCTTGGTTGTACACCTCCCCTTGGCTGGGGGCTGGTGGAAGTGAGACCACACTGGGAGGCCCGGCCAGGTCTTCTGGACCTCTTGGTGCTTGGATACCGTGGCAGTGGGCACATTGGAAATGCACAGGGATAATTACCAAATAAACCCTGGCGGGCCGGGGACGGAGGACCCCACGTGACCCCTTCCACTTGGCCCCATAGCTCCATCGTGGCAGTGGCTGCCTCGGGCATGGGGCATGTGAGTGTTCACAGGAGGTGCAGTTGGGTGGGTAAGGGGACCAGACTTATGACCCCCTTGCCCGTCTGTGCCCAGTGGTTTTGGTTTGCTCCGTCTCTGCTGCCTGTAGGGCAGTTCAAGAGAGGCCCCAGCTACTGGGGGGGCAGCCCGACGAGTGAGCCACCTCCCCTCTTGCTCCCTGTGCAGACGGTGCAGGTTCCTGTGTACTCGGAGCAGGAGTATCAGCTGTACCTGCATGACGACGCCTGGACCAAGGCGGAGACGGATCACCTCTTCGACCTCTCCCGCAGGTTCGACCTGCGCTTCGTGGTGATCCATGACCGCTACGACCACCAGCAGTTCAAGGTGAGCGCCGGGAACGTGCAGCCGGGAGGAGCAAATTACCCTTTGTATCAACTTAATTAGGGGAAAAGAATGAATTATTGGCAGGGAGGAATATTGAATTTCCAGCACAGGGTATTACTGCTCGTTTTGTGTATAATTAAATCCGCCACAACTCACGTCAGTTCCCTGTTGCATTTTATTGGGAAGTCAGAATCCCTTGAGAAAATTGTCCCTGCCAGGAAAACAACTCACCAGGCACTGAAAGAGAGGCAGGCTGAGCTAGTGGGGAGTGCAGAGGCCTGGAGGTCAGGGCTCCTGGCTTCGAGTGTCACCTCTGGGCGGGAAGATCGTCTAGTGTTCCGTGAATGACCAGCATCCTGGGTCTTCTCCGGCGATTGCTGCTGACTTGTGCCGTGACCTTGCCCGAGTCTTTGTCAGGCCTGTGAAGAAGGAGCAAGTCACCGAGCTGAGACTAGAACCCCGGTGCCCTGACTCTTAGCCCTCTCCACTGACTGCTAGCCCAGCCCGTTTCCCTGTGGGGTAGGGAGCGTTCTGGGGGAACGGAGTCACTGCCTGGTTCTGAAGCTTGTAACAGCCTGGGAGATGCTCTGCGGAGGGGCGCGGTAGCAGGACAGAGTATTCGCTTTATAACAAAGCACAAAGGGTGGTTGAGGCAGCCCGGGCTCTCCTTGCCCCGGTTCCAGCCAGGCAGGGGAACCCAGGGGAACTGGTGCATCTTGCACCCCTGTGGTATGTTCCGTTCAGACCTCGTTCGGTACAGTGCAGCGCAGAGAGTGAATCACTAGCACTCTTTGTCACGGGGCCCCAGGGCATTTGTCACGTGCTGCGTGTGAAATCCAGGCCTGCGGCTGGGAGCTCAGACACCAGGCCCCATTGTCTGAGAACAGCTCTCTCTTGTGGGCCACCAGGAGGAAGCTTTGGGTCCCTCTTGTGCCGGCAGGAGAGAGAAACAGCAGCGTGACAGGGATAACACTGGCGACATAGGGCTATAGCACCTACCTGGAGGATCTGAAAGCACGTTATAAAGGAGGGACAGTATCCTCGTCTCATGTTAGAGATAGGGAAACTGAGGCATGGTACAGGCGCTCTCCCAGTCACACCATGAGTCAGTGACTGTCAAGGCTGGAACCCAGGTCTCTTCACTTCCAGTCCTTTTCTGTAACCCTGAGACATAGCAGTGGCAGGTATGTAGTGAAGGGTGCTTAGAGCAGCGGGTGGGAATCTGCGCAGACCCTCCCAGAAACTGGGCCAGTCAGGAGGGACAGGCCTCTCCACTCTCTGCCATTCCTTCTCCCTAGCCTTGCCTCTGGAGGCGCGGTCTCCTTCCCCCAAGGGCTGGGAGCCAGGTTTCCTTCAGCCCTCTGGTACCGTTGTCCGTTTTGCGGGGTATTCCACAGAAAAGGTCAGTGGAGGACCTGAAGGAACGGTACTACCACATCTGCGCCAAGCTGGCCAACATCCGTGCGGCTCCGGGCACCGACCTGAAAATCCCCGTCTTTGACGCCGGCCACGAGAGACGTAGGAAGGAGCAGCTGGAGAGGCTGTACAACAGGACTCCGGAGCAGGTAACTCAGCGGGAGTGCGGGAAGGCAGCCGGGCCTCCCCTGCCCAGACTGTCTCCACTGTCAATCTGTCACGGAGTGTGGGGGAGTCAGGGCCCTGCACCCCCACTTCCTGCGATTCCCCGGGACTCTCAGCCGGCCAGTAACACAGAAGGGTTATTAGCCGACAGGAACACAGTCCCAAGCAGAGCTTGTAGGTACAACCAGGACCCCTCAGCCGGGTCCCTCTGGAGGGAGAGGATCTTAGACCCCAGACTTGGGGTTCCTGCCTCTTCCCAGCCAGCCCCAGACTGAAACCAAAACCCCTCCAGCAGGATCTCCCCCTCTCCCCTTGCTTGACTCACCCACCCCCCTTCCTGGCTCAGGTACCGTCCCTCACCTAAAGTCCCGCCCTGCTCTCCCATCCCCCATGCAGACAGTTCCAGGTCAATCCACCCCGCTCCCTGCTGCGTCTCACAATCGCACTTCCCCAGCGCAGCCCTGTAGGATTAGCACTTATCTGTATTACTGTAGCACCTGCAGGCCCCAGCCGTGGCTCAGGGTCCCGTTGTGCTAGGTGCAGCACAAACACAGCACAAAGCCCTCCGGGGCTTACAGTTTGTGTGTCTGACGAGTACCGGGTGGCTGCCCCAGACCGGCCGAGCACAGTGAGACCAGGATTTGGCAGAAGGTTGGGGGGCAGGGAGAGAAGCAGGGTTATGATCTCTAGCAGCAGCTTCTTTGGGGCTCACCAGTTGAGAGTGGCTGCTCTAACCCCAGCGCGGGGTTCCAGCCTTTAGCACAGGTCATGGCCTGGGCCTTGTTTTCTTGGGACTAAGGGGTGAAATGTAGTGAGATCCCTGGCAGCCTCTGAACTCTCTCCAGGGGGTGCGTGTGCCAGGCTTCCCCCCAGCTGCCTCAGGCTTCTGGGGAGCGCGGGCAGTACCTAGCCATGACGGCAGCAGGCAGGAGCGCTGAATCCCGGGTTCTTTGGTCGGAGGGCCAGTCCTGCTGGAGTACACTGCGGGCTGTAATGTTGCACATGAGGCTCCGATCTTCCTCTTTGGCTAATGAATGGTAGCTAGGGGCAGGCGGTCCCAATGCTGCCAGGAGGGCTCTTCCGTGTTCCCAGGGAGCTGGGGAGAGAGCGCAATCCCCTCCAGTTAATCACCCGACTTCCTGCCCCTCGGTTTATCCCAGTCCTGCTGTGCTGCTAGTCTCCCGTGGCCCCCGGGCTTTGGATCTGTCACCCATCAGTGCAGGTAGCAGGAGTCATTGGGGTGATGCAGGGTGCTGTCCCCGCAGTACGTTTGTCCCCATGTTTGGCCAAGGAGCCCTATAGAACGTGTGTCACCGAGTTCTCTTCCTCAAGGCAAAACCAAGGGATCGGGTTTGTCCGGGCCCAGGGTGGGATCTAGCAGCCGCCTGCCGGAATTGCAGTGCTGGGTCCCTGGGCTGGGGGAGGCAAGGAAGCTATGACCTGGGTGCAGTGCAGGGCTGGCGTGGGTGCAGAGCTGTCGTCGGTAGGGGGCCCCCTCGCCTTGCTTTGCCGCCTGGGCTGCGCTCACTGCCTTTCCTCGCTCTGGCCGGCAGGTGGCAGAAGAGGAGTATCTGATCCAGGAGCTGCGGAAAATTGAAGCCAGGAAGAAAGAGAGAGAGAAGAGAACCCAAGACCTGCAGAAACTCATCACCGCTGCCGACACCACCACCGAGCAGAGGCGAGCGGAGCGCAAGGCTCCCAAGAAGAAGCTGCCCCAGAAGAAAGAGACAGAGAAGCCTGTAAACATTTCTTGTCTTTGCTGTCCCTGGGTAACATTTATTCCCTGAGTTCTCTTCCCAGGACTGGTCCTGTCCTGCCAGTGCCAGGTGTGGGCTTCAGCTGGGGCAGGGGAGGCTGCTCTCTGGACCCAAAGATGGGTATGTTTTCGGTAGCAATGTGGTCTAGAAACTAGGGAGCCCAGATTTGTGGGTTTCAGTCCAGCTCTGCCATTGACCCGCTCTGTGGCTTTGGGCAGTTGGCTCCCCCTCTTTGTGCCTTAGTTTCCCCAGGTAAGATGGGGGTGATGCTCCTTACTCTCCTCCCAGGAGGGGCCCTGACGCTGACTCAGTTTCATGGTTGTGAAGTGCTAGGGGTTATTTGAACTATGAAATCGCACTGAACGGATGGTGCCAGCTAGCCGAGCCACCCGATCGCTGGGAATCGGTGCTCCACTGCATTTTGAGCAGTGGGCACGTTGTGCTGCTGTCCGCAGCCACGACTGTTCTCATCTAGCTGAAGCAGGGTGGGTGGAGGGAGGAGAAGGGCACTGCTGGCTGTTGTTGCTTCATGGTGCTTGCCCAGCTACTCACCAGGCACCTTCCAAAAGGGGTCTCTGGGCCATGAATAAAGTGACCCAAAAAGCCAGGGCACTGTGGTGTGAGCTTCCCTTGGCTGGCAGAGCACAGCCGCCCACTGTCTGAGCATCCTGCGTTCTAGGGGAGAGAACCCAGAAGTGGTGGGAGCAGAACAGGGCTGGTGTTTAAAGCTCCCAGCTGGTTTGGTCTGCGTCCCCCTGAGTGGCGGCTGTGGGCTGGCGGCTGGCTGCATGTACGTCCCCAGGTACGTGCGGCAGGGCAGGCAGGGAGGCGGTTTCTGTTGTTACACAAGCGTCATTTCAACCATGACAGAGTCCATTAGGAGTCAATTACCAACTCTAGCAGGGAAACGTTAACAAAAATTGCATTTTAACTAAGAATTTGAATCGAGAGCTGCATCAGCATCATTCCAACAAAGGAAAATCATTTACCAAAGAGTCAATTGAGGTTGAAGCGTTTACAGCTTGTACAGGCGTGCGAGGCAGGAGAACCCCTTTAATTGCTTCTGCATTCAGCGCAGTCAGAGCTGACTCGGCTGAGCAAGAGCCCTGGTTTTCTCCCCGCTGCCCCAGGGGGCCTGGCTGAGGGCCGTGCTGTGTGAAATGGAGCAGGGCACGTTGTCTTGAGTGTGTTCTGGAAACTACAGGTCCCCCGCCCCCACTGTGTTCCTACCAGAACCGATGGTGTAGGCTGCACCTACCAGAGATTAAAGTGGCTGGTACAACTTGATGGGTTTGTTTGGCCTCCCCTGTATTTAGAAATGACAGTGCCTGGGGCCTTTAGGGATTGATTATTTGGCCTGTGTCACCCAGGTATTGGGTCAAATAGTCCCTGCTCCGGGCTAGCTGTGAGTGCCGGTGCTGCCTGGCTGCCCGTTGTCTGTGCAGCACAGTGCTGGGCTGGCCAGGCAGGGCCAAGAGGTGAGATGCTTTGTACAGCACATGGCAGAGTTCTGACTCAGGTGGGGACTGTTAGCAGGAAACCCGGGGAGTTGAGTCGCTGTTCTTGTAGTCTCACTCCGGGAACAATAGGAACAGCAAACTGGAGAGCCTCTGAGAAATGACATTAGACAGCAGCGTGACTGATTGTGTGGCTGAAGCAGCCAGGACTTCGAGATGGCTTTTCCTCTGGGGGAGCCGCAGAGAGAGACGGTTGACAGGGAGAGCACAGAAACTATCAGATCATATCCTACAGGTGTATCTCCCATCGAGCCTTAGTGGGTCCCTTAGGGTTGTGTCGCACTTGTTCGCTCCAGAGGGCCTAGCAGATTGTATGTCTGGGGATCATGCAGCTGCTAGTGAAATGCAGTTGCCTCCAGCATAGAAATGTAGCTGCTGTCTGTGGAAGTGACTCAATACCCTGGTGACTTTCAGGGGAGAGAGGAGAGATTTCTCCAGGGGGAACTGAAGGGAAGTAGAATACAGCTCCGGAGCTTGTTACCTGGGCAGAAAGGGTGAAAGCCCAACATGAAAAGATCTTGCAGGTATTTTATTCCCACTAGTATCTTCAGGTTGGTGTAGCTGTCATTTAAAAAGTCTGTTCACCCAATGCTCTGATCAGTCGCACAGCATTCTGCAGGGTTGCACTTTAAAAAACACCCCCAACCAAACCTCTCCTGCCAAATCAGGTGCCCTGCTCGCCAGTGAGCAGCATCCACGCAATACAGGGAGGCAAGCTGTGGTCAGAGCGTGAGGAGGGAAAGGGAGAGGTGCGAAGGAATGACTGAATACATGGTAGGATGCAGGCCTCAATCAAGGAGAACAGTCCATATTATAGAGAGAGCCACATGAAGGTGCTCGGAGCTGTACAAATCATAGACTGCCTGGCTCTTGCCCCATAGGGCTCGCAGTGGAAAGGCCAGATCCTGTGAGTGCTGAGTGCCTTCAGCTGCTGAGCTGGGCCTTAAATTAGACCAAGGTAATGTGGCCACATTCACCCATCGGAGATGTGTTGGTTGGGGTTCACGCCCTCCTGTGGTGGCCGGCTGACTCAGTGGAAAGCATTGCCCAAAGGTGGCCTTGTTTTTTCCAAAGATGTCTTGGAGCTGAGTATTTTCCTCAGTGGTTTCTATGGGGATTGCTTGGGATTTTCCTTTCCCTTAGCTCTGGCAGGTGGCTGTGTGTCAGGAACTGGTGTTTCCCCTTCAGATAGCCTCTGTGTCACCCTGTGCGTTTCCTCCATCAACACATCCTGTCTCAATCTCTTTCAGGCTGTTCCGGAGACTGCTGGCATCAAGTTTCCCGACTTCAAATCTGCAGGTGTCACACTGCGGAGCCAGAGGGTAGGCTGCTGCCCTGGCCCTTTGGGGCCGCTGTTCATATCTTTCTCCTTGTCTCCTTTTACAGCTGTGGAAAATCAAGATCCTGCCTCTAAAGTAAGCAGAGTCTGGTCTCCAGCAGCAGTGTGGGCTGTAGCCAGGACCGCTGGCTGTGTTGGAGCACTAGGCCTGCTCTGCTTTGCATTATAAAGTCAAATGCCCTCTTGTATGCGAACACTTGTGACTGGTAGTCATCACCTGAGCAGTCAGACCCACCCAGCAAAGCCAAGGGGAGCTGCCTGGCCCAAACAGAGCCTGCAGCCGGATGTAATAAGCCTCCTAGAGTGTAGATGTTAATGGATTGTTGTAAGGTGGCTTTAAGGGCAGATTCTCCCATTGTGACTTGCACACATTGGTCCATCACAGGTACGTTTTTTTAATTTCACTAAATATTGGTTTGAAAAGCCCCAGGTGCCTGTTTTCACCGCGGGGTGAACAAGTAATAAACCCTCACGTTGTTTTGTGTGCAAGAGTCGACATCTGTCTCCTAGCAAGAGGCGGGGCAGTATTGATCCAGGTAACCCACCTGTGTGACTGACTGTTCTCAGGGACCTCGATATCAGCCTTACAAAATCCCATTTGCTGGGAAAAGAGCATCTTTTTGTATAGGCAAGTAAAAAGCACCCTTAGTTACTTTATTGTTGTCATGGTGATGGTGGGCAAGCAGATATTTTGTCTGGTCTGCTTCAGGGGATGCTCCGTTGATGTGAGGAGATGTTCAGCCCCTGCACAAAATGCAGTGGGAAGCAGAGAGCAGTCTCTGGGGAATCATGCCGGCTGGGCCCATGGGCTGCGTGTGTGTTAGCAGTGGCCTTGCTCAGGCAGGCTGCTGAGGAGTGCAAGCTGTGGCAATCCCATTTCTTGAGGAGCTGCCACTGCCCTCAGCTTTGCAATGCGGTCGGGTGGGCACAGGCTCTGGTACGTGGGCTCTGGGGCGGCGATACACGTGTGAAGATTCATGGAGACACGGCAGATGCGTTCTCCGGCACTAAGATAAATAGAGCCATTTACGGAGATTGAGCTGGATTTTGAAAACTAATAAGGGGTGGCTGGATTTTTTTTTTTTTTTAACTGGAAGCAAAGCGGAGCAACAAGATGTCGGTGACAGAACCATCTGGCAGAGCCAGCAGCTTCCTTCTGGCCAAATAGCTGGATGGGAGTGCTGTGGGCTCTGGGTGGGCAGCGCAGTCTAGGGGAATGGGCGGAACGTGGGAGTTGGGAATTTCTGAGTCCAGCTCTGAAACGGACTCCTTCTGCTGCCTTCGCCCACTCACGTGAACCTCTTTGGTTGAGTTTTCCTATGTGTAAAATGGGCCTAAGAGACTCCCTCCCCCCTCCCCCCTTGGGAGGGCTGAGGAGTCACGAGCTGAAGTGCGTGTGGTGCTTTTGAACCTGTGCGGCGCTGTAGCGGTGCCAAGCAGCATGAACATAGAACTGCACATTCTGCTGATCTGCTCGGTGCACCACTCTCAGCCAGGCCCCGGGCACACCCCACAGCACGGAAATGACAAAGGGAAGCAACTGCTCTGGTGCGAGGGGTGGCGTTCGTACAAAGCACTCGAAGCTCCAGTATTTACTGTCACGGCTGGGGGTGAGGGATTTGCCCCTGGGCCTCTTGCTTGGTCAGCCTGTCTGCTCCTACAGGGTTCTGTGAGAAGAGCTGTTTCACACCCGGGCATTGTTGTTTGCAGTCAGATGTCTCTTTCATGTTATGTTTTATTAGGCACCAGTTGCTACTCCACAGTTGAGGCTAAGTTGAATTTTTCACTCAGTGCAGGGATTCAACTTCTTTGTTTTGTATGAAAAATGCCCCTGATCCTCCTCAAAATGACAGCTCTTCCTCTTTGGCTATAGAATGGAATGCTTAGAATTCATCTGTTAATTGAAACTAATTGTTTAGTTACTTAAAATTATTGTTAACCTGGCCCTTGAAGAACATTAGTCTCCAGTGTTGGATTTGATTTGTCTTTAGTGGTCGTAATAATAGAATGACACAGACTTTTCAAACTTCCCATCTAGTTGAAGCTCACGGAAATCTTGTGCATCGCTTGCACATAAAGACATTTGTTTTAGGATCAGTGGTCACTTATTGCCATTATTCTTCGTAGCTGATCGTTTCTCCTTCTGCAGAGGCTGAGGAATAGTCGTCAGGGAATCCCACAAGCTGCCTTCATTCACAATGGCTGCAAGCCCCTAATGGCCTCCTGTCACCTGCTCCTCACAGAGTTCCTTGCTGCTTCCTGACGTCTCCGTGAAGGCAGCGTGGAGTCAGTGGCCGTGTTAAAGAGGGTGTCCTAACTCAGGGCAGCCTGTAGCATCAGTCCCATTGAGAACAGCTGGAGCTGGTGGACATTTTGAAAGAGGGCGATTTGTTGTGAGTTCCTCGGAGGGGGATTTTAGGCTGCAGAGGAAACGAGGCGTGGGTGGGGTGCGTGTGCAGGGAGAAGTGGGGAGACGGGAGGGAAGGAAATGGGGGGTGAGGGGTGCGATTCTATGAGAGAAAAGAGAAGAAAAATAGAATGTGCCTTTAAAAATCCTTGGACTCTTTTCCGGCCCCAAAACACTAACAAGCCGTAACCCTGATCATATGGTTATTACGTGGTGTCGCTGCAGGGCAGAGTTAAGGTGGTTTGGGTGTCGTAACTTAGTGGGTTTGGATTGCTTTCAAGCGTAACCTCTAACTCTGAATGTCCTGGGTTTGTTGTGCTTGGTTTGGGGATAATTACAACATCTCTGTAATGGGTTTTACTCTAAACGGTTTATCTGCTCTCTCAGCCTTAACTCCCCCAGAACAGTTTTGTCTGGGAGCGGCGAGTTGTTATTTCATGCGGCAGCGGCCCCCGCGGTAACAGAACTCTTGGCCACGGGAGAGGAGGAAGGGTGGGAGCATGCAGCCCTGTCCCATGTGCTGGGGGACTGAGTTGGTGCTATTCTTCTCTTGTTGAGTGTGTGTGGGGGGGGCCAGATGGCTGGAAGAGAAAGAATTAAGTGTTGTCTCCTTTGGGGACAGAGCCGAACCCTGGGCTGAAAAGGAGTTCTCTGAGTGCCCAGAGCCGCAGAATGCACCGCTCGGTTAGTTCACTTCCCGCCAAGTGAGGCTTCCAGCCAGCAAGCTGACTTGCTACCCGCTAACTAGAGTCTTGTAGACAAATTGCCGGTCAGGCCAATTAAAAAAGAAATAGAGGAAGGAAAACTTTGAACACAGCTTTAGTTCCCATTGATTCAAATATTCGCCCTCGCTGGCTTTTAAATATTTACTAGCCAGCTGAGCATTTTTTTAGCACTGATTAATGAGTTACAATTTACTGTGGTTGGTTTTTTTCTTTGGGGCAGGGTTTGCCACAGCTCCAAGATGAATGAGGCTTCCCATGAAAGATCGGGGTGGGGGGAAGGGGTTTGTGTGCGTGTCTCTTAAAATGTTTATTCTTCATATTTGATCTGACCCACAATTAAATGGCCAAGCACGCTGCCTGTTTACTCTCCATCAGAGGGTCCTGACTCTGTTCCTTGCCTGACATTAATGCAAACCCAGACCTCATCAGCTGCTAACATGTGAAACATCTGTCTCCCCTCCCTTGATCAATATCATCCCTTCAGAGCCTGGGCTTGCAAAGCAGTGACATAAAATATCAGTTATATTTATTTGGATTTGATAAATTTAATTACTTGAAGCAATTAATAATTTATTTGTTTAGTATTGATTGCACTCCAAGGCATCTTGGTAAGATAAGCTGATGGTAATCAGCACATCCGTATCAGGCAGGAAAGCATATGTTTCCAAGCCTGAAACTTCCTATGGATTAGATAGCTGAAATGTCCCTGTCGCTTCCCCTGGCAGCTCTCCTGTAGGGAGATCTCTGGGTGCAGATCCTGGCTGCACACCGCAGTAGACTTGGGTACGAGACGTTACTCTTCAGAGGGGAAAAATGCAGGCTGGGCCTGGTGCTATGATGGGTGGTTGGTTTGAATTTGTGGTTTTCACGTTATCTGTGAGTGCTGAGGCCTGAGCAAGTTATGTAGGTTGATCCACATTCGTGCCTGTGGAACGTGCCAGTGGGTGTCGTGTGTCACTCCTCAGGGCATTCTGCACCCAAAAAAATCAACAATTCTGCGCATAATATCTTAAAATTCTGCAAGTTTTATTTGTCAATAAATAAATGCAGGGGCTCCGGCATGGCAGTGGGGAGCACAGGCCACTGGCTGTACAAAGGTGAGAATCACCCTGCAGCCTCCCCACACCCTACCCCGGGACACAGACTCAGTGGTGAGGCTGCACCAGACCCTGACACAGCACGCGTGTGGGGCAGGTAGGTTCAATCAGGCAGGATCCAAGTGTGGAGGGGCTCAGTGTGTGGGGGATCCAGGTGTGGGGAGAGAGGATTTTGCGTGTGACAATCTGAGTGCAGGCAGCTCAGTGGGGGGTCGAGGTGTGGAGGGGATCTGGATGCACAGAGGTTTGTTGGGGGGGGTGTTCCAGGTGCAGGGGCGATGGGACTCTGCAGGGGCTTCCAGGTGAAAGTGGTTGGGGCTCAGCACAGGGGTCTGGGTGTGGGGGGCTCAGCAGGGTGCAGGGGGATGGAGCTTGTCAGGGTGGGGGTTTGAGTGCAGGGAGCTCAGTGGGGTGGTCTGGATGCAGGTGCGGAGGCAGGGGGTCTGGGTGCAGTGGGGGCTCCAGATGCAGAGGTTGAGGTTCAGTGGGGTTCAGGAATGGAGGGCCAGGGGGGTTCTGGCTGTATGGGGTGAGGCTTGGTGGGGGTGTCTGTGTATGGGAGGTCCGGATGCATGGGGGTTGGGTGGATGGGGGAGCAGCTCCCAGCACAGTCACCCCTCCCCCCGCAGTTGAGGAGTGATGACAGCAGGAAGCTGGGGAGGATGCTGAGCTTCCTGCAGGCGGGTGGGCCTGACACAGCCCCAGCCACACCTTGCAGGGGAAGAGGAAGTCCTGTCCTCCCCTGCCTCCAGCCCAGCCGGGACTAGCAGCTGATCCTGGCTCAGGGTAGGAGCCCCTGGCTGGGGTGTCCCCAGCCCTGCAGTGATTTATCTCTCTGCCAGCTGCTCTGGGTGCCTGAAACGATGTACCTGCACAGCTAGGGAGTGGTTTGTAACTGCACTTGCAGGTTCCCTTTGCTTCCGTGTCAGAGAGTCATTTTCCTGCGGGGAAGCAAAGAAATCTGCGGGGGACGTGAATTCTGTCCATGCAGCGATGCAGAATTCCCCCAGGAGTAACATTTATCTATAGCATGACTAGTAAGGGAAGTGTGGGAGTGCGCAGGCATTCTTAATACCTGTATGTCTAGAAAACGTACCCGAATGTAACAATCAGGAGTGGAAAGTTTGGGAGGTTTTTGTTTTTTTTGAAGAGGTGATAAAGGGATGGGCTCGAGAAGGTAGAGCAAGTGCTTCTGTTCATCTTTGCTCCAAATACAAGAGCGGGGCGGGACTGGGACAGCCAATGAGATTGAAAGGCAGCCAGTTTCAAAGTGCTAAAAGGAAATAGGAAAAGGGTTGAATGTTAGGTGGATAATGAGATCACACAGTTACAATAGCAAGGATTAAAACAACATGGAATTGATATACACATTCCTGTTTCAGGGTCAGGCAATCTAGAACTGGCAAGGTCTGGCCCCGACATGGTTAGGGAGAATAACACCCTATTGCAACATTTGTTGTGCCTGCCTCTGAAGCATCAGGTACCAACTCGCGTCAGAGACAGGACACTGGCCTGATCCAGGCTGGCAGTTCCTGTGTTGAAGTCAAGAATTGCCAAGTTCAGGCTGAGTGTGCAGCCGTAACCCTGTTGTGCACATTCATTGTGATAGTCTTTCGCGTCATGATCGCGTTATTTCTCAGATAACGATTGCTTTGTTTCAACCTTAGGTACAAGTCTGTAGCATCTTGTACTATATATTTTTATTCTTACAGTAAGAATACATGGTATACATCTCTTCTCCATTTTGGGGTACATGATGAGTTATTTATAAAGTATTCGTTATGTTAATAATGTAGTCACCAGAAGTATTGTACGTTGAAACAAAACATTTCCTTTGGAGATAGTTACACTAGTGCCGTTTTCTAACTGATTGTAGTTACTCAGCCCGTGGATCAGGGCAATGCCGTGTCATCCAGCTCAAGGGATATTTTTTTTATATTTTGTTTTTTTCTATATCTGTTATTTGGAAGCTTAGCTAACTTCCTCTTTCCTTGGTTCCGAGTCTCTCTCTCACCCTTGAGAAAGATTTTACAATCTCCTAAAGGAAATCTCGCTAGTAAAACCCCGTCCTTCATTTCCTAGAAGAATTTGTTGTGTACAGAATTTATACTTTTTCACTGCTGATTTGAAAGTTAGCAATAGATTTACCTTCAAGCCAAGTAAAGTGTAAAATAATCCTTTCCGTAAATCAGCATTCCCAAGTTTGTTTCTAAGAACGTTAGTATATTGAATAGTATGTACCCCAGGTGGTATTGTATTGAGCATCACCGATACTGATGCGTAGCTACTGAGAGTTCATACTGTAATTTAATTGTAAACCATCCGATGTGCCAACAGAGTACAAATGACATGCAAGTATGTTTTGCTGTTGTCTCCTCATTTAAATGACCTTCCTGAACTCTGTTATTCTGGCTCACACACATCACTGTGCAGAACGACAGGATTCTGCACGGTGGATCTGAGACTGTATGGGGGAAAAGAGTGTCGTTTTATTTGAGAAATAGAATGTGATTGTGTAATTAAACCCTTATAATGTATGCACACAAGGAGCCCGAGGTCAGATTGTACATTCAGTCTTCATTTCCTCCCTTCTTGAGTTTAAATGCTCACTCCCATAATCGTACATTTTTGTATTTTAATTTCCCTGTTGTTTAAAATTCCAGATCTGCTAGGCTCCTCCTGTGATTCTTTCAAGCTGTAGGAGAGAGGGAGCTATCTGCTCCTGCACCCCAGGGGAGAGGCTGCCCTTATGCCTCCTCCTACGCCACCCAGGACAAAAGAGCATTACTCATGCGCAGCTTCGGGTTCCCTCCTCCTGCAAACCTCCAGGCTCTGCAGGAGTAGAAAGACGTCAGCACAGAACTCATTCTCACACGAAAAGCTGGCTACGGAGAAAGTTTTCTGCATTGAAAACCTTCTTTGTGGAGGCTAGCTGCAGTGCTAATGAGGGCCCGGTCTGTCAGCATTACGAGCGTGTATGCACACAACTGAATCTTTAAATGCTTGTACCTTACAACTTTGCAAAATGGTGGAAGGGCACAGTCCTCAGGGCTAGCAATGCTGAGGGTTTATAATGGCAAAACTCAGCATGAGGAAAAGTGTGTCTTAAAATTGAATTAAAACAGGGAACAACTTGTGTGAAATGACTTAATAAATACTACTCAAACTTTATAAAACAAAACAAACCATTTTAGTGAGAGACCAAGCATGGAAATTTCAGCCCCAGAAGTCAAGTTTTTGAGAATGTTCTGAGCTTCTGAAAATGGCAGGTTCATAACGAAAGTCCTAAGTTTATAGTAGGCCACGGCAGAGCATCCAATATGATATAATCATCCTGCAGCAGGACCTCGCTGAGTCCTTCCTTGTTAATCCGTAAAGCTGTTAATTCTGTGTGCAGACCCCCAGCAGCCGGCAGTCTGTAACCACTTCCCAGCAACGAAGTAATCCCTGGGCACTCTGTGGTGAGGTCTCGTGTTACTAAGAGTTCATTACTCTTCCAAGCGATACTCCAGGAAGTTTACTGGTCTGCTCTGACATATTATCATAAATCAGGAAAACTAAATGATGCACAAAAACCAAATGAACCGAGTCTGTTTTGCCAGGCCGTATCCTTGCCTCTTTGTTACCACATTTCGTTTGTTTCATCACTAATTGGCAGAATTCATTAATCGGCACTAGGTCTTGCAGTAATCAGTGAGTTTCTATGTAGGTGTGGCTCAGACCTAAATGGAGGTGCAGATAACTCTGTTGGCCTCAGGTGCTCAACTTTGAGGTCTGGACAGGCCTCTCCCCCACCAACTCCAGGGACTGCTCCAGGAAGGAACTGGGCTACGAAAGTGAGCTTGCGTCTCTCTGTTCGTTGCATAACCCACTTGCTGCCCAGCATGCTCTCCTGCAGTGGGGAGCCGGCAGGCAGGCACCGGGGTGCTTCCCGCAGCTCAGGGTCAGGTGCATCGGGGGCCCAGGCCAAGCGGCCTTGTTTCTGTCGTGGGAGCTGTGGGTACCGTAGCTGCGCGGCTTTGCGGGACACGTTAATGTGTTGCCCTTTATTTATTTTTCTCTTGATACACCCAGTCCATGCGCTTAGCACAGGTTGTTTTATAGCAAAGACAAAGAATTGCCGTCCGTAAATCAAAAGCGATGGTGGTGTGATTATAAGCACGGGCTGTCTTGCAAAAAGAAGTGTTAGGAGACGCTGTCGTAGGAGGACTTTACAAATAGTAAATAAGAAGAGCAGCTTCCTCTGGAGAGGGAATGAGAAGGGCGACTGCCCCTCCCGTGGGAAGCTGTCGTTGCTCTCTGGGAATTCTCTCTTTAAACTCGAGCAGGGACGTACGTCTCGTCAGTATTCTGCAGCGGCGGTTCCCAAGCCTTGCTCAGCCCGGGCCACCAGGAGCTCGAGGGCCAGGCCTGCTGATCGCTCTCAGCACCCTCATCTAAAACAGAGGGGTGATCTTCAGACACCGCATATCCCAGCATGCAGTGCTCTGCCTTGAGCCCAGCAGCCCAGGATGCAGCACTACAAGCTGGGACCGGTGGGGTCTGCAGATTCATGTTCAAGATGCAGAAATCCAAGACCTGGAGCGGGGTTTGAACCTGTCGCCGCTGGCTCAGCCGTGAGCCAGACTCACGCCTATCCTTTAGTCCTCAGCCTCGGCGTGTCTCCTGGTCAGTGTCGCTCGGTGGGAGTGCTGCCGTCTGTCTTGGGCCTTCCAGGCTGTTTTGGGTGGTGCAGCTCTTACAAAGCAGTGGCTGCTTACAATCCACAGCTGTTTAAGCCCAAACCAGGGCTGGCTCATGCTTCTTCCCGCTCGCCTTCATGCTGGGCACCCATGCCTTCCCCGCTACGAGACAGCCTAGCTAACGGAGCCTACCTAACAGATTATCAGCGGCCTGTGAGTAATAGACTCCTCATTTAGTTTTAATACATTTTGCATAGAGAGCAATCAACCTTCATCAGTCTTAAAGATGAATTGGCTTAGCCAGCTAAATTTTAAAGATATTAGTCCGACAGCAGCCACATAAATCATAACATTTTCTTAATGATGGTAAAATTAAAATATACTCTTGCTTTGAGAAGCCGATGAAGCCTTCCTGTTCACAGACCAGATCCTCCCCCAGAATTAAAGGGAAGCTTAATTGATGTGTTTTTAGCCTAAACAAACCCAAACAGCCCTGCTCGTCCTGTGCTGCCGTTCTGCGCCTCTTTCAGTGAGGTCTGGGTCCATTGGTGCACCCATCCCTGCCCCCACCCTCTAGCCCCGCAATAGCTTTGACTGAAGAGTTTGACTGTGAGAAGATACTGAGTGCTCCCAGGCACCGTCTGGCCAGGAGCGTGTGTAGTTACAGTCGAAGGCATCGCCTGAACAGTCAGCAGAGCTGACTCCTTATGGTGTGTCCCTAGCAACCGGCCAGGCCAGGACCGCACTGTGTGGTGACATGCCGTCCTGTGGCACTGCCCGGGGCAGGAATACAGCAAGCTGGCACGAGTGTGGCAGGCTTGCAAAGGACTCCTGTCTTGGCTAGAGAGATGATGGCCCCGTGCAGGCCTTAGAGGTGAGGCTGAGGCCTGGTGGCCAGGGCTCCAGTGAGGTGGAAAATATGTAGCTACCGAACTCTGTGCCGAGAGAGAAAACAGAGGGAAAGAATTGCAATTCCTTGGCGATGGGATAGCAACGACCTGTTAGATCATCCAGCCCATCTGCCGGGGATGGGGGGGGGAAAGGGGGTTTGCCAGTTGTTCCACCTCGTTTTAAAGCTCCCAAGTGATGGGATAAACCCCACTTCCTCTGTTCTACAGCCTCGTCTGTTCTGCTGTCAGGGACATCTTCCTGCTGTGCAGTCCGCCGGCTCTCCCTGTCCCTCCTTGTTGGGCCCGTGTGAAGCACACTGAATAAAAAACACGTCTCTATTCACTTTCTCCACACCAGTCATGATTTTATAGACCTCAATCATATCCCCCTTAGTCCTCTCTTTTCTAAGCCAAACAGCCGTAATCCTTTTAGTCTCTCCTCGGATGGAAGCTGTTCCATGCCCTGGATCATCTTTGTTGCCCTTCTCTGGACCTTTTCCAGTTCCACTGTTTCCTTTTTGAGGTGCAGCAACCAGAACTGGACACACTATTCCAGGTGTGGGCGCACCAGAGATTTATCTAGTGGCGCTGGGATATTTTCTGTCTTATGTTCTATCCCTTTTCCTGATGGTTCCTAACATTTTGTTCACCTTTTTGACCACCGCTGCCCACTGAGCTGGAGTTTGCATAGAACTATCGATGGTGACTCCCGTATTTTCTTTCTTGGGTGGGAACAGCTAATTTAGAACTGATCGTATATGTATATTTGGGATTATTTTTTCCCAGTACGCATTCTGCGCTTACCGATGTGGAATTTCACTTGCCATTTTGTTGCCCAGTCACCCAGTTTTGTGAGATCCCTTTGTAACCCTCACAGTCTGCTCTGGACTTAATTATCTTGAATAGTTTTGTATCATCTGCAAATTTTGCTACTTGCCTGTTCACCCCTTTTTTCAGATCATTGATCAATATATTGAACAGCACTGGTCCTAGTACAGACCCCTGGGGGACCCTGCTATTTACCTCTCCATTCTGAAAACTGACCATTTATTCCTGCCCTTTGTTTCCTGTCTTTCACCCAGTTACTGATCCATGAGAGAAACTTCCCTCTTATCCCATGGCTACTTAGTTTTCTTAAGAGCCTTTGGTGAGGGACCTTATCAAAGGCTTTTTGAAAACCCAAGTACATTATATCCACAGGATCCCCCTTATCCACGTCCTTGTTGACTTCCTGAAAGAGAGCAAAAGATTGGTGAGGCCTGACTTCCCTTTACAGAAGCCATGTAGACTCCTCCCCAGTAAATCATGTTCATCCATGTGTCTGATCATTCTGTTCTTTACTATAGCTTCTACCAGCTTGCCTGGTGCTGAAGTTAAGGTTACTGCCCTGTAATTGCCAGAGTCGCCTCTGGAGGCCGTTTTAAAAATCGGCATTACATTAGCTACACTCCAGTCATCTGGTACAGTCTAGATTAAGCCATTGGTTACGTATCCGAGTTGGTGGTTCTGCAATTTCATATTTGGGTTCCTTCGGACCTCTGGGTGATACCATCTGGTCCTGGTGACTTTAGATTTGTCACCCAATGAGGACAGCTCTGATGTCGGAATCTCCCCCACATTGTCTGCAGTGAAGACCGTTCAGAGAATTCATGGACCTTCTTCAGTGGCCGTGTCTTCCTCGAGGGCTCCTTTAGCACCTTTGTTGGCTAGTGGCCTCGCTGCCTCTTGGGCAGGTTTCCTGCTTCTCATGTACTTCATTTTTTTTTTACTGTTAGATTCTGTGTCTTTAGCAAGTTGCTTCTTAGATTCTTTCTTGGCCTGGCCGATTCTATTTTACTTGCCAGAGTTTGTGTTCCTTCCTATTAGCTTAACTAGGGCTGGATTTCCAAATGTTAACAGCTGCCTTCCTGCCTCTAATGGCCCCTGTGACTCTGCTGTTCAGCCGTGGTGACGTTCTTTTGGCACTCGACTGTCTCTTTTGATTTGGGGTGTAATAGAGTCTGAGCCTCTCTCTGGTGGTTTTACAGAGTCTCCATGCTGCTTGCAGGCTTTTTACCCCGGTGATGCCTCTCTTTAATTTCCCTCTAACTAGCGTCCCCGTCCTGGCGCCATTCCCCTTTTTAAAGTTAACATGTAACTTTGCATCTGTCCGTTGGTCCGGACTTGCCTCTGAGGACCGTTTCAGCCAGTTGCCCATGGCCCTGTGACGAGACGCATCATCGTTTTGTCTGCGAGCCCGACGCTCCTGACTGATGTGGGCCCTTAAGGCAGGGAAGGATTCCCCGGGGCACGGGTGACTCTCGCTAGGTGCCGCACCCAGTCTGTGGTGCAGCTGGGAAGCGAACCCCGGTCCAGTGTCCTACCTACCCTGCTGGTGTGTGTGGTGATAGCCCTGATTATTTCATGGTTCCTAGCACATCACTGAATCATTCCTCGCCTATTGACAACCTTGGGCAGAGCCTGGAGATGGAGCTGGTCCCTTCTGGGCACAACTCGCAGGGTCTGGGTGGGAAGCGTGCCTTGCGTTGTGGGGGCCGAGCCCACCCTGGCTGGTCTCCTTGCACTGACGAGGGATGGGAAGCACCATGGACTTCTCAGCAAAACTCCCCCGGCTGAGAGCTTGGCTGGTCCCGGGGGGTGTGGCGCTGGAATCCTGGTCTTGCCCGGCGAGTTTGGGCTGCTCGTGCTCTGATAAATGTCTGGTGTGGGCAGAGGGAGGCCAAAGGGAATGCGGCCGAGACCCTGCTAAGTGTCTGCGTTCTCCCTCCTGCCGCCAGCTCCGGTTCCCTTTCAGAGCTCACATCTGAGGATTTCGCACTCCCCTAGGCCCTTAGCTCCAATGTAAATGTGTGTTCACACTTCCGCCAGTCAAGTAACTGTGCTCTCTGTCTCTCCCTTTGTTAGAAAGCCCGCTCTGTAAATGAATCCCACAGGTCTGGGGCTCAGCAGGGACCAGGAGAAGTGAGTCTGTTAGCGCATGAGTCTAATCAAGGCGGCTAAAGCCAATAAAGTAGGGCAGCATTGCACATTAGCTGCTGTGTAAATGAGCCCTTTGATGGGCCGGGCGCCGCGGGAGAGGGTTTGAAGCCAAGAAGAACTTTTGTTGTTAATTCAGTGACATGTGGAAGCTGTAAAACAGCGCGTCTTGCACACACACACGAGGGAAAATAAAAGCCCTCACGACCAGGCTTTTCAATACCTGCCCTCGGACCTACTCTGAAAACTTTCAGCCCCTGTCTCCCTCTTCTACCACTTGATTTCCCTTTCTCTCGCTTGCTTTCTTTTCTTCCCCCGGCACTATAAAAAGCAAAGCTCTCTTGCCTTTTGAACTAGACGGCTGTGAGTGAGGGCTAACTCGGAGCTGTGTGGCTCTGTTACCTTTGTGTTCCAGATGAAACTGCCAAGCTCGGTAGGACAGAAGAAGATTAAAGCCCTGGAGCAGATGCTGATGGAACTGGGAGTAGGTGAGTAAAGGGGGCATGCTAGAGAGAAAGAGACACACAGCGCAAGCCTTTGTCGTCTAGAGGGGCTATTTTTTCCCCTAGTAATACAGCCGGTTTCTCAAGTAACAGTATGTCAATGGCTTTTCAAATCATATTTTACGTTTGTTTTTTTAAAAAGGGCAAAAGCCAGAACAAGATGCGCAGGGTTTTTTTCCCCCCTCCCAGAAGAAAACTGGTTTAAAAGGGCCTTTGTCTCTCTCTTGTTTGGGGCTTTTTTAACCATCAAGCGTGGCAGCCCAGCCCAGCCCAGCACTGCGAAGGCCAGTCTCAGCCGGGCCAGTGACCACGGCATGTGCATTGTTCAGGGGTGCCCGGGCTCGCTCTCCAGCTTCCTTTCCTCCTAATTTACTGCTCCTGGTGGCAAGTCCAAAATGCGTCTGGGGCTGTGCAACTCCGTTTTGTAGCTGGCCTGCTGGGTGCCTCCGGCGCGCCGCCACTGAGTAAACACACATCCCTCGCTCTTGAACTCTGGTGGCTTCACAGCAGAGAGCCGCGTTCACTTAGCACATGCAATGCGCAGTCATCGCTAGGGGTGGCCGGAGCGCAGCCCACAGCGTTCTGTGCTGTGAAATCCATTCGCCGGCGCGGCCAGGGTGACGACAGAGCCCAGCACGCAATGTTCCACCCCCAGCCGCCCCCAAAAAAGCAAAGTTTCCGAGGTTTTGGAAGAGGTCACTGAGCATGCTCAGTAACTATATGGCCTAACCATTGTTAGTGTTCAGGCTTCATTGTCTGTGGCCTGTTGTTGTGCCTCAGAAACAGCCCTAGCTATGGGCAGTGCTAAAGGCCCTTGTCACAGGGTCCCCCCCCATGCCGCGCTAGCGCTGCCAGGCGGGTACCAACAAAGCCCCCCTTCCTGCCCACAGACTCAAGGTGTGTCAGTTGTTTTTCCGGCTTAAAAGAGCTGATGCTAACCCAGGGAAAGCCGGGGGGAGGGACTGTGAGGTACTGTAGGAATGAGAGGACATGAGGGATGCCGGGGTGGGGTCAGGGTCAGGGTCACTGGCTTCAGATAGCTTCAAAGGAGCCTCCTGAAGGAGGGCAGGGGAACGCTCCTGCCTCTGCAGCTGGCGCCACAAGGACAGCCCTTGGCTGCTGCCCAGGGGCCTGGAGCGCAGTCTCTCAGGGCAGGTAGCGAAGGCCCCACTGCGGCAGAGGAAGCCGGCTGAGCCCTGTTGTCGCTGGGCCTGTGAAGCTGGAGCAGAGCATGCCTCCGGCTCTGGAGCGGCAGCGCCGCCTGAGCTCTCGGGCAGCCTTGGGAGCCGTGGGGGCCAGCGCATGGCAGAGGTTCTGCACCTAAGGCAGGAGCGCTCCAGCGTGGCCACACGC